>NW_020664561.1:17760316-17818625 GCF_002925995.2 Terrapene triunguis | reverse complement strand
TTGACTACATTTATTTCAGAAGCATTTTGGCTGTAGAGCAGTGTAATTAAAGCCTTAAATACAAAAAAGGAAGATGCTACTGAGAAACCTGTTACACGTAATGAAGCTGCAGGCCTGCAGAGAAAACTCGATCGACTTGAGGCAGCTTTTATGGCTGTATTTTGGAGCTCACTCTTGGAAAGATTTCATATCACTAGACAAAAACTGCAAAATGTTTATATTGATATACAGACAGTTGTAGAACTCTACAACTCACTAATAGGATACATTAACTCTATACGGGACTTGTTTGATATGTACAAATAGAAAGCCAAAGAAAAATCTGGAATTGAAGACTATGAAATTGACACAACGCGAAAAAGAAAGCGTAAACTGCAAGCTGAGGAGACACGCGAAGTTGAAGTGGAAATGTGTGGTAGAGATAAATTTAAAGTAGATACCTTTTTAACAATACTAGACCTTATATGTTCCGAATTGAAACACAGAAGTAATGCTTATCAAGAAATGTATGGCAGATTTCAGTTTCTATCTAACATTACCAATACTTCAACAGCAGATATAACAGTTCATGCTAAAAAATTACAGCTATGCTACCAAGGAGATTTAGAAGAATCATTTGTGAATGACTGTCTACATTTTCAATTGTATTTGGAAGGTGTCAAAATTCCTGAAAATGAAAAGAAGTCAATTATAAGATATTGCCGCCTTCTTCGAAATCGAAACATTCATTCAGTATATCCAAATCTTGATATTGCCTTCTGAATGTTTGTTTGCACACCTGCTACAAACTGTTCTGCGGAATGATCATTTTCGGCATTAAAAAGCGTGAAATACTATTTGAGGGCTAATCTCAGTGAAGAAAAATTAAACTCCCTTTTTCTCCTGACAATTGAAAAGGATCTAACAACTTCTCTGGATTATACAGTATTAATTAATAAGTTTGCCACTTAAAGGTGTAGGCGTAAACAAATGTAATTACTTACTACTCAAATAGTTTTATTTATTTCATTGTATCTACATAAAATAAAAAATAAATATTTGATATAAAACCAGACCCCTGCTTGAACACGGCATTTTGGATCCATGCGCGGTCCCATGCTATAACCGAAATCGCACTATACAGACTAAAACTAAAAAAACTAAAACAAGTTCATATGGGGCCAGCAATTATTTCAGGGCCTGGAGCGGCAAAATCATTAATCCGCCACTGTTGGGAGGAGCTCCTTATAAACATCACAGGACTAATGCATTACCCTCCTTCAGGTGTCTCCTTAAGACTCTTCTTTACCATGATGTCTACAAAAAACTTAACAATGGCAAGGCTGGTGATATTCGGAGGGAGCTGTCTATCATGCTGACCACTATTGTCTCATGGTTCCCTTGTACTCCATCTGTCTGTATCGGAGGTTTCTTGTCTTATATTTAGATTGCAAGCTTTTTGACCCAGGGACAGTCTTTTTATTCTGTATATGATTAGGGCTCCTAGGCACTATGGTAATAAGACAGTCAAGTTTTTCACTTTTCTATTACTCAGTTCACATACTCTGTCATGAGAGTAAAAACTTGTATAGCCCAACAGAATTCCATAAGTGCAATTCAATATTTTTCTTGGTTTGTTTTAAAAAACACCATTAACTCCAAATTTGAATGCCAATACTATACCTCACATATATAGTTGTGGATTTGTTTGTTTTTTAAAACTTTTTTCAAAGTACAGAATCTAATGTATGATAAATCCATATTTTATTTCAAAACAATTTCACCTAGGATTTAGCCACTGGCTAATTATTAATAAAGGATTTTTCAAGTTAATCTTTCTCTTAAAATACTCTTATGAGGGACCATAACTGGTGTTTACTCCAGGGTCTTTTGAAATGTAAATCATTTATGCAAACTTCAGCAAATCCCAAAACTCAGTTTGGATTCGTTTGTAAGTATTTAAAGATCAAAGCCATTGTTAAGTATTCTGCACCAGAAAAGCAACACAAACAAACAATAAACGCTGTTTTCCAAAGTGTCTGATTTTTCTTGCAAACTGTTGCAGAAATATTTTGTCTAGTAAATGTTATTGGCAGTTGCTACATAGTCTTGCAGTTATCTTATCTTGTAAAAATGCTGCAGACTTTGCCCAGAAAGCTTCCTACACATCCAATAATCTGTAAAATATACTTTTCCCTACTGCATCACCTATAGCAGTGGTTCTCAACCTTTTTATCGTTCTGGGCCACATATGCAGGTCTCTGTGTTATGTGGGCTACATCCATACAACATATATATACTACCTGTGTGGCCCTGAGGATGTCAAATGGGCTGCAGCTGTGTGCTGATTGGGCCACAAGCAGCCCGCGTGTTGAGAACCACTGACCTATATATGACCTACTTTGAACCTGTATATGTGTCAGCTAATGACAACATAACTTCTACATGCAACTTGGTTATCCTGAGATATGTATTTATACATGTAGTTCTCTCCTTCTGGGATAATGGTTCTCAGCCTTTTCCGTAGCAGGATCCTACCTCCCATGTAACTGGGATCTTGCTACCTCATCCATTTAAATGTAGTAAGTGCAAAATGGTCATAAACCTGACACCAGGTTTGTAAGCCCCTGTCCTGGCGAGCTATTTGCTGTGTTCACCTTAAGAGCTAGAAAGAAGGCAAGTTTCCCTTGGACCTAATTTGAAAATTTGGCCCATAATTTAAAACGAAAAACAAAACAAAACACAGGAGCCTAAAGTTAGACACTTAAGTAAATACTTGGGCAGCAAATGAAATCAATGGGAGTGCCACACCTCTGAAAATCAGTCCATTTTTATTCAGACTTCACTATTTGAAATTTCCAGGTTGGCCTTTGTTTTAATGTCCAAATTTACCAATAATTCCACTCTCAGATTCTGGTACCCCTTGTTTCCGTAGAGACTGTCCGGTTTGGCCAATGTGCATGGCAGAGGGGCATTGCTGGCACATGATGGCATATATCACATTGGTAGATGTGCAGGTGAACGAGCCCCTGATGGCATGGCTGATGTGATTAGGTCCTATGATGATGTCACTTGAATAGATATGTGGACAGAGTTGGCATTGGGCTTTGTTGCAAGGATAGGTTCCTGGGTTAGTGTGTTTGTTCAGTGGTGTGTGGTTGCTGGTGAGTATTTGCTTCAGGTTGGGGGGTTGTCTGTAAGCGAGTACAGGAAGCAATTACTCTACGCAAAAGAATAAATGGACACAAATCTGACATCAGGAATCATAACATTCAAAAACCAGTAGGAGAACACTTTAACCTGTGTGGTCACTCAATAACAGACCTGAGGGTGGCAATTTTGCAACAGAAAAACTTCAAAAACAGACTCCAACGAGAAACTGCTGAACTTGAATTGATATGCAAACTAGATACAATCAACTTAGGCTTGAATAGAGACTGGGAATGGCTGAGCCATTACAAACATTGAATCTATCTCCCCATGTAAGTATTCTCACACTTCTTATCAAACTGTCTGTACTGAGCTATCCTGATTATCACTTCAAAAGTTTTTTCTCTTAGTTAATTGGCCTCTCAGAGTTGGTAAGACAACTCCCACCTTTTCATGCTCTCTGTATGTGTATATATATATCCTCAATATATGTTCCATTCTATGCATCCGAAGAAGTGGGCTGTAGCCCATGAAAGCTTATGCTCAAATAAATTTGTTAGTCTCTAAGGTGCCACAAGTACTCCTGTTATTTTTGCAGTTTCCTGATATAATCACCAGTGCCATTGCCAGACCTGTAAATCTCCCCCACTGAGAAACCTAATGTGGAAGGGCATGAAATACTGTGGCACTGATCTTACCATAAGCTGAGCTACAAAGCAGTAGGAGCCCCCTCTGACTTCAATATGGTTCTGAGTGAACACAGAGGTATGCCCCTTAAGACCTCATGGAAGGATTGGGGCCCACAATATTAACACTTATGCCAGCATCACAGTTTACATGCATGATGTACATGAATTGGATGAGGAATTCCTTTCCAGTCTTCATGATACCAGTACTCAGTGCCAGGAACATGTCTTACCTGGAGGCCAATACCAAGCCTTGATTTCAGGTAACAATTAGAAAAAAACACATTAACATTAAAAGGGGAGGCAGCGTGGTACAGTGGAGAGGGTACAAGACAGACAAAGGAGACCTGGTGTGCCACATAGCCCCAGTGGTGGTTCACTACTCTGTCAGGCCTGACATATTCACTACACCTAATACACTATTGTCATATATATACCTAAAAGGTGTTATATAAGATATCACTGGAAAACTAATAACTTGCTGATCATTAATATTCTTCTGTGATGTATGTACAGGGTGTGTACAATGAGTTCTGGAGATGTGTGAGAATTATGTTCTTAAAATGTGTTTGGCAAGCAATCCATAAGCCCAGTCACTCCTACACCAAATACTGTATGTATTTGCTTGGCTGACCAGCCTGTTCATCAGGCAGAGACAATGAAGGTATATTTACGTAAAAAGTATAAGCCATCTAGCTAACAAGGGGAGGAGGTAATGACTCAATCATCACTGGAAGGTTGGGGGGGATGGGCAGCCTGAGGTCTTCATTAGACCTCAGGTTTTCACTCTTTCCCAGAAGGAGAAAAGGAACTTCATCTGAAAATATATTTCCATGGTTCCCTGGACAATAAAGACAGGAAGTCTGAACCTCAAATAAGTAATTGAATCAACTGATTATATACAATATTACTGTATTATAAAAGTGTATCAGGTAAGGTCTTTTCTGAAAGCCAGTGACACACTGGTGATCATCATCCCTGTGAAAAGTACATATTAACACTATGTAAAGAAATCTGGATATTCAGTGCTATTATGCTTTAAAGTCTGTGACCAAACACAGGGATAAACAGGCTCTCTCTCAGACTGGAGGGAAGGTTGCATTGTGGAACTCAAACAATAGAAGCCTCATTTACATACAAATCAGCATGGGGATGGGAAGTCCACAGGAAGGGATGAACAGCTTGAGATCATCCTGAGTCTAGCGACAACAACAGAAAGTATGGGAAGATAAGGAGAGAGAGGCCATCTTGGCATCCATCACTGAACAGACACAAGAGGCCAGAGCTCTTGTAAGCTGAAAAAGATGGCTCTTTCAACCAATGGGTTTGAAGTCTCTGGGAACTGAAATTAAGTGAGAAACCTGCTTAGGCAAAGATGTTTCACCTAAGAAGACAAAGTAAACTAGCATCTTTTTCATCTGCGGAGGGGCCTGACTGAGAGAAAGTCAGCCATGGCAGCAAAGGAAAAGATGGGTGAGAAATCTACCTTGAACTCAGGCTATAGCTTGTTAAGTGTTAGCCATTAGAAAGTGTATTTTACTTTTTATTTGCTTGTAATCATTTTGTCTTTATCTCTTCTACCTGAACTCACTTAAACCTCTCTCTTTTGTTCATAAACTTGTTTTACTTTTAATCTAAACCAACTCAGTGCTGCATTTGAATTGAAGTGATTGTTAACTCCAGTTAAGGTAACAAGCTGCTGTGCTTTTGTTTCTTTAAAGGAGCAATTAACCTAATTAATTCTGAGAATTCCATGAGAGGGCCGGGCACTTCAGGACAGGTGGTTTGGGGGAAAAGTTGGGACTGGGGGTGTGTTGAGGTCACCCTGCAAGTAGTAACCAAGGCTGCTGGAGACCAAGATGGGGCTGTTGTATTATAGGCTGGCTGCTGGAGTCAGAGTGCTGAACTAGGGTTGCACAGCACACAGATACTCAAGGAATTGCATGCTTGTCTGCTGGCTGTTAGTGTCCAGGCTGTGAGCCACAGCACCAGACTATTTAAGATACCCTGGGTTAGAAGGCAGGCAGACAACCCCAAAAATATGAAACCTGGATTCATAGATTCCAATGCGAGAAGGGACCATAGTGTTTATCTAGTCTGACCTGCAAAGGCCACAGAATGTCCCCAAAATAATTCCTAGGACAGATATAAGATATAAGATATATATATATATATATATATATATATATATATATATATGTAAGAAAAACATCCAATCTTGATTTAAAAATTAACAGTAATGGAGAATTCACCACAACCTTTAGTAAATTGTTTAAAAGGTTAATTACTCTCACCTTTAAAAAAAGATTTACACCTTATTGCCAGTTTGTCAAGTTTCAAATTCCAGCTATTGGATGATGTTATACCTTTCTCTGCTAGACTGAAGAGCCATTATTAAATATTTGTTCCCCATGTAAATTCTTATATACTGCAATCAAGTCACCCTTTATTTTATTTTCTTTAAGCTAAATAGATTGAGCTCCTTAAGTCTATCACTCATGTTTTCTAATCCATTAATAATTCCTGTGGCTCTTCTCTGAAAAGTCTCCAGTTTATCAACATCCTTCTTGACGTATGGGCACCAGAACAGGACACAGTAGTCCAGCAACTGTCACAACAGTGCCAAAAAACAGAGGTAAAATAACCTCTCTATTCCTATTTGTGATTCCCGTATTTATGCATCCAAGGATCACATTAGCCATTTTGGTCACATTATCACACTGGGGAGCTCATGTTCACCACAATACCCAAATCTTTTTCAGAGTCAGGGTTGTGTTCCTGGCTGTGCCACTGATCTGCTGGGTGACCTTGGCTAGTCACTTCACCTCTCTATGTCTCTACTACAGTGGTGGGCAACCTGCGGCCCACTGGCCACACGCAGCCCACCAGGGTAATCTGTTGCCTCTTCCCACAGCTCCCATTGGCCAGGAACGGTGAACCGCGGCCACTGTGAGCTGCGGGCAGTCGTGCAAATGTAAACAAATGGTCTGGAGGCCCAGCAGCGGATTACCCTGATGGGCCGCAGGTTGCCCTCTACTTCAGGGGTGGGGTTCATCAGGCATGACAGGCAGTCCACGTAAGAGAAGGAAAACTCCAATTTCAAACCTAGAACATCAGTCCTGGCCAGACAGTTTGTAAAAGTTGTGCCAGTTACTCATGCCCTATGGGTCTGCACCACTGACCCTGGTTAATAGGAAAGGCGAAGAAGAAGCATTAGTGTTATTATTAGTATTATCTTTCAGACGCAAAGAGGTATTTTACAGTTTAACAGACAAGCACATGCAATGAAAAATACAAACAATACATGAAAATAACCAGGATAAAGCATTTTAAGGCAGAACTAAGACTCAGCTGTTCAAATATTGAATGGTAGAATTCTCCATCAAGTGAGGGCCACAGGTGCTAGACCTCATTATCTAAATACAGCAAACAGGTACCACACGAGTTAGGCCAGTGGCTGAATAAAGAGAAAAACAGGAACGTAAACAGATTAAGTTCTGCAGATGAGAAGGTACTGAAGTGAGGTCTGTTGCCAATGGCAGTAGAAAAGATGTGCCAACATCTCCACTGGCATGAATGGGCACAGATCCACTCAAGTCAATGCAGCTGGCAGAAAGACTGGGCCTAAATATTCATTCTACAAGTTAGCTCATGTTTTGCCTGCTAATTCTGTATTTTTCCTGCATTCTGCTACCAACCCCACCCCTGCCTGCAGACCTACCTATAATTTCTGATTGTTCTTCATATTAGCCCCTTTTGTTCTCAATATCTTTTACTAAATTAGATTTTTGGGGAAGACCATAATTCCTATTAAAAAAGGTAAACTCTCTGGGATATCCTTTTCAAAGAGAAGATTAAATAGGTTGAAACAGTTGGTAAGATATGTTAAAAAGCAGAGTCACAGATCAGCACAGGAGGGACTGAGCAGTTAATCACTACTGAATTGTTAATAGACAAGCTTAAATTGAAAGTGTCCTTTGAATAATATCCAATACTAATATAAGAGATGCCATAGTACCTTAAATGTCCTCTGTCTCTCTCTTCCCCCCCTCCTCCAATCCTCCCTCTTATCCCTTTAGGGAGTCCTGGCGTCTGTCTAAAGCACCTAACAAAAAGCCTCAAACTGTAAAGCTTCCCTAGGAAAGAGAAATTTCCTTCCTACGCCCCATAAAACACACACTGCAGACTTCCTTACAGAAACACTTAGCTAGAGCTTTTCATAGAAGGGGCTGAGTGAGTCAAATTGAAAAGCAGCTGGAATATTCAAAAAAAGACTGCCAAAGAGCAAAATGGTGAGCAAAGTTCTCTCTGACTCAAGAGGTAACATGTTTTCTGCTAACCATTTATAGTGAAGCACCCGAAAAATCTAATAACTATAAAATATTTTCTTAATGGAAAAAATTGCAAACCACTTGTACGGTTACCCTGCACTGATCATAGAAGGGAATTTGTCTTCGCACCACTTATTTGCAACAAGAGGGGAGCTGACTTTGGGAAATGGTTAGCAGATTCCTCAGCAAAGATTTTTCTCCAAATGATCACATGTGGGGGTAAATATTTAGAGGATGCTCCCCCTCTTTGCATATACAAAACTGCATAAGCACACCGTCACAGGCAAGCTAACGTAACTCACGTTAACACCGTGTAGTCATTTCTCCTCATTAAGTGTCTGATCTACATGAAGAGGTTTGCAAATCTACAACTGTCTCCAAACAGAGACCTTTTTGCTCAGACACAGAAGCTCATGCTTTTAAATACAGAGTTCCTGGGTTTAATCCCTGCATATGACCAGTCCAGGGATGAAGTTAAACATTTAAAATGCATGTGCAAGTGTTAGTGTACCATTGGAGCAAATGTTGTTGGCCCCACTGGATTTCGCAGGTGCAAGTTGGACTCCTTCAATGGTCTTTGGACCATTCCCATGTAAATGTTTGACTACTTAAAGTGCACATACATTATAACTTTTTGCAAGTTGCTTCTAGAAAGTATAGGCACAAGTACAGGTGCACACAGTTGTTTTGCACATGCCCTTCTATGAGAATGAGTCCAGATAGAGGGAGAAATGAAAATTAGCCCCAGAGTGTCAGGTAGAATGCTATTACAACATGTTCCGTACAAGGCTTTGGCCCGTTCCATTTATATGTGGGCAGTTACTAAGCACAGAAAAATTCAGCCCACAAGGTTAGTGTTTCAGAATCACAGTCCTGTAAGTTTTGAGTTGAGGGGACTCAGCAGCTTGCAGAAGGTCATAACAATTTTTCAGCATCAGACACCATAAAGGTGCTCATAAATGAAATGAACATACTACAAAAAAAAAATCTGATTAAATTCTAGGATTTATCAAACCCCTTCATCCCACCCTTAAAGTATGCCCCAGCTAACAGTTCAAAGCTCATTATGAACTGAAAGTCTCTTTTAAAAATCTAAATGGAATCACCCATCCCTAAATCAGAGAAGTTATTATTCCTACTTGTGTTAAACTGCTTCATATCATGTGGTTGTATAATCGGTTGCTATCCCTGTCAACTATTCTACAACAAATTTATCTCCATTTATATTTGATAAACAGAAAGCAAATTTGACAAACAGAAGGTGTTCATATAGAAGCTATTCAGAGAAATTGTGAATGTCCTTTTTCATTCACTCCTAAAGTGGGATTTAAAAAAAAAAACAAAACAAAAAAACCCTCCCCGCACACACCCTCAGCACTGGTCAAAACTCTACTCCCATTGAAGTCAATGGCAAAACTCTAATTTGACATCAAATAGGCGCAGTGTGCCATCAACACAAAGCTTTGGAAGTTCCATCCTTAATGTCTCCATTGACTTTAATTAAGTTTTCCTTCTGCTCCTAAGCCTAGTTAAAAACAACTCCACACAATAAGCATTTTCTTGTCAGGTCAATATTTACGAAGTCCCTCAGTGATAATTTTAACATAGAACAATTGAGTTATGAGACACATCTTGTCCTCAGAATAGCTACATTTATACTACTTATATTCAGGAAAAAAAAAAACATTTTACATTTTAAATAAGGTTTCAGTTCAGACTAATGCAGTAGAAAGCCCTCTTCTATTCAGACAGATTACATTTTAAATGGGGCTTCAGTGCAGAATGATTAATATTTCATTATAATTATTTGTTCCAATTAAATGCAACATGATGAAGTGCCTTTTCCTTGTGCTGGTAAACTGCAGTTTTCTCTCCCCATACAGTAGTGATGAAATTAATTAAGGGGTTTGGTTGCTTACTTTGCAGTTGAAACATCTTTATCTTTATTTTTCAATTACTAATTGAGAATTTACAATAGTACTATTTTGGAGGAATTAAATGTTAAAAGTGTATGATTTTTTTTTAATGTAAAAGAAAGTCTATATGCAAGTATGAGAACACCACATGTAAAAATCCCCATTGAGTATAGGTTGTAGTCTGATGATACCCTGTATGGATTCCAGTGTGGGGTGGTGACAACTAGGGGTGTATTGTTGGAGGGGGGGTTATTTCTCTATTGAAGCAGATTCTCTCTCGGTACTTGGGTGGCCTGTTTCATGTTGCAATCTACTTCTCTGGTGAAGTGCTCTTGTTTGGTATAGGTGGTTTTGAGTACGTTAAGGTAAATTTCTTGGACTTTCTCCTCAGAGCATATTCTGCGATATCTAATTACATGGCTGTAGTTAATGGATTTCTTGGTGTGTTTGGGGTGGTTACTGGAGCTGTGAAGGTAGGTGTGATGATCTCTGAGTTTCTTGTATATAATTGTCTGCAGGATTCTATTGTTGAACCCATCCTAAAAGAAATCTTTCCTGAACCTCTTCTTCTGGCCTTCAAACAAACAACCTCTCCAAGCTCCTCATCAGAAGCAAGCTCCCCACAGCGCAGGACACACCAACACAATGCCCTGCCAGAACAGATGCAAAACCTGCAGACATATCTCCACTGCTACAATGATCAACACCCCTCACATCACACCTTTCAAGATCCATGGGTCCTACACATGCCTGTCACAACATGTGGTGTACCTCATCCAGTGCACTAAATGTCCCAATTGTAACTATGTGGGTAAAACCAGACAATCACTTCACTCTCTAATCAACTCACCCAGGAAAATGATAAAAGACAAAAACATGATACCATGTGTGAGTGAACACTTTTCACAAAGCAATCACTCTATGTCTGACCTACCAGTCCTCATCCTCAAAGGAAAACTGCACAGCGCATTCAAAAAGAGGAGTCTGGGGGCTTAAATTCATAACTTTGCTAGACACTAAAAACCATGGATTGAATAGACACACTGGATTTATGGCTTATTACAACAATCTGTAAAGCACTAACAACCAGCCTCCCCCAGCTGTTTCTCTCTTGCCTTCCTGTGACTGGAAAGGTGTTAATGGGCCACTTCACCTTGAATGGTCCCTTGAAATATGTGTTCACTACTTATGCTAAACAATCTGCCCAAATCTTGTAGTTAGCTATGACACTGAGTAAGTTTCCCAGATCTTAGGAAGACCTCTGTGTAAGCTTGAAAGCTTGCCTCCCACCAACAGAAGTTGGTCCAATAAAAGATATTACCTCATCCATCTTGTCTCTCAATTCCCAGTGGCAAGGAAACCTCTCCACCTTGTAAAATCATAGAATCATAGAATATCAGGGTTGGAAGGGACCTCAGGAGGTCATCTAGTCCAACCCCCTGCTCAAAGCAGGACCAATTCCCAACTAAATCATCCCAGCCAGGGCTTTGTCAAGCCGGGCCTTAAAAACCTCCAAGGAAGGAGATTCCACCACCTCCCTAGGTAAAGCATTCCAGTGCTTCACCACCCTCCTAGTGAAATAGTGTTTCCTAATATCCAACCTAGACCTCCCCCACTGCAACTTGAGACCATTGCTCCTTGTTCTGTCATCTGCCACCACTGAGAACAGCTGAGCTCCATCCTCTTTGGAACCCCCCCTCAAGTAGTTGAAAGCAGCTATCAAATCCCCCCTCATTCTTCTCTTCTGGAGACTAAACAATCCCAGTTCCCTCAGCCTCTCCTCATAAGTCATGTGCTCCAGACCCCTAATCATTTTTGTTGTCCTCTGCTGGATTCTTTCCAATATTTCCACATCCTTCTTGTAGTGTGGGGCCCAAAACTGGACACAGTACTCCAGATGAGGCCTCACCAATGTCGCATAAAGGGAAACGATCATGTTCCTCGATCTGCTGGCAATGCCCCTACTTATACAGCCCAAAATGCCATTAGCCTTCTTGGCAACAAGAGCACACTGTTGACTCATATCCAGCTTCTCGTCCACTGTGACTCCTAGGTCCTTTTCTGCAGAACTGCTACCTAGCCATTTGGTCCCTAGTCTGTAGCAGTGCATAGGATTCTTCCGTCCTAAGTGCAGGACTCTGCACTTGTCCTTGTTGAACCTCATCAGGTTTCTTTTGGCCCAATCCTTCAATTTGTCCAGGTCCCTCTGTATCTGATCCCTACCCTCCAGTGTATCTACCACGCCTTCCAGTTTAGTGTCATCTGCAAACTTGCTGAGAGTGCAGTCCACACCATCCTCCAGATCATTAATAAAGATATTAAACAAAACCGGCCCCAGGACCGACCCTTGGGGCACTCCGCTTGAAACTGGCTGTCAACTAGACATGGAGCCATTGATCACTACCTGTTGAGCCCGACGATCTAGCCAGCTTTCTAGCCACCTTACAGTCCATTCATCCAGCCCATACTTCTTTAACTTGGCGGCAAGAATACTGTGGGAGACCGTATCAAAAGCTTTGCTAAAGTCAAGGAATAACACATCCACTGCTTTCCCCTCGTCCACAGAGCCAGTTATCTCCTCATAGAAGGCAATTAGGTTAGTCAGGCACGACTTCCCCTTGGTGAATCCATGCTGACTGTTCCTGATCACTTTCCTCTCCTCTAAGTGTTTCATAATTGATTCCTTGAGGACCTGCTCCATGATTTTTCCAGGGACTGAGGTGAGGCTGACTGGCCTGTAGTTCCCCGAATCCTCCTTCTTCCCTTTTTTAAAGATGGGCACTACATTAGCTTTTCGGACCTCCCCCGATTGCCATGAGTTTTCAAAGATGATGGCCAATGGCTCCACAATCACATCCGCCAACTCCTTTAGTACCATAATTTGCAGTCTCCTCAGTTTCATCCACTGGTTGCTGGTTTTAAGTTAGTAGCCTTGTTCCATGGATCAGTTGTTGCTGACCAGGAGTCTGTGGCCATTGCTCTCCAATACAGAAATTCCAAAAAACAGACATATCTGTGTCACCTTTACACTATAATATACTCCAATTACATTACCTTTGAAATCCACAACGTAGCTCCAGCTAAGGCAGAATTCAGCTACCTGCATTTTGAATGCCACAAACTGCTGTTATCTAGTCTATTTATTGCCTTCCTACTTGCTTCAGCATTCAATTCAAGTTGATCAAATTTGAAGACCCATGTTGTCTGGGACTATGTTTTTTGAGAAATCACCTTTTACCATATGCAGTGCACATCAGCTGATTTTTTTTTTGTTAAATTCTCCACAAATAACAGAAGAGGTTTCTCTTGTGAGTAGTCCTTGGCTACTCTCCCTTTGAGAATCATTAGATATTTTTAAACCTGCCTGTGAGGTCTGGATCCCCAATTCCCCTTAATATTTGTGTGAATTAATGGGAAGTGGGTATCCAAATTAATTAAGTTAGTTAACTCAAATTAATGAGGATTGGGCATGCAAATCCTTTAGGCAACTTTTAAAGTTTCAGCCTAGTGAGCTTCAGGGACAGTGCAAGACCAAAAAAAAAAAAATCTTTCAGATATGTCTGTGCCATGAGATCTCAGAAATATGGAAGTTTTAGTTCTGCAGATAGTTAAAAAAACAGATATGGATACAATTCAAGACCATAAACACATAGAATAGTTTTTTCTCCAAAGACTGGGAAATGTAAAATACTGATAATAGAATAAAGAAATGGCTGGTCGTAATGCAGTTTAAATTCCAATAGTTAATGCTGCATTTTGAATTTAAGACGCTTGTTGTAATAAGTTTAAACATTCACATTTACTATTATTCATACTATTTTTTACTTCAGATTTCAGTATCTGATATTCACTCAGCTATTTCCAACAGTGACATTTCATGAATGCTAATTCTAGAATATACTGATCACCTGTAAAACATTTTAAGTCTTTGTAGTTCTAGCATGTTGGCCTACTAACTGGTTTATTCTGCAACAGCTATGTTACACTACAGCACAGTGCATAAAGTCACTATGCCAGCTAAATGCATATCAAGGGCTGGAGTTTTACTCTTAGTGCAAATGTGGGTCTCACTAAAGTCACTGTGCTTTTGCTGAGGAACCAAAATTAAGTATTAATTGCAATCAATGAACAGATGTGTTCTGTTTTTGGTGTGTATTCTTTAGAGCTGACTCAGTCCCCTTCCTGCTCTTCCACTTACTGTGTTTTTATAATTAAAGCTTGTGGGGTGACAGCAAGTTTCCCCCCGTCTATCCACCCCCAGAGAACATTTTGAAATAAACTATGACCCCGCTGTCAGGGGAATGCTGATTTTAATCTATATGTATTAGAATACCTTTGCCTCTAACAAGGAAGAACTAAAGATTTGAAAGGCAACTGGAATGGTACTTCATTCCCTCATTGCTCAGTTCTCAAACAAATCATTTCTTGTAAAAACAATGAAATCTCTATATCTGTTTATTTCAAACAGAATGCAAGATATACTGACAGCAGAAGCCGCTTCTTGAGAGTTGCAGGTACAATAGACACAAGGCTTCATGTATTTTTTAAAGTTGTTTCTATTAAATTATGTAAAGTAGCTTTATAATACAAACATACTGGATAGTCAATCTGACTACAAAGTTAAGTTATGTATTCTAAGGAAGAATATTACATTCAAAGCCCTTTATAATAAAGGAAAAGGGTTTTCTTTTTTGCAGAATGTCAGAGAACAACAGTTTTTCATGTAGCTCAAAACACTTGCAAAAGATTCACTTTAATCTGAAAGTCTCTCATTTTAAATAAAAGAAAAATTACACACAAGTATATCAGTTGGCCACATAAGGTACTAGGTACATGACTTCATTTGCCAGAAGTTTAGTACTTTATGTTAACATTTTAACACACATACTTGGGGTTTGCTCTCAGAATGACTTATTCAGATCCTAAAGCTATATATATATATTTAGGTTGATATGGGGTGAGAAAAACTACTTACAAAAAGACTTGAATTGAGATGTGCTCAAGCAACAAACCTGGAAATCCCAGCCTTGATTAAATCCTTCTGCTGTATCAGAGCACTGATAATATCTCCAAGTGTGAACATGAACAGTGAACTGGTATCACAAAACCTTTCCACTAAAATAATGGCACTCACACGCGCGCACACACACACCTCATGTCCCCGACAGAGATCCTGCCCCAAGCAGAATTTTGACTGACACTCAGAGAGTACTAGGGACTTCACATGGAAGGTGCTAGAGTGATAGGTGACAGAGTTGGTTGAATTATTAGTTGTAACTACATTATCCAGAAAGTTCAGCATGTGTCTATAACAACAAATTTTCCTCCATTTTTCCATTGAGGTATTTGTCTGTACAACAACTTCTCTGGTTGCAGCAACAGTGGGAAATTTTAGGAAAGCGTGGCCTTCATATAAAGGTCACAGTGGGTGGATTCACACTGAGTCAATCAGCACACAAGAGCCTTCTAACCTCTAACCTTTCCCTCCAACTCCTATACCGGTCAGACCCTTTCAGTGTTAAATAAATGCTTTAAGAGATGCAGTCTCTTTCCACTTCCACCACCATTTTGCCTGGACGTTTCTTATCCTGCTATTGTCTACAATTCAGACTTGATTTATGTCTTTTCAATTTTATTTTTCTAGTGTGAAACAATATAAATCTATTGAAAAGTTGTGCCATTTAAAATCACTTGAAAAGCTTTTCCTTACATGTCTATTAGCCTAATAAGAAAGAACTAGTGGTAATTATGCATACCTCTGGAGTTGGAAGTATATGCACGTGGCAAGTTCACGGCTCCTAAGTTTCATGACAAATTCATATGTATAATGTCATAAGATAATTGCAGAGAACATCATCAAGGACAATTGTCTACTGTACTCCCAGTAATTAGTGTCCAGTGATTTACTGAAAACTTTGCCTTCCTATAGGAAACGATATTATGTTTCATAGCAAATCTAGCACAAGTCTAGTTTTTAGTTTGTTCATAGGTTAAATATGTTTTTTCTATTATATAGAAAGGTAATTCTAAATATTTGGCACACTACTTATCTATTACATTTGAGTTATGTAAGTAAGACCTCTCTGGCTTCAAGATTAGGCTAGATAAGTTTATGGAGGGAATGGTTTAATGGGATAACGTGATTTTAGTTAATTAGGTAATAAAGTGCCATCGCTGGTAAAATGTGGGTCTGGCTAGAGAATCTTGCCTGTATGCTCGGGGTTCTACTGATCGCCATATTTGGGGTCGGGAAGGAATTTTCCTCCAGGGTAGATTGGCAGAGGCCCTGGAGGTTTTTCGCCTTCCTCCGCAGCATTGGGCAGGGGTCGCAAGCTGGAGGATTCTCTGCGACTTGAAGTCTTTAAATCACGATCTGGAGACTTCAACAGCTGAGTCAAGGGAAAGTGGGTGGGTCAGCTTTTGTGGCCTGCATCATGCGGGGGGTCAGACTAGATGACCATGGTGGTCCCTTCTGACCTTTAAGTCTATGAGTCTATGAGTCTATAACTGATGTTTCTTTAGAGTGTATGAGTAAGTCTCCAAAATGAATCTGGCCTGTATGCCTAGGGAGTTCCCCAATGGTGAGCTAACAAATAAATGACCAGATCCTGAACACCTTATTCGGCAGCCTCAAAGAGATTATATGAGTGGAGCTTGTTGAAAAGTGAGCTCCCCCCCACACACACTTAAACAAAAGGGGGGGGGGGTCATCAAAAAAATCGAAAATCCTTAAATTACTTTTTTTTTTAAAAGCAGCTCACAAATGAAAATTCAGCCAAAGTCTGCTAAAGAAAAATGATTGTGCACAAAAGCCCCTCCCCCTCAAAAAAGTATATTTTTGGCCAAAAAATTAGTTCTTATGGGGGGGGGGGAATCTACCATTTCAGACATTTCTGCAAAAAAAAATTAATTTTGCTGGAAAAATTTGACCAGCTCTGTAACTGATAGCTAACGCAAAACTTCAAATTCAGTCTTGGCCTTTTCATGTAATTGAGACATTTGTTCATGCTTTCGTTTCACTGTAATGACATGATTTACAATTTTCATATGCTGTTGTGAAGTTTTACATTACAATACTAGATCTATTCAATAGTAAGCTTCATTTTAGAAGTAGGCTTTTTAAAATAGATTATGACCAAGATTTTTCAAAATTGGTGACCTGACTTCCAGAGCTGCTGCACTCCTATAGGTCTCATGGGACTCTGATTTGGGCCCATCTGTAACTAACACATTTAATAAAAAACAAATGGGGAGCATACTAGGTAAGAGTCTCACCCCTGCTCCAGCCCCTGCACACTGGGTAAAGGTATTCTAAAACACCCAGATCTCTCTTCCAATTACCCTCTTCCCAGTCCTGGTATAACATTTTTGCTGGTGGTGGGAGGGGCCAATCAGGAGAGGGCCATACACATAGTGCAGCTACCCATAGACAGGCAGAGACATTGGGCCATTTCAGTGCAGCCAGAATTGGGAGGGGAGAAAGGTGGCTGCAAATTGTGCAACACCTCCTGAAGGCACAGCAGAGAATAGCACTCTAACATTCCCCCAAAGCCAGACATAAATAAATTAAACCCCCATTGATTTTCTTTTTTTTTTTTTTTGAGCTATCATTATACAGCTGTCTTTACACAAAGACAATACGGTTGCTTAGTTAAGGAAACACTATGCAAAATTAATCAGTTCTCTCTGAGGTCCCCCAGCCTCTAGGTGCTTCTTTGCCATTGTTTTCTTAAGTGGTTCGAATTGTTGAAGATGTGCCTCAATCTGGGGGTTAACACTGTGCACTAGCCTGACTTTGGCAGGGTACAGGCCTGTACAAGTTAATTGTGATCTTAAGGAGCATGAAGAAAACAAAACCCCTTCCGCCCAACCCCTTCATCCAATGTATGTCACTAATGCCCTGCATTTCCATGAAAGCTCAGCATGCCAAGGGCTTACAATAATTGCTTCCTCTTGGGAAAGCTAGACCTAATCTTTATAGATGTTAAAATGCTCCAGTTAGGTCAGATCTTTACCTGTAATGTTGTCATTCAGTGAGCCATTACAAGCTTCCTGCAGATCTCCAAAGACCTGAACTTACCACAGTATTATTCTTCCTTGAGGCCAGATAACTGGAACAATCCAATTCATGTAGTCACTGACAATAGTAACACATGCTGGAATGTTATATTGGACCTTCAACATGATATATCTGTCTATACTGTACCTGACTACACTATCTATATACAATGAAAGGTAAAAATAGACCCTTGAATTAGATTTTTCCCAAAGGATTGCATACTCCTGTTTGAATGACAAGCATGCCATACTTTATCCATACTACTGACAGAGTGATTCATTAATTGTATGCTTTGTGTAGCTTTTTCTTTCCAACTGCTCTGGATGTCTTGCTATTCCATTAGTGGAAAGCTAGCTGCTGTTCTTAGGACACTACAGCAAGATCATTTCAGCAAGTTCTTTGACCACGTTAGAAAGTCTTTTTGTATTGCCTTCACTCTGAAAGCCTAATCCTGGGCATTTAGTGTAGCTTTCTCGGTGTTTCAGTTTACTGCCACCAAGCATGTATTCTTGCCTTTGCCAGTGTTAATCGTAGTACCTGTTAGTAAAGATTAACCTTTTTAGTCCTCTTTCTTTTAAATTAAATTCATTTGCATATTAGCTATTCTCCCAGCATCTTTATAGAATTAGCAAAGAGTGTGTTTGAATTCTAAGACCCCGCGGGTTGGTTCTTAACCTGTACTCAGGAATTTATGTAATTGAGTGTTGGGCTGTCTCAGCATCTTCAGGTCTGTGAGAATCCAGGTGTCCAAAGTTTAATTACCCCCGTTCCACTTCAAACTACTGAAAGTATCTCCAGAAGCTAGGTGATTGATAATGGATACTTGTTAATGCAGATACTTATGTAATGGAAGGGGTGGTCAATAAAGGATAATTGTTAGTACAGATACATTCTGTAAGGGATTAAAAAAATCAGAAGTGTAGTACTGGAAGGGATCTCAATAGGTCATCTAGTCCGGTCCCCTGCACTCAAGACAGGATTAAATAATAACTAGGCCATTCCTGACATGTTTGTATAACCTGTTCTTAAAAAGTTCCAGTGATGGAAAGTCCACCACCTCACTAGACAATTTGACCCATTGAAACATGTTTTTAGCTCATTAAGAACTGTCGGTTGTCACAGTTGTTAGTAATAATGACCAGATTAGAGATTCTTCTTATGCAAACAAGTAAACTGAAGACTGTAAAAGAAATTTCACTTGTAATTAAGAAACAGAACACAGGGTACATTTATCCATGGGAAAGTATTTTTCCCCTCCAAAAAGGGGTTTCTGTATCTCATATCCTATTTAAAAAAAAATTAGGTTGGGAGTGCAAACTGCCAGCACCCCAAAAGTTAGAGGAGTGGGAGACAAAAGCCTGCTCTTTACCTTACACCAAAGGTGATAATGTATCTATTTTGTGTATAGTGCTGTACTAATTACATAATTTCATTTGACCCTGTTATCTGATAATCTCAAATTATTAAATTCAAGCACCAACACAATACCAGTCTCATTATGAACTGAGTTTTTCATTTTCTTCCTTTGACCCTGTCATATTCCTCAAAGTGGGATATCTGTTCAGTGCAGGATTCCATGCCTTTTTTTATTCAGCTTTCCAATTAGTTCTCAAGTCTATACAGACATGGTCTGTGAGCAGAGGCGGATTTACCATAAAACAGTGCAGTGGCAATGATGGGAGCCCCCTCAAAATGCAGAAGAAATCTCATCTGACAACCTGCCCCTGAGTCCCGGCCAGTGGCACAGCAGGGCTCAGTCAGGCAGGCTGCCTGCATTCTGTGGCTGGTGGCCCCACGCTGCTCCTGGAAGCGACCAGCAGATGGCACGTCTCTGTGTGCCCCTGGCAGGGGGGAGGTGGCTCTGCATGCTGCCCCTGCCCCAGGCAGCGCACAGAGACCCACTGCCCCTCTCCCCACAAGAGGCATGCAGAGACGTGCCAGCAGCAGTGCAGCAGGGCTAAGGCAGCTCCCTGCCCACACTGTTTCCCTCCCTCCGTGCCGCACCACTCCCTGAAGCAGCCGGCATGTCCCTGCGGCCCCTGAGGGGGGTGTCTCCATGCATTGCCCCTGCCCCGAGCGCCAACTTCGCAGTTCCCATTGGCTGGGAACTGCGGCCAATGGGAGCTGCAGAAGTGGTGCACAGAGACCCCCCTATCCCACCCCCCGCCTAGAAGCTGCTGCCAGAGGGGTGTGCCGGTCGCTTTGGGATCTGTGCCGCCCAAGGTAAGCGCTGCCCCAGCCCAGAGCCCACACTCAAACTTCCTCCCAGAGCCTGCACCCAGCACCCAAACTCCCTCCCAGAGCCTGACCCCCGCACTCCCTCCTGCACCCCAACCCCCTGCCCCAATCAAAGTACCTCACTTTATTTTCATTTACTTCCTATTACATATAATATAGGAGGAGGATGAAGAAAAAAACAATGAAAACCAGGGCGGGGGACATAAGAGAGAATGTTCTTTTTCTTGTCTGGGTCCAGAGAGGGGGGCCCCAAAAATGAAGCTGCGCACAGGGCCCCATTAACTCTAAATCCACCACTGTCTGTGAGTGACTCTCAGCACCAGCAATTCTGTTTTGGCATTTACCATGATTTTATTTTGCCATGGACAGACCTGGGGCTAGATCCTCAGCAGGAGGATCTGTGTCAATTTACACTAATTGAGGATCTGGCCCCATGCAGCATGCCCATTGCTGTGATTTCAAGACCAGTTGCACCAGAAATTGTGAAAGCATGAACAGGAAGCCTCAAATCCTGCCCCAGAGGAGCACCAACAGACCTGTATCCCCTGGTCTATATCTCCTGTCTGAAGCTGCTACGCTGCAGATTTCAGGTGTCAAGTGGCCCCCAGGACAGCAGGTGCTGCTGCATGCTGCAGTACAGCACTCACCTTATCGCTCCTAGTTTTGTAATGTGGTTGATATCTGGGACATTACTGAGGGGAGTTAGTTGCACCAGCCCCTAATGATCCCCTTGGGTATTCTAAAGATTGTTCTGCCACCCTCGCTCAGGCCAAGGAGTTTCCTTACTTCACACATGTGAATAAAGGAGGCAGAACTGAGCCCTTACATATGCTTTTGTACACTTCTCATACTTGGATGTGCCTTCTATTAGATTTTGTCTAGCACAAGAGTAATGAAAGCTTTATTTTCTTCATCCTTCTAAATCTGACTGATCTGATAAAGCTTTTTATCTGACAGTCCACAGGCCTTCTATATTATGCGAAATATTATCATTAAACCTACTAACTCCATTATTTTTCCCTTGTAATTTCATGATTTGATTCTAATATTGTTTAGGGGCAAAAACTAAACAAACAGAATTTTTAATATGTTTTCAGATCCTAATCGTATGCATTATCTTTCATTCTGTCTCCATTGGGCTAGGTTTTTCATTTTAAAATGAGAAAGTTGAAATCCATAATTATGGTCTTTGCACAGTAGTCTTACCTCATTACATAGTGTTTTATTCTTTATTCTACTTGGCTTGGGGCTATAAAATGTAATGTTTTTTTTTCAACCATTTGCTGTTCTGTTTACAGACGTACAGAGTTTTGTTTTTTACTTTTCACTTAGACATTCAGTGTGTACGTGAGATAGAAAAAACAAGCATCTGTATGTATACAGATGTGAATATATAGTTTCTATTATATTCATGCCTTGAGACCCCAACCAACATCATGAACCCAGTCTGCTAGGTGCTTTGCATGCACATAAGAGAGCCCCTTACAGTCTAATTAGACAACACAAAGCAAAAGTTACCCCAGTTTTGTAGAGGAGGCAGGGCATCTTGAGATTCCCAGCCAGAGATTTTAAGTGACTTGCCCAAGGTCACACAAGAAGCTTGGAAATGAATCCATATCTGAGTCACAGTCCAGTGCTTTAGCTTCTTGGCCATTGTCCCTCAAGAGGGCTCATAATGTAGTCAGATTTATTAAAAAGATAGGACCAGCGAAGATTGCACTTCATGACATTTCCAGACTTTAATTCCTGATTCCTGGCTATATATTTAAAAAAAACCCAAAAAATCCTACAACTGCTAAAAGATCTTGAATGCACAACCTCCACAGCAAGAGAAAAATAAAAGCAAAATCTTCTGAAAGAGCCTTTCACCCACCCTCCTCTCACACAGAGTAACGTGGAAGAATAGAGAGATCATTTCTCATAAAGGATTATTCAAAAGTTTACATTAACCCTCTTTTGGTTTACTGGAAAAAAATTATCCTAGATGTCCGATATCCAAATGACTAACCCCAGAAGCTAGAGTTAAAATATACACAAATAGCCACTCCAGTAGCCCTTGGACAAGCATCCAGAAAACACAGCCAGTTCCATCTGATAAACCAGGACCAAGAACAGTTTCCACCCTAATAGAGCTTATTTGTCTCACTTGGGTGAATCACAAGTAAATCTATGTCAGATAGTGCAAGTCATTGAGGTATGGATGGCATCATTAAGTCTATAAACCTAGGCTCTGTCACAAAGCCATTGAAATCAATGAGAGGACCATAGGTAAGAAAAAATAACTCCTTATTCAGCAAGTAGTCCCATTTGGGATCAAGCTTTTCTTGGAACTATTCACATGCTTACAGATAGGCATCTGCTTAACTAGGTTACTTCACTGGGGCCATCCTTAACAATTATAAACACATTTATAAACATTGCTGTGTAAATTTGAGCCTGTGTAGATATTTTATAATATGTATAAAGCAGAACTTTTTTATTGATATTGTGCCATGCTATTTGACGGATACATCTGTCAACTTACAAATTCCATTTTGCCTTTACGAATGCCATGTGGTATTTCAACCTCCATTTTGAAGGAAGCCTTTGGTGTGGCTTTTGAGCATTCATTACAGAAAACTAGCACCTAGTGGACAGACTGTATGGGAACATTAAGTGGCTCTATCTTAGATAAACATTGAGTTTTTGTCAGCAGGGACATTTGAGTAACTCTCTGCCCAGCAGCAGACCTGAGTGGGCAGGAACCTGGAAACTCCCCAGCAGACATGCAGACATGGGTAAGAAACGCATCAGAGGCTTAAAAAAAATGTTGACTGGTTCCAAGGGCTCGGGTGATTGGACTGTGTGGTCCAATGCCAAGAAGATTGTTAGCCGTGGGCTCTGCGCCTGGGAATGTGTCTGAGACCCCCGGAGCTAGGAAAAATGAGCAGTCACTACCCCGGCCCACCATATGGGATCCAGTTGTTGGTGTTCATCCAGAGAGGGTGATAGGGACAGGTTGTGACAGCTGTTACCCAAGTCAGTTCGAGACTTCATGCTTTTTTTTATTTTCTGGATTTCTATGTGGCATAGCATACAGAACACTATCACTATCTTTTCACCTGCTTGGTAGCAATAGCTAGCTAATCAAAATAAAAGCTACAGGGGATGGGGAGAAAAGAGTCTTATGTGACTGCCTTCGGAACTAGGCCACTCAGTATTTAAAAAGGCATCCAGAAAGATAATGTTTAGCCATGGAGAATTAAAAACATTTCAAAAGATCTGTCAAGTTGTAATATGTGATGGGAAGACTGGATGGTTAATAGGGGCCATCACCTTTGAAGAACATTTCCAAGGAAAACTATTTCAAGAAATTTCTGTTTCATAAAACTTCAAAGATATGTTTTGAATTTATTTTATGGGGTTTTCCCCTTATTTTTACATGTCAGTAATATACCCCTAGATTAACTACTTGATGAGTCATAATGACAATAGTTGAAATATCCTATTTCATTTTTAAACCAAGGGCAGCTGATAAGATGTTTCACACTGTCCTATGTGGGCTGTAATGAAACAGTTTACACTTTGTACACTACTACTTCTTGACAGGTCAGTAATGTAAAAAAATATAACAAGCAAAATTTTAATGAAATTTTGGTATTCCAAATAGAAAAATCCTATATTTAAGTCCTTTGGAAATTCTGTTTCATGTGAAATTAAAAGAAAAATGCTCCAAATTGAAACAAAGCAAGGTTTAAAGTGTCAAATTTTCCCCTGAAATAGAAATTCTGAGTTTCAACCAACTCCATGTCATGACATCTTGTTCTTCCTATACTGCTAAATAGGAAAGAGGGTGCTGACTAGATCCTTGTTAGATAGTTAAGGGAGTTTGGGTTGGGTGTGGAAAACAGAGCTGGCATGGAAAAGTTCGAGAAACACACTGCTATTGCAGTGACTACATAAACTTGTGATCCCTCAGAGTCACTCATGTTTTAATCAGAACATGTGTGTATTTAGTGGTATCTTAACTTTTTTTAATCCTTCTCGCTTGGTATTTGAGTCTTTCAAACCCGGCTTCTATTTTCCTTCTGGCCATCTCTTTCCTTCATTCATTGAATCTTATCAGACAGGGGTCTTTCTATGCATTTGTTTTTCCAGCTCAGGTCTATCAATAACAGTGTTCTCAAATCATTTTTTTAAACTCTTGGCAATTGCGAGGAATTGTTGATGTCCCTTTCACATCCTATTTTCCTTACACTCACCTAGTGTCTTTCACTATTTGCTTCAGTATTCATTCCTTTTACAATTAATACTCAAATTAAGACATCTCTAAAATTCTGGTTCACTATATTCTGAAGCCTGTTGGTTTTCCCCTCAGAGTTTCCTTTTATTTAGTTTATTAGCTGATGACAATCCTTATCAGGTTTATTACGATGTCTGTCTATTATGCTCTGTTCATTTGGGACCAAGATGAGCTACCATAGCAGTGGAGTACTCGTGTTTAAACTCATAATAAGTTCTATTTTTATGGAATATCCTGGTCACTAGATAGCTGCCTTTTAACTCATTAGCCAATTGTGTAAAATGAGAGACGTGAGTAAATAGATGTTACACTGGTTTGTCTGGGGGCAGGGAAGGAAACAGCACAGATGAAGGGGTATATGTAACGTAGATACCCCAGGGTAGATCATCAGTAGTAATGATTGAGCCTGGGACTTCTGGATCTTTAAATACGATCCTCTGTGCCCAGAGCTAGGAGACCCAGGTCTATTAAACAAGGCTGTCGCCACATCAATCTTTATGGCCTAACCACCACCAGAGGGGGACAAAGCACATTGAATGGGTGTGGCTTACACGATGATTATCTCATTTAACTATTAAAATGAGAAAAGGTTAAGTACACACAGGATAAAAGCCACAAACATTCAAGTACAAGTTGTGTGTCTGATTCATGATTGTATTGCTTCAGTTTAACGCTGGTGTTGGACCAGTTTAAAACTGGGTAACAGCCATGAGTGAGGCTCTATGGCTCTCTTGGTAAAGGTGTGCGGCAGAGTGTCTTCTCACATCGTGTGTCCTTGTGAGGACTGCTTCCTCACTATTCCCCAGGGAGACACAGCACTCCAAGAGGGTAGGAGGGGCAGGGAGTAGGCAGAATCATTGCTCTGTCTCCCTCCTGCCATGCATGCTGGAGTGCACTGCATTCTGTGCAGGGATGTAGCAGTGTGCATAGCTCTCCTTGCACACCAGGGAGCTGTGGGAGACAGTGAACTTGGAGGGAGGGGAATTCTATTGGTAGTGGAGTATAACTGCACCAGACGATAGGGGCCTGCACATAAAATGGCATGATCAAGTCTTTAAATATGTATGGAGATTTGTCACACTCCTTGAAAAGTTAAATCTCATTTTTAAATATGTATGCATGCTATCACAAAAGGCACATAAAGAGATTAAACCAAATATACAGTCAGAGCACAATATCATGATGATCTAAAAAATTAATATAACAAATATAGCAAAAATTCTTCCAAGAATTATGCACATGCTTAACTTTATGCACAGTGAAAAGTGTCATTGAAGACAACAGAACTATTTAGTGTCCATCAAGTTTCTTGTTAAATGGAAGTTCCTTCATTTGGTGTTGAAAAATATCTATTTTAAAAGGCTTACTTCAATTCATTTCCATTAAAGAACACACATTCTACAAACACACGCTATTCTGGGACAACCCGTCAGCTATAGGTACTGATCACAAAGTTTCATATCTAAAACTTTCCCAGCAGACAGAAGATGGAAAACAGAGGTCATTGAAGAAAACAAATCAGTCTTTTCATTAAGTTTCAGAAATGCCATAATTCTGAGTTTCCTTAATAGCATCTACAAACTATAAATCCACAACCACAAACAGATTTAATACCTTGATAATCTCTAAAGATTATCAAGCAGAAGAAAAGAGAAGGAAGTGTGTGGCTTATTACTTTTCCAATTGATTTAACACCACAATACAAGATTTATTACCCAAACTCCTCAAATAAATCCCGTGAGATAAATCTTATCTTGCTAAAATCCATATACAAATACCTGTAACTTCAAAACCCTCACTCTCTACAGTATATGCATGGTCATATCTGTTTGCCCAGATTTACCAGGTTGTTGCAGGTGGAGTTGGTGAAACACAGAGAAATACTGTCAGAAATTGAGAAAAACTGCTCTTCACTTCCTCTGACATATTGCTTTCCAAAGCATTTGTTTAGTGTGATGGACAAGAAACCAATCCTCTCAGATTCTCTGGTACTTTGTAGCTCTGACTGTGTCCCAAATACCAAAACAGCCTCTGATATAGTATTATTGTATCTTTGAATAACTCCTAAGTGTCCTTCATTTTAGCCCAAAATTATGCTCCACACAAAGTAGTGGTCCTCACTTTCATGATTCTTTCAGCAATAAAACAGAGTTAGAAAGAGGAGAGGGAGAGAGAGAGAGACTGACTGACTTATTTACACTTAAGGAATCAATTGCAAATTAGATAAAATTTCCAACTTGAATAATTTCTTAGGTGCCCCCCATTTTGGTTCCTTGGGTCCCGCATTTTGGTCTTGGCAGGTTGAAATGCACGTGTCCTACTTTCAGGGCTTCATTCTAGGTTACTAATTAGTCAATAGAAGTTTTGCTTGAGAAAGGAATACATAGTACAGCTTTCATTCTTGATGACAAAAGGGTCATTGACTTTTTTTTGGAGCTCCAGAAAACTTTTTCAGAGGTTTATTCAAAGTCATTTTTATCGCAACTTTTGCCTATTCTTAATTATGATCTGTCCCAAATATTAATTTTGCAAAGTCTTCTTTTATCTGGAAACCATTAAAACTTCCTTACCTTATTAAAAGAGTATTCAGTCAAGGACAGTCTGTTCAGTTTAATTGGCACACCACTATAATGTATTCTTATGCAGTAACATTGTGAGAGTTCTATTACCTGAGTCACAGTTCTTTTACCTATCCTAAAACTAGGTTTTGTTTCTTCTTGGAACCAGTGATTTTGGCTGTTAAAGAGCCAATCTTCACCTACTGAACAGTGATAACAGGTTGATTTCCTTCCCTTTCATAGAGATTGCTCTATGAAAACCCATCCATCAAGGTATATCTAATTAAGAAACTAAGTAAAGATGTGTTTGAAGCAGATATCTAAGATTCTCAAGGGACTGGGGAATTGAATCAGTACTTCAGTCATATCAAATTAGTTAATGATTTGGGGATCTTTATTCTGCAAGAGCATGTAAATTAAAAAAAAGAAAAAGAATTTCATTAAAGCTCAGTAGCAGGGAGAAAGGAGGACATTTGGGTCCCACTGCATGTAATTTTAAGAGTCTGTTTCATCTGAATAGAGTATTAAAAACTTAGGGGAAAGTTCTCTTGTAGATTTAGTACTTTTTTCTTTTTCTTTTTTTACACTGAATACTGATGACTACAGTCTTCGGTATCTCTTTTCAGCTAGTCACCTGAACTAAATGCTGCAGGCGTACAAGCTGGCATGTGGTAGGGTGCTATACGTTGTTCAGTAGTGCTAATTTTAGATCTTGCATATTCAGTTTTAATTGCATTTCCCAGCCAGCAAGCAGACATATTTTGAAGGAGTATGTGGGAAATGAAGATTGGCAGACTCCCCACAGTGAAGAAGAGAGAGAGAGAGTTGACGGGTAGAAGTGTGTAGTAAATGCCCCCTTTACAACAGCTGTAGGATTCTATACACCTACAGTGAAGAATTGGGCCAGATGGTTAAATCCAGTGCAAGTATTATTACATTAATTGCAGCTGTGCATGGTATCTGCTTTGTAGATTCAGTTTAGTAAATATTTTTATACCTCCATTTTGGTGCAGAGAAAGCCTGAGATACATGAATTACCTCCTGAACTAGTATGTAGAAAGTCACTACACAATAGCGTATCTGCACTATAACATGACAAGCAAGACAGAGCCACCGCTAAGTTGGCTGAGTGATGCCTACAAAGAATTGATTTCAAACTACAGGAAGAACAGTAAAGAGCTTTACTTTATCCATCTGTGTCATGTCAATTCTATTTCAAGTCTGATCAAGTTTAAGCTTTGACAAAAGATTACTTTTATGAACTACCTGAGCTGTACATAGTTTGCTAACTGGACTATTTTCTTGTGGTGCACTGTTATAAAGTTAGATAAAAGGGCATGATAGGTACTTAAAAGAATTGGCACAAACCCAACTCTTAATGCTTTAAGGACATATAGGGTATATTTATACTGCAATTAAAAATCTGCAGGTGGCCCGTGCCAGCTGACTCAGGCTCACAGGGCTCGGGCTCATGGGGATGTTTAATTGTGGTGCAGATGTTTGGGCTCAGGCTGGATCCCAGGCTCTCAGACCCTGAGCCCAGCGCCGTATTATTGCCTAGGCCGACAAATTTGCAGGGGCGGAAGCTCCCCTCTGCGCCCCGCCCCCCTGCTCCAGCTCACCTCCTCCTCCTCTGCAAGCGCGCCGCCACGTCCTGTTTCTCTCCCCTCCCAGCGCTTGCGCTGCGAAACAGCTGTTTCGCAGGGCAGGGAGGGAGGGGGGAAGAGGAGGAACGCCGCGCGATGGGGGAAGAGGCGGGGCCAGGGGCGGGGATTTGGGGAAGGGATCCAATAGGGGAAGGGAGGGGGTGGAGTTGGGGTGGGGACTTTGGGGAGGGGGTTGGAATGGGGGCGGGAAATGGGCGGAGTTGGGGCGGCAAAATTATTAATCCGCCACTGCCTGACCCCAGGATCCTGTGAAGGGGAGGGTCCCAGAGCCCGGGCTCCAGCCTGAGCCCAAATGTCTACACCACAATTGAACAGCCCCAAGAGCCTGAGCCAGCTGGCATGGGCCAGCTGCAGGTGTCCAACTGCAGTGTAGACAGACCCATAGCATCAAGTTTCTCATCTAAAGTGAGCACTCAGATTTGTCAAGGGACAAAGAATCCAGATATAATTCTTATATGGAGTGCATTGTTTGATGCACAATAAAGTGGACCAGAAACTTTGCTGATGTAAACTGACATAGCTCTATTGGGTGGAGCAACCCTAATTCAGTGGAGCAACCCTAATTCAGTGGAGCAACCCAGCTGAGGATCAGGCCTAAAATGTATATACATAAAAATGAAGGATGTTCCATCCCAAAGTTCCTATTATGCACTTATCCTGACAGCTGATTAATAGTTAGTATTCAAGGATATACTTAACTCTCCATTTCTTGAAGAGGTGTTATTTGTTCACAAGTGGGAGATACCTGCCTGAGACAATCTGATTAGATTTTATATGATGCAAGTGTTCATTGGCTGTATTTAGAAAACTACTGTAATACTGTCAGGGAACAGATATTCTCTCAAGCATTTTCCTGTTGGGCTTCGTTCAGAGTGAATTCTTTCAAAGAAATGGAGACTAAGCAGCTAAGTCCTCTCTTTCTAAAAATCTTCTCAAAGAGCTTTGACGGGCAAAGGATTACATCCCTCAACAGAGTCCGTAGCACATAGCATGTAAGATTAGAACCACAGCAGCTTCATATAATGGACAGTGAATATTGCAGCTTGCTCTAAAAGGATTCATGACCCAGTTCACAGGCCTACAATTTTACAGTTTTCTGCCTTCCTAAGTGGAGAAACAAAATCTCTGAAGGATCTAGCATTCCTGAAGTTAAATCTTTGAATGCTGGCAGCCTTTCATGGGGTGTTTTTGCATGGTCCATTCTGGTCTTGATCTGATTTCAGAAGTGGGAAAGCATGTGTGACGTTGCACTCCATATGATCCTATGAAAATATGCTAATGAGTGTGAATATAACATAACTGGAACATGCTTCCTGTAAACAATCTCTTGTAAGGTATCATTACAAAGCTTATAATCTACTGAGTGTGGTCATCCTATTTGTATAAATGTATCATTCTTGTATCTGAAACTAGAAATATGAAATATAACTCTGAGGTCCTATTGTAGTTATGCAAAGTGTGGGCCATTAATGGTGGTTTAGAATCTTGATGGCTCCCATCAACTAGGACAATTGACTGTAGATGGCTCTGTTTACTTGTCTTCCTGTATATGTGTGTGCTGGCAAGTGGGCAATGAAGTCTTACAGTGACATGTGATCATGTCACTTGAACTGGAATCCATCTTTAACCTGGTGCTTTTCCATTTAGAAGGAAAGGTGGGAACCCAGAGAGAGACAATGGATTCCCGCCTTGTGCAAAAGCTATATAAGGGGGTGGAACAGAACAAAAGGGGCTGCAGTCATGAGAAATCCCGTAGCTACCACGTGAGCTAGAACAAGGACTGTACCAGGGGAAAAGATTAGGCCCAGACTAGGAGGCTAGTCTGTCAAAGACGCTTATTGGAACATCTCTGAGGGTGAGATTTACCTGCATTTAGTTTTTACTGTATTAGGCTTAGACTTGCGTGTTTTTGTTTTATTTTGCTTGGTAATTTACTTTGTTCTGTCTGTTATTACTTGGAACCACTTAAATTCTACTTTTTGTATTAAAGTAATAAAATCACTTTTTACTTATGAATTAACCCAGAGTATGCATTAATACCTGGGGGGAGGGGGCAAACAGCTGCACATATCTCTCTATCAGTGTTATAGAGGGCGAACAATTTATGAGTTTACCCTGTATAAGCTTTATACAGGATAAAACAGATTTATTTGGGGTTTGGACCCCCTTGGGATTGGGTATCTGAGTGCTGGAGACAGGAGCACTTCTTAAGCTGTTTTCAGTTAAGCCTGCAGCTTTTGGGGGACGTAGTTCAGACCTGGGTTTGTGTTTGTAGCAGTCTAGCTACAAACCAGGCAGGGCACTGAAGACCCAAGCTGGCAGGGAAAACAGGCTCAGAGATAGTCTAAGCACATCAGGTGGCAGTCCCTAAGGGGTTTCTGTGATCCAACCCATCACAGCATGTAAAAATAGGAAGTCCCAATTCTTGAAACCAATGATCCTTTAAAATGCTCTCATAACAAAGAGAGTTTAAAGTGGAAGTAGGCATAGATGTACACTCACTTGAAACCAGCTTGGAGTGTTAAAAAAAAAAAAAAAAAAAGAGGCACTTAAAGGGGCCTTAGTGCAAAAAAAAATTTCCTGAAGGGAAGGGAATTATCTCAACACACACAAACTTGAAAGTAATTTATTACTGCTGTCCTGAACTGAAAGGTGAATTTGAGGGAAAAATGAAGAGTGGTTCTCATCAAGTTTCCAGCCTCAAGAGGTTTAGCTATAACTATACCTGAAGGGTGAGCTGTTAGATACCAGCCACTTACTCATATTTACTGGCTTAAATTAAGTAGGATAAAGAGTTTGAGGATTATTGGGTAACTTAAAACCAAAGCTGTATTTCAAAATTACTCCCTTTTTGGGGGAAAAAAAAAAGCTTGTGGCCTTTTTTAAGAGCCCTTCTGGGAATATTTCCTTCCATAGATTCAGACCAGATAAGAGGGTACTTGTTTTGCCAACCACGTAAGTCAAAAAGCGTAGCTAGCTTTAGAAATAGACTGCAACAAGAGTTGAGGAATCAGTATAAAAACAGTAATTGACTCAATTTAAAACCCAAAGTACACACCAGAACCCCGGCATCTAACATTGACTTGTATTGTTCCTATGACTGATGAATTAACTGCTCACTGAAAATGACTTCGACAGCTTTAGCAAACACAAGTAGTTTTGGATTCACAACCATTTCAGTTTTAGGCATCTGCTCTCATCCCTACTCAAGTTTTTCAGGAAAGTAATTAGAAAAAAAGTCTATTATGGAAACTTTTACCCGGTCAAGCCAGTTAAGCTAAAAACACCAAGGATTTGGAATTTTGTTCCCAATCTCTATATACTACATGCAATATTTCTACAGCACTATGTCATCCACCATCTTACCTTATTTATGAAGGCTGATGGATGCTTTCTGCTCTCAAATCCCATTTCCAACCTCTAGCAAGTGAAGTTGCAAGGGTGGCAGAGATTAACTTTGTAATAAGATTACAGTAGTGAAGTGAAATCAGATTATTACTAGAGGTGCACATTATAGCAGAGGCTGGCATATTTGTTCTTAATTTATGAAAGCCCTTTCAACTCCCTGTGTCAGCATGGTGTAGGCTGCAGACCTGAAGACGTAATGCCCCATTGTGTCTAAAAATAAACTGTGCCCTGAAGGAAGGGCCTGGAAAGCCTCAATAAAAAAGCTCAATAGAAATTCTATGTACAAATCCATTCATTTCCCCTAAATTAGGATCTTCTGGGCCTCTACAGAGGCCTTTCCCCATGCATCTCTTTTCTCCCCATGACCCAAGAATCCGTCAGCTTTTAATCATAGAGTAATAGACTTTAAGGTCAGAAGGGACCATTATGATCATCTAGTCTGACCTCCTGCACAACGCAGGCCACAGAATCTCACCCACCCACTCCTGCAACAAACCCCTAACCTATGTCTGAGCCATTGAAGTCCTCAAATCATTGTTTAAAGACTTCAAGGTGCAGAGAATCCTCCAGCAAATGACCCGTGCCCCACGCTGCAGAGGAAGGCAAAACCCCCCAGGGCCTCTGCCAATCTGCCCTGGAGGAAAATTTCTTCCCGACCCCAAATATGGTGATCAGCTAAACCCTGAGCATGTGGGCAAGACTCACCAGCCAGACACCCAGGAAAGAATTCTCTGTAGTAACTCAGATTCCACCCCATCCAACATCCCATCACAGGCCATTGGGCATATTTACCGCTAATATTCAGTTAAATATCCAGTTTAAATAGCCAGTTTATATCCATGTTCTTAGGTCCACATTGGTACTGAGTTTAAATAATTCCTCTCCCGCCCTGGTATTTATTCCTCTGATATATTTGTAGAGAGCAATCATATCTCCCCTCAGCCTTCTTTTGGTTAGGCTAAACAAGCGGAGCTCTTTGAGTCTCCTTTCATAAGACAGGTTTTCCATTCCTCGGATCATCCTAGTAGCCCTTCTTTGTACCTGTTCCAGTTTGAATTCATCCTTCTTAAACATGGGAGACCAGAACTGCACACACTATTCCAGATGAGGTCTCACCAGTGCCTTGTATAACGGTACTAACACCTCCTTATCTCTACTGTAAATACCTCGCCTGATGCATCCCAAGACCACATTAGCTTTTTTCACGGCCATATCACATTGGCGGCTCATAGTCAACCTGTGATCAACCAATATTCCGAGGTGCATCTCCTCCTCTGTTACTTCTAACTGATCAGTCCCCAGCTTATAACAAAAATTCTTCTTATTAATCCCTAAATGTATGACCTTGCACTTTTCACTATTAAATTTCATCCTATTGCTATTTCTCCAGTTTACAAGGTCATCCAGATCTTCCGGTATGATATCCCAGTCCTTCTCTGTATTGACAATACCTCCCAGCTTTGTGTCATCTGCAAACTTTATTAGCGCACTCCCACTTTTTGTGCCAAGGTCAGTAATAAAAAGATTAAATAAGATTGGTCCCAAAACCAATCCCTGAGGAACTTCACTAGTAACCTCTCTCCAGCCTGACAGTTCACCTTTCAGTATGTCCCATTGTAGTCTCCCCTTTAACCAGTTCCTTATCCACCTTTCAATTTTCATATTGATCCCCATCTTTTCCAATTTAACTAATAATTCTCCATGTGGAATCATATCAGATGCCTTACTGAAATCGAGGTAAATTAGATCCACTGCGTTTCCTTTGTCTAAAAAATCTGTTACTTTCTCAAAGAAGGAGATCAGGTTGATTTGTCATGATCTACCTTTTGTATAACCGTGTTGTATTTTGTCCCAATTACTATTGACCTCAATGTCCTTAACTACTTTCTCCTTCAAATTTTTTTCCAAGACCTTGCATACTATAGATGTCAAACTAACAGGTCTGTAGTTACCCGGATCACTTTTTTTTCCCTTTCTTAAAAAAAATCAGTCTCGGCTAGGAGGTATTTGATCAAAGGTAAGGCTGAGACCAAATCCTCTTAAAGGGCCAGAGGCCTGTAACAGACACTCTCTATTTGCAGGCAGAAAAAAAAGGCTTAAAAAAAAGTGTCAGTTTTATGGGCTTTTCTTCTTGGTGGCATGATAGTAAGCAGCTTTCTTGTGATCTGTGTAAGACACAGAATTTTGGAAGTACAGTCATGCCCAGTTCTTTAAGGACTTTTTTTAACCTGTTGATATTCAGAGAGATACTGGGTCAGTTCCAGCATTGGTAATGCACAAGAATGACACTGGAGTCACTGTTTGAAACAGTGAGTCACCAGTCCCAGAATGATAGTGACAAAGTGTTTTTTGTCAGTCTAACAGATGTTAAGCTAGAGGTCTGATTCAAAGCCCAAAGAAGTCAATGGAAAGGGTCCTATTGACTTCAGTGAGATTTGGAAAAGGTCCTTGCTAAATCAGATTTAATCTTATTCAAGACTTAGTGGACAGCTATCCTCACTCCAACACAAACCATAATAATTGGCCCCTTTATTGGCAGGCTTAGCTAACAGACCAGACAGCAAATGGATATTCCAAAGAAGGTTGAGGAAGGCTGATAGGGCAGAGGTCCTGACCCAAAGCTTTTGATGTCACTTCTCATTTACTTCAACCATATTTGTATCAGACCCAGAAGAGGGAAGCTTACCAGTTCTGAGGCTGAATAAGGGGCTTAGTTGTATTGCTGTAGCACCTAAGAACCATTGTCACAGACCAGGGCCCCTTGTGTTAGGTGCTATACAAAGACTTTCAGTCCTCAGTATTGTCTCCATTACCCCTTAAAAAAGGATGGTATTTATTTTTGTTTTGTTAATAGCAGTTTCTCCAGGTTTGCAATAGAGGAAAGGCAGTAGATTATCTAATGTTTGCCAATTATTAGGTCAGGAGTTCAGGATCAATCCAATTAAGATCTCAAAAAATCAGATACTTAGAAGTTCACACTGGTACTATTCAAATGAGACTCCTCCCCACCCTCAATATTTTTGTGTTTCCTGTCCTGCCAGAAAGATGGAAGTACAAACACTTCAAATGAAAAATGCTGAGGGAAAAAAGTGAGTGTTAACTCTAGCATAGGATCAGATCTAGAAGTGTGTAAAGGGTTAGATATTCTTTTATTTTGGGTCTTAACTGTCTTCTCCAGGCCTAATGAGATATCTAGAAAAAAATCGCAATTAAGATATGTCTTTATTTATAAGTGATTAATATTCACTGATTTTTAATCCTCCCCTAGGGTTTCAGATCATATCCTGATAATCACTTTAACAAACTACACTAGATGAGGACTGTGTTATAGAAACCATAGTGTTTAACTGAGGGACCTAGACCTGGTGTTCTTCAGGGTGAGGAAAGAATTGCTGCCAAAGAATTGACCTCTGAAATTTGAGAATGGGACTTTTCAAGCAGTGCAGCTTCTGGTGAAGCATGTGATTAAGATCCATCACCAGTTTGCTAAGATGCTGTGTAGAAACAGGATAGTATTTGTTTTCATTTTTTAAAGGCCATTGCTAAGGCTGTTGAGCCTAACAGATCTAGCAGGCCATTTACATTAAAGCCACTTTACATCATTCTGGTATTCACTTTAAGGCTCCTTCACACTGGACGAGCAATATAAAGTGGCCTTTGTGTAAACAGAAATCTGGTATGTGTTTGGTTGTGGTCTGAAAACTGTGCTGCTGATGATCATCAGAATGTGTCCTGTTCTGCATATTATCCATCCCTTTCCATGAGAGTGGACCCAGCCAGCAGGAATGCTGAGGTGTGCACAGGCTGCAATGAATGAGTGAGCTCTATGAGGAGACCCCCAGTGAGTAACCATGTGTCCCTGAAGCCACAAATGTTGCTGTTTCAGGTGAAGAAGGTGCTGTTTGAAGGACAAGTCACAGAAGAGATCAGTTTGTAGAATAACTCACTAATTCCAGTGGGCCTGGTAGTCAGACAAAAGACATTTTTCTATTAGTTTTCCTTCCTATCTTGATTGTCTTTTACTCCTTCTGCCCTGTGAGATAATTGTGCCCTTACAAAATTCAACTCTAGTTGTACATATTTTAGTGTTTTGAAGTTTTGAAAAAGTCCTAAATGAGTTAGAAATCTAAATGTAGGAGTTTCAATGAGACTTGGGAGCCTAAGTGCCAGAATCACTTTTAAAAATGGGGCTTATGCACTCTCAAAAATTCTATCCCTTACTCATAAAGAAAATAAGGACACAAGAACAATACAGGAACATTCTTTATAGTAATTTACCCAAAAATAGCTTTGGATACAAGATTATGTATATTTTCCATCAAATAAAAATTGATTGGCAGGGATTTCCAAACAGGCCTAAACCTCTTAGTCCCCTTTGGAAATTCCAGTCAGTGTGAATTCTTCTCTTGTTTTATTTCCAAATGTCTAAGGTATGTTTCATTAAAGATTTGAAGAGGAAAAAAAATCACTTAAAAATAGGTTCAGGAAAATGCCATTTTCATATGTAAATGTAAGAATTTAGACTAAATTATGCTTTTTTAGACACTTTGTAATGTGGATGTTATTAACTAAGCACCACTTTCTGTCATGCATGAATGGCAGAAAGTTTCATAGTCAGACATATGACAGTTTTGACTGATTTCTTGTTTCCTATGATGTTTATAAACGTAGGAAAATTTGTTTTGCCAAGGGCAAACATTGCCTCTGGAAAGAATTTAGCTATCATGAGAAAAAAAAACCCCACACAGTATTTTAGGAACTATCTGCAGAATTTCCATTATCCAAAGGTACATTACACATATCGCCAAGGTTACATGCTCTCCAAGGTACATTATTAAATATCTGCAAGGTTTCCATTTTCCTGACAGAAACAATTACAAATGCCATGCAAGAATAATTTCACACAGAAGTGAGGCAGGCCTCAGAAAGTCTCTTAGGTAACAGTTGCAAATATCTATGCTAATGTTATAGTTCAACTTTTATAAAGAAAGCCAAATGGTGTGCCACAAAAATAAGTTCTGTGGTTTTGCAGCAACACACTAGCCAAGCATAGCATGAGCTGTATATGGCAAAGTCTTGTAGCACTCTTTAAACTTAAATTGTTTCATACCCTAGACCATCCCCCGCCCCACCCCATTCTGTTTCTATTTCTATTTCAATAGAATGGTGAAGTTCTGCCAGATATTCCTTGAAGATTGCAGAACACCACACTGGCACTTTATACAAACAAAAACAGATGGAAAGCGGAGTCTGGTTTTGAGTCTGTTACTCCTGGAAGTCTGAAGAACAGATTAAATTGTTCTCACCTCTCTTTTGCCTTTGGTTTGTAGTCATAAAAATTGTCAATATTCCTTTCCTACAACAGGTGTCGCCCCCCCCCCCCCCCTTAAATAAGAACAGTTAAAGCTGATTTACTTTTCGCATTATAGCACTAACTAAATAAAACATGTTAATCTCAATTTCTATTTTGACTGAATAAAGCATCCAAGTCTATGCATTCATTTCTAGTTTTGCTGTAGACAGCTACAGTATACAATGATATTTGCATGTGTTCCACCCCCTCTCTTGGCTATTCCTCATTCTTCAGGCACAGCAACCAAGTGGAACGTTTCTTTATTAAAACTCATAACCAGAGCAAGGAAGATATATAACCAAAGGCTAGTTGTAACTCATTTGTACAGGTCACCAGCCCCAGATGCAAATGGAGTTATTTGAAAGTGGGTAGGCAAAAGGTGTGCTCAGAGTTGATAAAGATCCCATTATATCTGATTAAAAGAAAAGTAGATGAAGAGCTTCCACTGTCATTTGTTTCACAGGTCCTTATTGTGTTTTGTTATAGTAGGCTGAATCCTGATTTCTTTTTAGATTATTTTCCTTAATGCCTCAATTTAGCAAGGTACCTAAGCACTAGAGCTGGTAAAAAAAAAATACAGTTTTTTTCTATTGAAACCAAAATGCTTAATGGGAACATACTGGTTTTGATTAAAGTAATTAGGAAGTTGTCAGGTCAAGGATGGCATTTCTGGTCAACATGAGAGAAACTCATCCAGGAATAGCCAAGAGCATAGCAATCAGGGCTCTGGATCTGTGGAAGACCCAGATATGAGTCTGGGCTCCAAATCAGACAGATAAGAGACTTGAACCTGAGTCTCCCATAGCCCCAGTGAATACCCTAGACACCTAGTGATTGGCCATTCTCCGGTATCTGTGTCTCTAGTGAGAAGTCAAAACAAATGTTAAAACCTCTACATTTTGAAGGGTGCTGAACTCTTGTTTTCCAGCCTGCCCTGCAAATACCTGACTTTAAGGATGCGAGCAGTCCCTTTGACTTCAGGTCCTCGTATGCATAGAGTTAAGTATGTACATCTTGCTGAACTGGGGTCCAAATAGGGAACTCTGTACTATTGCAAAGTTCAAAGGCTTTTGCCTTTCAGTATTTCAGGACAAATAGCGTGGTCCAAATCCTGCCCTTCTGTGCTAATAAAGGACAAGGTTGAAAGTGGCCTGTTTTCTTCCTTCCCTTAGAGCAGTAGTACCCCTAAACAGAACACTATTTAGGAGTATCACATCCCATGTTGCTAAGGATCACCGTTTTTTTCAGCCAGAGGCTGTAGCCAGACCTCCACTCAACTTGAAGGCATGCTGCTATTTATAGCAGGTACTGATCTACTCCTTTTGTATGAAGCAGCCATGTACACCCTGTTATGAGAACTTCCAGAATTCTCCCTGGGACCATGCAGGATCCAAGGAGGAGAAATTCTCTGAGCTTCATCCTTGCTCCCATGCACAAGCATTCACCGAAGGCAGGATCTGGCACCATTTCAACCCTTTTTTAAAAAGACTGCCTGTGTGTAAAGACATATAAACTTAAAAACTCGCGCACAGTAGCCACATGTACTACTGAAATACCATGCACTAAAATTAGTTATCTGGTGGGACATAATGGTAACTGTGTTATCTCAAGATAGCATGGTAAATTTATGTCACACTCTGCCTACAAAAACAGCTATGTCAGAAGAATTATTTACCACAGTAGATTGTGAGTCAGCCAGTGTTAGTTGAGATCTAGCTGGTCCCCTCTGAGCTGCAATGATGCTTGAAGATTTCATGGAGTCCATTTTCAAACCTCAAAGGCCTTTTCATGCTATTAGTATTTTATTCAATATGTATTGTTTCTACATGTAAGTTCATAATATTATCCTCTTTTAGTGCAAGTTCAATTATTAGGCCTAATTCTGTTGAGAATCAGGAGTAATTCCATTCCTGATTGGCATGTGTAAAAGGTTATAATGGAGATCAGTGAGGCCTACTGCTTGTATGTACAGAGACAGAATTCAAGGCTGTGGAAATGTACATTAAGGGGAAATGTAAAAAGCTACCACACATACCCACCACCATCCAAAATTCACCATTCCCAGGAGCTTTGAGAAGCATTCTGCTACCCATCTCTGCAGCACAGCAATCTACAACTGTAACAACAAGGCATATCTGGCCCTAAAGAAGGAAAGAGACTCATTCATTTCCACGTGCTATTCAACTAGTCCTGTGTGTTTAGAGGGATAGTGCCCACCCAGTCAGACACTGGCACATCAAGTTTGCCTCCAGTGCAAACTGTGTTAGTATTTAAGAGAGACCGGGGACCAGGACTCAGGTCTTGCTACTGACACACTGTATAAGCTTTGAAAAGCGAAACTCAAACCTCATCATGTGAGCTGGTAGTCACTTAGAAGTCAATTCAGGTTACGCAACACCTGACATGATCAAACCCTGTCTCTACTTTCCTATCTGTAAAATGTATAAATATCCTGAGTGTTGGGAGGCTTCATGCTTTAAAGCCCTCTTTTGATGTTTGATTTAAACAAATTATAAGCCTGCAATAATATTGTAAATACAAAAGGTCCCATTATAAAGCATCTAGGCAACTCACTAGTATGTGAGATATTATTTCCAAAGTCAGACAGTATTCCAGGTATACACTAAAGCAAGTGTTTTGATTACCCTTGTTTCAGAGACTGACTCTTGTGTTTTACGTACTGTACACGTAAGGTTTTTTACTGTGTTAAGTATGGATAATACGGTGCCTTCCTTTATTTTGAATATTCAGCACTGCACTGGTGTAAAATAATTGCTACAGTATGTCATGATAAATGACAGATTTAAAAAATCTGTCATGTCTAAGTGTCTGACAAGTATTTTATGCAACATTTGATTACAGCTGCTTAGTTCACATTTGATGTGGTAATGTAGGATAGTATTGACCAATATATGCTGACTGGCAGTAAGTTACATTATACTGTATTTCAGGCATTTATACATTTTCCAAAAAATGTACATGTGTACAACTAAGTAGCCAGGAATCAATGATAAACATTGGCTGACAGGGTATGTTGTCTATGTTACTGCCTTGATTATTTAGGGATTATGACAGAATATACTCGAGTTCAGACCCGACACACTATTGTAATAAAGTTTGTATGGAGGTATGCTTTGTGAGGTATCATTAAAAAACTCAACTTGCTGATCAATAGCATGGCAAAATGCACATAGCAACATTATATGTAAAGTTATAAACAAACTGAAATCATAACGGGAGTATATTTTCCCAGATAAATCTGGGGAGTGGCTAAACCAGACAAAGGGCAAGCTGATGCCCCCTCCAGGTGTCAACAAGACTGAGATCGTTACCTGCTAAGTGGCCATTCTTTGGCAAGGCAGGGGACAGAGAAAAAACATCTTAGGAAAAAAACAGCATGGCATTTCCTCTCCTCACCAGGCAACCTGTTGCCTTGCTCCAAGCTGGAAATGCTTCTTAAAGCAGGGGACAGAACTGTAAAAAGGGCAGACATCCCCAAGATAGTCTTCTTTTCTCTCTCTACCTGTCTGTCTCTGGCACAGCACCTAAAACAACAAACGAAAACAGCCAGTGGACTCCGGGTCGGGGAAGGGGTGTCCAGTAATCTGCTGGAGCATGTGGTGAGACGTTTTCCTTGAATCTAATATAGTTGTGGAGTTAGGCATTAGTAAATGTTTTATCCTTATTTTTCTTGTAACCGTTTTTGACATTTATGCCTCATTACTTATATTCACTTAAAATCTCTTTGTAGATAAGCTTGTTTTACTGTTTTATCAAATCCAGTGTGTTTAAATTGGAGTGTTTGGGTAACTGTTTAAAAGAAACTGGCATGCTACTCCCATAAAGGAATAACTGACTTAATATATTTGTCCTGTCCAGGAGATGGCTGGACAGTACAGGACATACATTTCTGGGGGGGAAGATCCAGAACTAGGGGTATTTTGGGGTCACCCTGAAGCATAATGAAGGCTGGTATGAGCCCTGGGGTGGCTGGCTGGAGCACACACACACACACACACACACACACACACACACACACACACACACACACAGGTGGGAGGCTGTTTGTGAGCAGGCCAGGTTGGAGGCTACAGCAGTAAGACACTGTAAGGGCACCCCATGTTACAGGGCAGGGGTGACAGCCCCCCACTAATCTGCAGGGCCACCCAGAGGATTCAGGGAGCCTGGGGCAAAGCAATATTGGGGGCCCCTTCCATAAAAAAAATGCAATACTATAGAATGCTATATTCTCGGGGGGCCCCTGTGGGGCCCAGGGCCTGGGGCAAATTGCCTCACTTGCCCCCCCCCCCCCCCGGCGGCCCTACTAATCTGGATTGTGCCCTGGTACGTCACAAGGATATGATCTAATTCAAGGCCACAGCTCCCAATGACTGTACTGGGCATGGGTGCATCGGCATGGGCACATCTGTGGGAAGAGATGGGTCATTTATAAGATGATTTCTCATGTTAGAAGTTTGAAGTTAAACCCTAAGCGTAATTTGGTCATTTCCCTCTTCTCAGAGTAAGAGGTTTTAGTACTAACAATACAGAAAAAGGTTGCTGGATTTTTCATGAAAAAAAATGTTGTATCTGGAAAGCTCAGTCTCAGCCTCATCCCTCTCTGTAACAGACATGGGGTGGAAATACCAGCCTTGGTAACTACCCCAGAAATCACGTTAGAATATAAAAACTTACTCCAATCAATAAGTGGTTTACCAGATCCAAGGTCTGCTAACACACGAAAAATGACCACACCGCCTGGCACTAAAGGTCTTTTGAGCACCTAAAGAACTGACAGCTAAGGGTTCTTTAGAATTTAGAATCTCTGGAAGTGGCAATATCATCAATTGATGGAAATTATCTGAGCCATGTCTATTATGAAGGAAGACAACCGGATTTATTTGTATAATGTTGGGATATGTAAGGGTTAAGTAAAGACATGGAAAACCGCTGGTGCGCTAGCATGGTATCAGGGAGTAGGCACAGGCACACGCTATTCCTTTGCGGGATAGATCAAGTGTTACCCCTTTTCCCTCCCTTCTCCTTGTTAAGGATCGATAAGTGTTACAGCTGCATAAGAAATGTGGGGATCTAAAGGATACCTTTTGGGTAAAGAAGTGTTATCTCCTCCTCCCTTCCTTTCCCAGCTACACAAGTGAGCCCTGGCTCATGGCCCCTCCCTCTCTCCCCTGAGAACTGCAGATTAAGGGAATTTGTAGCAACAAATTACTGCAAAGAAATGTATTTTCAAGGTAAAAATGTGTATAAGATGTGTAATGCTTTAATCAGTCAATAGGGGTGGGTATGATCATAATATGGGAGTTTCTATTACTTAATAAGGGTTTTTGGGGTGTTGTAGCGGATGTAGACATTTACATCCTAACTCAGATAAAAAGAGTGCACTGTAACTAATCCAGTGCTTACTCGACAATTGGGTCGAGGGGAACAAATCTCCCAAATAAAGACGTCCATACTCAAATCCACCTCTGGGTCAGCCTGCTCCTTCTTCTAACATATAACAAATAAGAACTTTGTCCAGTCGCATAGCGGGATCTTTAACTAAAATCTTTCCATCACAATTGATTAAAGAAATTATCCTGTAATTACTATGTTGTACAAAGTCTCTGCTAGGTAAATGTAGTTATAACTTCTTAGAACAGGTTGGAGAGTCCGCTCGTTCTTAGCCTCACTGTATTCAGTGATCCAGGTGTTAGAGTTTCAGAGAGCTTTTTGTAAAATTCAATTGGGAACCCGTCTGCACTAGGAGTCTTTCTGACCTTCATTTCTCTTATAGTCTGAGAGAGTGCTACTATTTCTAGAGGGACATCTAAAAGTTTCTTCTGAAAAGCAGATTTGTGGCAATCCACAAAAAAAAAAAAAGTTATCTTTAGCGTCTTTATTGATTCCCTCTTCAGCTAAATATAGTTTAAAATAAAACCATTGAAATTGTTTAATATCTGACTGGGATGTATATAATTTATTGCTACTATCATGAATAGTAGAAATCTTATTTTGTTAGCCTTTTGCTTAAGTGTGTGTGCCAACAGCTTGCCAGCTCTTTCAGATTCCCAGTATTTTTTGCTTCAAACAGAATAAAGCCACTTCATCCTTTTGGGATAGAAGTTTCTCGATTTCATATCTGAGATTGATGAGGGTTCTGAGTTTCTCTGGGGAGCGGGCAGAAGCATAGTCCACACCCAAGGCCTAAATTTCTTTCGCAAGAGTATCAATTTTGTGTTTTCTCCATTTCTTTTTAAAGTAACAAAGAGAAATTATCTCTGATGAAGGTTTTAAAGACTTCCCCAAGTGTGGCGCACCTGATGAAGCAGTGGGGGCATTTGTTTTAAGAAAGTTCTAACTTTTGCTGGATAGAAATAACAAATGTATCAAAAAGCAGAGAGGTATTTAATCTCCACATTTTATTTGGGGTGCATACCCTGAAGGCTTAACAGACACATGCATAGGAGCATGGTCGGATATAACAGAAGTACCAATGCCACAGTCAGTAACAAAACTGACCAAGTCTTGTGACACTACGAAATAGTTCAATCTTGAATACGTTGAATGAGCTGCAGAACTAAACAACACAAACTAGAGTCTTCGACTGTAGATTATCTAATCTCCACACACCTCATAAATCTAAATCAGCCATGTATGAAGTACCTGGCAAGTATTGGTGTTTTTATGTGGAGATAGAGAAGATCAAGGACTGGGTCTAGAGTTTTATTAAAGTCTCCAACTATAATAGGACGATGGCTAAAGTTAAGTTTTTGTCACGGGTATTTTTAGTAAAAGTCACGGACAGTTTGAGACTCTCACAAACTGTCTGTGACTTTTACTAAAACTACTCACGGGTGTGTGGGGGGGAGACCCATTGCGGGCTGACTGCTGGCCGCCAGCCACTGGTCCTGTCCTTCCACTGCTTCTGGGCGGGAGCTGACAGCTGCTTCAGGAAGCCAAAGAAGTCACAGAGGTGAGCTCTGTGAAGGAATTGTATCTTTAATGATGGCCCATGGCATTGATACTCAAAAAAGTTATGAAAGATTTGAAATCATCCTGGTTTGGCCTGTACAGATTGGCAAAGACGATTATAGATTTACCGATATCAGCCTTGATGAGAGTAAATCTGTCCTCACCCTCAGATCTTGTGCTCAGAATATTACCATTCAATATTTTATGTATTAGTATAGCAACAACCCTTGGTTCAGAATCAAAGCAACTGGAAATTGAGAGGCCTATCCAATCTGTTCAGTTTAGAAGCTTTAAATTCTATCAGTTGTGCCTCCTGAAGCATGGCCATGTCAACATTCTCTTTGTTTAAGCATTGACTATAGATCTCTCTTTTAATAGAGTTATTAAAACCCCTTATATCTGAGGAGACAATTATCAGAGCGATCATTGTTAAAATATACCAGATAAAAATATAAAGTCACTTTGTGAGTAAATGAGAAACTGCTAATTTTCCTGAGCAGCATACAGTTCTTGCGTATGCAAGCAACCAAAGTTATATAATCTGGGGTAGGGTGTCACCTCCCAGTACATGTTCTGCAGGGTGGGAAGGAAATTCCCAGCATGGAAGGGTAACATGGGGGAGGCAGAAGAAAGAATTAACTAATGGAAAACATAATGGAGAGAGAAATATTCTTTAGTACCATACAATCAAGAAGAATCTGTTTAATAAAAAATACCCAGAGAGGGCAGCTGGATCAGGTGAAACTTAGGCTTGGTCTACACTGGGAGGAGAGGGGGGAAATCAATCTAAGTTATGCAACTTCAGCTGCGTGTCTTCACTGCGGTGTCTTCGACTGCTGACGCTCCCCCGTCGACTCTGCCTATGCTTCTTACTCCGGTGGAGTACTGGAGTCGACAGGAGAGCACTCGGCAGTCGATTTATCGTGTTTTCACTAGACACGATAAATCGACGCCTGCTGGATCAATCGCTCTGGAGGTAAGTGTAGACATGCCCTTAGAGATCCTCAGTCCCTATGGCCCCAAACAAAACTACTAAAGTAATCACCTATTACCAATAGAACCTTGACACATTAGTCCATAAGAAAGCACCATCTAATAAAGCAATGATAGATTTTACATTGATGCTCCTTTCCCATGAGTTAAGGCAATAGGAAGTACATTAATAGTGACCCTTTAAGGAGGAACTAACATATCAATATCAACTGGAGCCTATCAACTTGTTTAGAGCAGCCATATCAAATCTTAGAGAGCAATACATAAATTCAATATGCTTGGATTATCCCCTAGGATGTCTCCTCTTGCATGGAGGAGTTTGCAGATTGAGGCACTTTTCTGCTTCCTGAGGTAAACTGAATAATATTATCTTGCTATTCTTAATATGGAGCACTGCTGGGTATTTAATAAAATACTTTGAGTCCATCTTCCTGCCCAATTGTTTCACTTAGTTAAAAGCTGCCTTCATTGAAATCACAGCACAGGCATAATCTTGGGGGAGGCGGGGAAATCAATATTTTAATTGTTAGTTCTCCCCATAACCTTTTTTCCCCCTCTGGACTTCTGCAGTATAAGCTCCTTTGTGGTATATTTCAGGAACTTCACAGTCAGTGCTCGAGGCCAACCTCCTGGAGCTGGTTTAGGAACAATGGTCAAGTGTGCCCATTCCATATCAAAATGGACATCTACCAGCAGATTCAACAACTTAGTTAGTTTAGGGATGAATTCAAAGGGTTTACCTTTCTCTGTTCCCTCAAATAATCCCCAAATCCTGATATTACATCATTGTGAGTGGCTTTCTAGCTCAATCAGCTTGGTCTGAATAGTCTTGATATAATTAGTTCTTCATAACATGTAATTTGTCCTCTTTGAAATCATCTTCCACTTCAGAAATTCTGTATTCTGATTCACCATCCACGTGGAAAAAGTTTATAGTGCATTCCAAATCTCAGTCATGGTGGTCTGTAGGGTGGGAACTGTTGATTCAATTTCAACAGTATCTGTGGCGATCCATTGTAGTACAACCATCAGCTGTGTTCCATCAGGATCAGGCACCATTTTGTTTGTGGAAGGGGAGGCAGATCTCTTTTTTCAGTACTTTTGTATTCAGAAGATATAGAGCTATAGGGCATCTTCTGAGGTTCCAGTAGTCAGGCACAATATTTCTTGAGATTGGATGGTAGGATGTTTGGGGATTTCCTGCAGGCCTCCTTAGCACTCAACCAACCTGAATCCACCTTGGTCACAGCAACTTCTGATGTCCCAGGGATTACCTACTTTAATTTTCACATTAGCCACCTGCAGGAATCCATCAGTCACATGGAGCCGATAGAGAACCTATAATACTGTATTCAATTATATGGTCCACAACAATATTTATAGCCACTAGTTGACAGTTTTCTTTGAACTTGAGAGAATCCTCACTTTCCTTTCTAGAGTGGATTAAAATAATTCTGATATTATGGCTCTACTGTTGGTTATCTTAAATCATGCCATCTTTTACATTACTTGACTTTTAGTCAAGGTTTTAAGGCCATCTTTGTTTCAGCTGTTAAATTCCTCTTGCTGAACAGCCTGCATGTCCACTCAATTGAACTTGTTTTTCAAGTCTCTGCTCAGTGTTCTAGCCCTGTAAGAGGATTTGCATCACAGTTAACAAGAACTTCATAAAAATAATCCAAAAATCCACAAGGCCAAGTTCTACCCATGACTGATACCAAAGTAGATGCCATTCATATTACATAGTATAGATCTTTATATTATGCTAACCTCTCCTTGCATGCTCTGATCAGCAGTGAAATAGTTAATTTTGACATTTAAGTCAACAGCCCACTGTGAGCAATGGGAGAAGTTCACACCTTTGATGTTGTTTCAGGCAGACATTACCACACTAGTTTACACTTGATTCACATTTGGAAGAGTTCGAGGCTTAGCTTTGGCAGCACACTAGATGGTAGGCACAATGAGAAGTACGCTCACCAAGGCAAAGCAAACCAGATCAGTGACTCCAGTAATGACGTGATAAATTAGTAAGATGACATCTTTCAAAAATCCTGCATGAATGAGGAGCCTGCAGAGCAAAGAAATCCAGCCTTTTGTCTTGTATGTATGTTGTATATTGTTAGAGTTGTGCTAGCCAATAATTGTAAAATCCATGTAAAGTTTTAGCTGAATCTGTCCTCGGGGCCAGCAGCTCTTTTGAGACATCTGACTGCAAAGTCAGCTAGCTCTACCCACCCAAAGTGCTTTGATCTTCAGGTGACATGTCTGTTCGGATCTTCTCCCAAAAGGAATTTACATGGTATATAGCATTTCTTATAGACTTAAATTGACATTTCCTCATTGTTAGGATGATTTCAACATGTTGCTCTACCAGGAAGAAAAATGCCATTTTTGATGTTCTTGCTATGAAAAAAGTACCATCGCCAATATGCCCCAGAACACATCGAGCTGAATGTTTGTTTAATTGTAGTGAAACTTAATCCATGTTCTACATAGCTGCACCTTGGCAAAGTATAGTATTAGACATTAGCACAATGAAATTTTTAAATGAGCTGCCTGCTTATTGCAGATAAGTTTGTCCTTAATCAGTGTACAAAATAACTGAAAACCACTGAACATGTGCGTTATGAGTTAAAAACACTTTAACCTTTGCATATTGTCCCGTAGAAGCAGGAAAGTTTCAGGATTCAGGACATGGTAGGATATTCTGTATGTTCTCTACTGCAAATTCTTAGAAAAAGGAAGATGCAGAGTGGTGAAGAAGCCCTGTGTTAATTTGTTTTCCTGCATCTGGTTTGCAATATTACTAAGACATGCCAAGACATAGAGTTGAGAAAATATGGGACAGATGAACTTGAAAAACCCATGGCACAATACTGAAGAATCTTAAGATGCTGTGAAGTTAGAATAGGTTCATGCTACCAAAACTATACCTCAGGTTTATGGTTCAGACTGTCGTATCAATAGTTTTCAATACTAAAAGAACAGAAAACCTTTATGCAATGGACGCAACTTTGGGTCCAAAATAAAGAAGGCCTTTTGAGGTTAGGGAAATTTGAGAGATCCATGCATCCATTCTTTGAAGTGAAGTTGTGGTACTGTATGGTTATGAAGATGTTTAGGGAGACATAACAAACCTCATCACACTAATGAGGCACTTAGCTATGCATCACCCTCAGAGGTTTTAATCATGGTACTAGATAGTGGCTTAAACTCTATAACAGCACTCTGATTAGTGCAGGGTCAAGTTTCCTCAACTCCCTGTCTTGTTCATCACTTTTAATCTTGCTTTTACATACAACACTTCATCTATGCTATGCAATACAAAGCCCTAGAGCACTCATATGTGTACAACTGCATAATATGTTCAACTGAAGTCAAGGACATTAGTATTGGCCATGAGACAGCTACAATAAGTGTAGGTGGAAAGCAAAATAGCATTTTTCTTTCTAAGTTAATTTTCTGTACACAGTATAATAGCACCAGTTAGCATATGCCATCAACATCCAATATATGTATAACAGTGTCGGTACTTGTACCAAACAGTGATCTGATAACTCTGGAATAGTAGATAAGTGTTTACTATTCCCCATTGGTTAGCTTAAAAGATTTTTCCATCCTCAGAAGCTCTTTCAAGTGTTACTTGTTTTCAGATGGGAAGTTCAACACACAGGTCTCTTCAGGAGCTGTATTTGACACACACGAGCTTTAGAGCATGAAAAGGCAGCAGGCAGGTTTCTAAAATGGAGTCTTATTGATGTTCTAAATGATATTGAACCTCCAAGGGTATGTCATTCTATATTAACTATGCTATACAAATACCTACTCTTGTTTTATAATCCCCTTTTAAAAGCTTTAGAAGACACTTTCTAAATTTGTCATCTTCCATTTGGTAAGTTCTATTTTTTGTAATCATAATTAACGTGGCTTGACTCTCCTCTCACACCAGTGTAAGTCACAAGTGGCTCCACTAAAGTCAATGGAGTTAAAGACCTCTAGGATAAAGTTTTGTAAAGTGTGTGTGATGTTCTGTACCTCATAGGAACACCCTACACCCCCCATGTTCATCCTTATAATATGATTGTGTGGTATCTAATGCAAAGTTTGTCATGTCGGGTGTCTTCAGAAGGCTCATGGTGTACTGAGCATTGTTGTTATGGTAATGTTATAGTAATAGTTTTTTATAGTAATGTTATAGGGTTTTTTCATGTATATAGTTATGAGGCTGAAAATGTGTCCTCATGGCTTAAAGCAAGCCCGGGCAAAAAAACTCTCCAGAAGCAGAGGGGCAGTTCACACCTCATCAGGGCATGTGTGGGACAAACCCAGCCCAGCCTCACAAGAACAAAGGACACTGTGCTAGGCAACAACATATCTGTTGGACTCTTGAGTGAGTCACCCCCCTTCCTTTGGTCAGTTTGGGACTGTGATGGGGTAATGCTCACCTGATTCTGAAGGGGTGTGGGGCAAAGCCAAGAGGGAAGAAAGAACATGATAAAAGGAAGAGAAGTTTGCCATGCTCTTCCTCTCTCTTCCACCTCCATCTACAGACATCACCACCAAGTGACTGAAGCGCTGATCAAAGGGGAGAGCCTGGCTGAAGGGCAACCAGCCAGCCTGTTGTGAGAAGCATCTAAGTTTGTAAGGGCACTGAAAGCGTTAAGATCAGCTTAGAATGCATTTTGCTTTTATTTCATTTGACCAAATCTGACTTGTTATGCTTTGACTTATAATCACTTAAAATCTACCTTTGTAGTTAATAAGTCTGTTTGTTTATTCTACCTGAGGCAGTGCGTTTGGTTTAAAGCGTGTCAGAGACTTCCCTTGGGATAACAAGCCTGGTGCATATCAATTTCTTTGTTAAATTGACAAACTCATATAAGCTTGGAGTGACCAGCGGTCATAACTGGACACTGCAAGACGGAGGTTCCTAGGGTTGTGTCTGGGACCAGAGATATTGACTAGTGTAATTCGGTTGCACAATCCAAGGAGCAGCTTACATGCTAGAGGCTGTGCGTGAACAGCCCAGGAGTGGGGGTTCTCACAGCAGAGCAGGTAAGGCTGGCTCTCAGAGTCAAGGATTGGAGTGACCTAGCAGATCACCAGTCCAGATAACACCAGAAGGGAACATCACACTGTGCAAGTTATTTTGACTCCCAAATCACAAAGGGTATGTCTAAGCAGCAATTAAACACCCACAGCTGGCCTCGGTCTCTTGGGACTCAGGCTGAGGCCCTGTAAAATTGCAGTGCTCACGTTCAGTCTCAGGTTGTAGCCCAGGCTCTGGGACCCAGGGAGGCGGGTAGGGTGACCAGATGTCCCGATTTTCTAGGGACAGTCCCGATATTTGGGGCTTTATCTTATACAGGTGCCTATTACCTCCCACCCCCATCCTGATTTTTCACACTTGTTGTCTGGTCACCCTAGAGACGGGGAAGGGTGGGTGTCCCAGAAAAAGTGCACTGCAATGTTACAGTCCTGCAAGCCCAATTCAGTTGACCCGGCCAGCCATGGGTGCTTAATCGCTCTACAGACATACTCTAAGATGCTTTTGAAAAAATTTATATTTATTCTACAGATTGCCAGGACACTTCAGTACAACTGTGTTCAGAGGAGTTTACCAAGTGCTTTGGTCTACACTTTCAGAGATGTACATCTTGCTAGACAAAAGCCATGGTAGAGTGGATTAAGGTTGAGTGCACATATTTAATTTAGGGTAAAATACATTACAGGGATGAGCAGTTATTCTAAAATAAACAAACATTCTCAACCGAGAAAGTCAGTAGATTAAACATTTAAAATAAAATCCAAGCAGTTAAGCTATGGAAATCCACATTTAAGGTACTCTACCATGCAGTGATGCTGTGCAATAACCATACAATGGTTATTGGATGGATATTGGTGCTTGTGGTCCCAGATTAAATAAACTTGCCTTCCATACACACAATTTTTCCCTGTGGGGTGCCTGAAACAGGGTTTTGGAGTAAACAGGGATACTGTGAATTTTTGTTTGTTTTTTATACCCTAAATTACTAATATGTACTAACCCTTAACTGCATCTTAACATTAGTGTCTAGGAATTTCCTTGTTTTTTTAAAGAAAAACACAAACATGAATACTAAAGTAACTCAAAAGTAATTATCTCCATGTAATATTTCTAATTTAAAAGTATGCTTTAAAAGCCTTAATTCTTTCTTTTTTTTTATTGAGTTTTTTTAAAACATTTTAGCTTTGGGGGCCAGACTCACCAGTAAAATGTAGCTGCTGTAGGCCACTCTGGAGCAGCACAAAGTAGCAGAACATACTAGATTTACAGGTATTATGCAACATCGGGCACTTTAAAGCAAGTTGAGCATTTAGCCTACTTCTCTCCCTTCCACATCCGCCTGTGTACACAAACCCCAATTTCCCCCTCTCCTTTTCTCCATGTTTCCATGCACACAACTACTCACAGTTATCTCGTTTAGTTAGCCAACACAACAATGGAATTGATTGAATACTTCACCCTCACCACTCTTTATCTTACTCCACTGGTAAGGAGTGAGAATAACTGAAAAGTGGCTGAACAGAAAATGTGTGCACGTCTACTAGAGCTGGTCAACATTTTTCATTTGAGAAAATTCCATGAGCAAATGGCCTGTTTACAAAATGAAAGTTTTTATGCAATTTTTTTTATTTTATAATTTCAATGAAAAACCAAAAACTTCTTCCATTTTCAGCTGTTCACTGAAGAATTAACGTGACTGTTTTGTTCTTCAGAAATTCAGGAAAAAAATGCTTTTTCTGACTAGCTTAAATTTTTATTCATTTTATGTACTTCTATAGAGCGCGTGCGCGCACACACATTCCTGGTCATTACTGTAGCATCTGAGCACCACAAACATCTTGTCTTAATACCGCTACCGTAAAAAAACGTATTGAGGATAATCACCTATTTACAAAAGGGAAACTTTGATACACAGAGATTAAGGGCTTGTCTACATAAGAATACTTACCTGCATAGTATCCAGTAAAACTATGCACGTGAACATATTTACCCTGGAATAAGAGGGCTCTTCCCCTCCCCAATCAGGGACGGCTCCAGGCACCAGCGCAGTAAGCGTGTGCCAGGGCGGCCTGCCGGTCACCATGAGGGCGGCATGCCTGCGGGAGGTCCGCCGGTCCCGCGCTTTCGGCAGCAATTCGGCGGTGGGTACGCCGAAGGCACGGGACCGGCGGACCTCCCACAGGCATGCCGCCGAATCCGCGTTACCAGCGGACCTCCCGCAGGCATGCCAACGAAGGCTGCCTGACTGCCGTGCTTGGGGTGGCAAAATACATAGAGCCGCCCCATCCCCAATTTAGCTTAAATCCTGTTCAAAGAAGCATCAGGTGAATGGGAAAAGAGTACTCTTATTGCAGGATAAGAGTGTTCACAACTGGGAGTTTTACTAGTATAACTATCCTGATAGCTAGGCCACTAATTTTCCTCACTTATTCAAGCCCTAAGAGATTTGTTGAATGTCACAGGTGGTGGAGTCGACCTACAACATCATGATGCCATTTTGACAGAGCTACTTTCTAAAGCAGAAATGTGCTTCAAAAGTAAGTCTACTCTGGGCTTGTCTACACCTAAAATGCTATAGCAGCACAGTTGCAATGCTGCAGCATGTCACTACCTATACTGACGAGAGGAGTGATCCCATCAGCGGCATATGTAATCCACCTCCACAAGAGGCAGTAGCTGGATGGAAGGATTCTTCTTTCTTCACATAGGATTTAGGTCAGTGGAACAACACACCTGACCAACATAGTTAAAACTACTTTTCCAGTATAGACCAGGCCTCAGTGGATACAGAGGTGGTGATGCGGGCGAGACTAAAATTAAAAAAAAAAAAGAAAAAAAAAAGAAAATTACCCAAGGAGACACTCTTGATAAAAATACTGCCACTATTGAGGAGAACGGGGATTATGGAGGAAAATGTTTTAACGGGAGTATAGCTAAAAAGGAATGGATGCAGTGTGTGCCAGGAACTACAAGAAGAAACTCATGAGCTTAGCGAGCTTAAAGAGATTTTGTATTTCACAGTTACTGGTTTTTCCTCCTGTATATGCATGGTTAGGAACACAAACAATTAAAAGAAGCAAACAAGATGGCGTGAAAAGTAGTCTTAGCCTGTATTAGAAATGTGATCTCACACACTTTCCAGCTGCAAACATCAAACATGATCAAATAAAGGAAAACAAGGTTTGTCGCCTACCACCACATATCATGCCTTTCAATCCTTTCTTGTTTAAACACTATTTGTATTCCGCTGTACATTTCAGGTGTTCATGTAACTGTAGATTTACTGTTACAGATACAATGCCAAAGGTTCAAAAAGTCTGAACGATTTCAAGGCCTAAACATATCTGTTGCAATGTCAGACTATTAACAAACTAGTAAGTCAGGAGCCATTATTAACCCAGATGATTTTGCTCAGCAAGCACCATGATTAGTGTCTCTCAGAAAGCTAATATGTCAAGCACAATAGTTACTGTATTTCAAAACTTGATCTGTCAGACTAACTGATATTCATTGCAACTGATAGCTTTTCAAGAGGATGGTTAGTGTGCAGCTTTTAAGCATTCACTTGCCAACAGTGAAGCCCAAAATTCCCACCCTTCAGCAACAAAGCACAACAAAGCAGCATAATCAAAGGCATGGAGCCCAATCCTGACACCCTTATTGACCCTGATTTCAATTAAACTTGTTGAATAAGGTACTCCTCATTGTAAGTAAGGGTGTCCATAATAAGGAGGAACCTTTTGCCATGCCTAAAGCAGGCATTCCTCTGCTTTTTAACTAGGAACTTTGTTTAGGTGGTCAAATAGCGCTTGACAATGAAAAATGATCCTTACTAGCATGGATATATTTAAACAGCTATTTTATTCTATATGACAGATAGATAGTGCAATCAATAGGCAGATCCTGAAGTCCCTGCACAGTCTGATTGTCCAAGAAAAGCTTGTTTCATTTCAGTACATTGAGTTAGAGTTGGTTCTTAATTTTCTCTTACCCCATCCCTAGCTGCTGTCCTTTCGTGACTGAGAAACCAAAGCAGACTTATTCCATCCCAAAGAGGACTTGATTAGGCCCCTAATGCAAAGAATAGAGGTTAAAATTAATCCTAAAGGGGTACAAAAGAGAAGACTTATCACTGAAAGATATAACAGCATTCAAAAGAAAGCAGGAAACTCTCATTACAACAGAATAGTCTTTTCCTTTCCCTATAGGGTTGCTTACTAACTTTAGGTTATTTTACAGAAACCTTTGTATTTATGTTTTTTTTATTTATGCAATGAAGCGGGATGTTTGTGACAATTAGCATCTCTTCCACACAGAACAATAATTTTTTAAAAAGTAATTTACCCTGACCACCAGCAGAACTCGAATTCCCCTTCACACAGAGCTTAATGGAACAGACACTTAATTGAAATATAAAGTAAACATATATCTTTAAAAATAAAACTGAAGGGTATATTTAAAGCCAGAAGGTTGCATGGACTTTTTAAGCAAGCAGCGGTTCATATTCTGGGGAGAAAATGTATAATACATGGAGCAGGTTTTGAACAATATAGAAAGCTCCTACAGCAATTTGCCTTTCCAAATTTTGAAAAGATGCTTTATTCATCCATCATGGAACTATATTTGAAGTATTTTTTTACACTTATACTATACAGTCTCTTAAACAAATATAGTTGACAATATTTACAAAAGAAAACTACACTTTAATAATCCTGGGATTGATTCATGTTTGGAAAAGCCTCAAGTCAAAAGGACAATAATAATAATAATAATAATAAAGTTTATAAACATTTGAGATTATAGAAAAGGTCTAGTGTTCTTTACAAGTTTAGAACAGTATTTGGTTGCTCAATTTTGTAATGTAAAGGTCTTGCAAAGAAGGTCAAATTTGTTCATTAAGACACATATAGAGAAATCTCTTGAAAGGTGACAGTTTATAATGCTACTTTGCACTGCATTGTTAAGACTGAATTTGGAATACTGGGGGCAAATACAAATAATCAATAGATTTGATGTTAATGGGAGTTTTGTATAAAAAGCATGCAGGATTGGGCCCCAAAATCTCCATTTTTATATCCCATACAATAATCATCATCCTACCTCAAATATTATGTTACGTAGTTGTTTTATTTAGTTCAGGTACTAACATAAGCTAATGGATTAGAAGATTAATAGTTGATTGCCACTTTTCAGACTTCAAGTCCTCCCCTGGTAACCAGCTGGGATCAGGAAGAAAGTGGCTCCTACAGTGTAGTGTTGAAGAACTAAACCTTTTTACTTTCACTGTTGGCCATTTCATTCTTAGATTTCAGTCAACCAACTTCTTATGCAATGCTGTCAATTTACCATTGAATACCTACAGGATTACTAAAAACAACATAATGTATGAGAGAATAAATGTGTCTTTTGGCCAACTCACCAGGCCAATGCATCGTGTAACATTCCCAGCAGCACCAAGATTTCACTTCCTTTTCTTCCATGTTGAATTTTATTTCTCTAAAACAAAACCATTCAACAGATGAGCCAACTCCTTCCCTATCCCCCTCCCCACAGCAGGCAACTACCCACTTGTAAGTATCCTTCTCAACTGAGAAAACTGTTGCCCTACTATTTAAGTCTGCAGGCCTGGGGTCCTACCATCTGATCCCTGGCCTCAAACACTTCACTTGGGAGGCAGCTAATCAGTCAGAGATGGGGCTAACCCCAACTCTCTTAAAGGGCCAGCCTGCCCTTTGACAGGGGCCTAAGAGATATTAGATTAATTACAATCATTCTAAAACATGTAATGGGATTGTAAAGTGACGTTAATCCTGAATCTAAATGTGCTGTCTGTGAAATATGTTGTCTTTTTCCTTTACTCACCTAAGCTGCCAAATCTTCTCAGTCACGTACACTGGATGGCAAAAATGAGTTATGTCATGTGAATGACAGCAGGATAAGGCCCATAAAATTTGATATGTGTCACAGAAAGCACCTGTAGAGTGAATTAAAGACACAGAGGCAATTTATTGTTTCCACCTTCCAGCCAATAAAATAAAATAAACAGGAAGACAAGGAGGACATGCTTTATTCCATCAAAATTTAATTGTACCATTATTTTATCCAGCTCTTTACAGGCCTAGATAATAATCTTTTCAGATGCGTGTCTGCCAGATAAAATCAATCATTAATTTATAATATATGATGTGTAACCTGGTTCTCTCCCAACCATCAGTTACTGAAATTACAGCAAGAAGCTAAACCATAAATATTATATGCTGTCTCTTCAAAGTGCCTGTATTGCTTACAGCTATTAATCAACTTGCCTCCTTTGTTGATTGTAGTGGTCTGATTTAGTTGTGTCTATTAATTGTTTGTTTGGCATCAAGACCTTAGCATTAAAAATCAACAGATGCAATTGATGCAAATACTAATGGTACCTGGAGCCTGGTTTATGCTGAGCACTTCAGTTTTGTATTTCTGACTTGGGAGAAAGCGGGCAGTGGAGTAGTTTTGAAATCTAAATAAACAAACAAACAAAAATTACATCTGGAGAAAGCAATGAAACTTAGACAGCAAAGGGGCCACAGAACCACAGCTGTGCAATATACAGGTCTGTACTAGCTTGGCTCCACCAGCTAGAGAGGGAAGTGTTTTTCATTACATTAGAAGATAGGTGCAGAATAGTGCCTACAGTTACTGGAGAGGGAGGATTTGGGTTCAGTCCCAGAACAGAGAAAACTATGAACTCCTATGTAACCACAGATTTGTGACTGCATAAAAACGTAAGGGAGTCTTTTTTAAAAGGGCCCTCAGGGAGTCAGATACACATTTCCCAGTTGACTTTTAACAAGAGTTGGACGCTTAATTCCCCTAGGCCTTCTTTGAAAATGCCAGTGTGAGAGCTGTTATTTTTCATAGTTAGAGTCACAGGGCCTGAGTCTCATTTTACACTCCTCCAGCAATGTGAGGCAGCCATAAAGTGGGCAAAAGTAACAGTTGCATACACTTTTAAGCCTTGTACACTGCCAGTGCAGTACAAAGGGGCATTAGTATAAATGAGAATCTCCCATAGAGTTTAAGACCAGAAGGGACTGTTATGATCTAGTCTGATCAGCTGCACAATACATGCCATAGAACCTCAGCTGACTTGGGAGAAAGCAGCCAGTCATTCCTAAAATCCAATAACTTGGTTGAACTAGATCTTTTACAAAGACATCCAATCTTGCCTTAGAGACTCTGTGTGATAGAGAATGTACCACTTTCTTGGTAAGTAGTTCCAATGGTTAAATTACCCTCCTAGTTAAGGATCTTATTTCCAGTTTGAACTTTGCTGACTTTATTATTATTACAGCTACCCAAGGCCTAATCAGGATTGGAACCCCGTTGGATGAGGTACTGTACATACATAAAGGGAAACCGAGACAAACAGAGCCTGCGTGAAACACTTTAGAATTTGAAAAGAAACAGAAAGAAAAGCAGATGAAGAGTGAGGTAAAGGGCTACAACTTTCAAGCAAAAAAGCCATACCACCAGTTGGCACTTGTTCTGTTTGATCCATGTCCCTTTTTTGGTACTGATTTGTACACAGGTTTATTTTATTTATATTACAAAAGCTCAGTATCATGTATATTTTTCCTGGGGACAGTTTTGGGTGGAATGGGGAAAGGGAAGAGGTTATGGGGACG
>NW_020664561.1:17699342-17760306 GCF_002925995.2 Terrapene triunguis | reverse complement strand
AGTTCATCACTATGGGCCTAGGACACAGTGCAGTAGTTCTTAGGCCATCCAGCAGAGGGCAGTTGTGCACATACAGAGTCACCATTACAGTAGTGCATTATGATCACCATTGGGATTGGCACTCTAAATTCAGGGCACCCCAGGATGCAGAACTGCCTTTAAAAGACATATCTAAAAGTTTTACTTTTTTTAGAGGGGAAAATTTACCTTAACACTGTGTCTATTAACCTACCTCCAACCCCTAGTGTTTGCAGAAAATTGGGATTCCTATTCAAAATCTAACTTATAAATCCTTAAAAAGAAGCAAACTCTTTACAGTTAATTCACAGAAATATTCATATTTTCTTCCCAAATACTTGAATTGCATTTTTGCTATTTCCCAGCAAGATGTAATACATGCATAATTTATCCAAATACTTCTCACACCATTAAGACATTAAGTATTCCATCCCACTAGACATTAAAAAGTGAATTTCAGAAGTGAGATGAATTGCTGAAATTTCATTTGCTTAATTTGAATAAGGCTCTGAAAGTAATGCACAGATCATGTTTGCATGAACAACTGAAAGGCCATGGATGTCATGGAGGTATCTTGAGAGCCAATTAAAATCTTCTATAAAATCATTATGCTGAAAGGAAGCATTGTAATCCATATTTTTACAAGTTTATGAAAACTTAGACATTATATTGAAATAGCTTAAAACCTGCTGGGTGATATCAACTGCACAGGAAGATGTTGAAATGAATGTGCTAGCTAATTTCAGAAACTGTTTGATATTTATAAAAGAGATTTTTTTAAAGGGGTAAATATCACAATGCTGATCACTTCAAATTAAAGCTGTACTGCTATTCTTATTGGCCTGAAACAGTTACAAGACAGAAACTTTTCAAAAGAGAGGCACATATGGATTTTGAAACTTTCCCTCTTCTTTGCTCATCCCTTTATAAAAGTTTTTCTTTCACTGAAGGATTTGAACTTTTCTTTTATTTGGGTCTCTAGGCCAGATTCTGAACTCACTTACAGTGGCATAAATTGAAATCACCGCAGTTACACCAGTATAAAAGCTATGCAACATGATCCGAATTAGCTCCTGCCTTCTAATTAATTAGGTCCAACAATGCATCACATTCAACATTTTTCGTGGGGAGGAGTAGTCCTTGTGTTTGAAGAATGGAGGACTCAGGAGATTTTGAGCTCTCTCCTCTCAAATGCAGCTAAGAACATGGCTCTACGACATCCCTGGGGATTCCCTGATCCTGTGGCTGCTGTGTGTTGAGCTAGTCCCCAAGCACAGGTAAGAGCAACTTAGAGATCTCTTGGGCACGGAAGAGCCTCTGCCCTGTTCACTGTGGCAGGAGATCATAACGCAGAGGATGACGTGTGCAAAGATACCTTAAGCCACCAATGCACACCCCACATCCTGGCAAGCTATGTGCTTGGCCAGTTCCCTGATGTAAATTAGAGATGCTTGAGAGCCACTTTGATTTGTGCCATCTGCAAAGAGCCCCAGAGGGCCAGTACAGCAGCTGCAGATCACAAGGCACAGAAAGGACTTGGTCATGCCCCTTTTCACTAGCCATGCTTCCTATACCAGCTGCCAGCAGGATAACAGTGTAAGAGGCATTGCACAAGCCCAGTGTTGCCAGAAGAGCCCCCTGCACTGGGATTATGACAGCTTTAGGGTTGATTTGTACCAGTACTGCCAGAGAAATAGGCTGTAACTCACAGGATCAGGTCCAAAATAACTATTTTTTTTATATGATGCCAATTAGACTAGTATGTAGGCACCGACCCTCTTAGGATCACATTCTTTTAGGACCCTCAACAGAAATAAAAAGAAACATGTAGGGGCTAATGCACATAGTCCTTTCTTCATAAGTGAAGCCAAGTGTTAAAGCCAAGATGAACATCTGAGACTGCAATCAACTGACTGCAAGTAAGGTCTTGAGCAGAGCTGGATGAATTATTGATAGTTCAGTTTAGGCAGCAAGCTGAAAAAAAAAATCAGGAAATATATTTAGTTCTGAAAAGGTTCAGAATTTGTTGGCAAGTTGTAAAAATCAATCTTTGGACCAGTAAACCCTGTGTATGTCCCGTTAGCCCCATGATTGGGTTACTTGCATGGAATTTCAGAGAGACACATTAAAATCGCCATTCTGTGACAAGTATCAGAGGGATAGCCGTGTTAGTCTGAATCTGTAAAAAGCAACAGAGGGTCCTGTGGCACCTTTAAGACTAACTTATGTTAGGACTTATGTTAGTCTTAAAGGTGCCACAGGACCCTCTGTTGGTTTTTACATTCTGTGACAGAAACTTGAGCTCAGATCACCCCTCTGCAGGTGTGCTCCTAATCACTCAGCTAGAGAAAGACAAAGAATGACTCTACAGCCTGGTGACTAAGGCACTCCCCACGGATGTGGGTTCAAATCTTGTCTCTGCCTGATTCAGAGGAGGGATTTGAATCCATGGCATGCCTTAATCACCTGGCTATAGAATTGGTCTTTCACTATTTGGCCCAGTGCATATTTAAATAGCTTTACAAAGTGAAACAGCTTCAACAGCAGAGAGTGAGACTAACTCACTCAGTATAGCCTGGCGTTTAGGCACTTACCTCCATAAGGGAAGAGCTTAATTAAGCCTCTGCTTCAGAATGGGGATTCAAACCAGGATCTCCCATGTCCCAGACAAGTCTCATAATCATTGATCTTAAAGAACAGGAAGGAATACGCCTGCACCACAAAGCTGACACTGAAAAAATTTTCTTCAGCCAAAAACTATTGGGTCAAATTTGTAGTTTTGGGGTGACTAAAACTGCATTTTTCAGTGAATAAACTGAATATATATAATCACGCAGCTCTAGTCATGAGTGACGGTAGAGCACCAGAGATCTAAAAAGCACATTTACAGTTTACAGGTCCAATTGAAAAAAAAAAAGAGATATTTCATAGCTACTGAGATTGATCACTGGGACTTTTCAATAACAAACTCCACACTTTTGTGGGGAGGGATAGCTCAGTGGTTTGAGCATTAGCCTGATAAAACCCAGGGTTGTGAGTTCAAACCTTGAAGGGGCCACTTAGGGATCTAGGGCAAAATCAGTACTTGGTCCTGCTAGTGAAGGCAGAGGGCTGGACTTGATGACCTTTCAGGGTCCCTTCCAGCTCTATGAGATAGGATGTCTCCATATTATACTAGGCCTATCATACTAAAACTTGCTAATCTCCAATAGTAGTAAAGGTTTACAAAGCACTGTCTAATCTTCACTACAGTATGAAACTTAATGTTTTAAGAGATTCTTCATGCACACCAACCACCATGTTACTTTTCTAGGGACGAGGGTAGGAGAGAGATGCTATCCATCTCAAATTTAATTTTCAGAAGCTGCCACCATGTCACAGTTCTTGTTGTCATCAGCCTTTTTCTGAAGTGAAAGCTGCATCTTCATGACAGCACACAACAAGATTGCTGAGCATGACAGCTACATCTGCAGGACTCCCTCGGGACTCAGAAAACTACAGACTGATAATACTCAGAAGTCATCCTTCTACAGGCTTCTTGATTTTTGCTGTTTGTCGAATACAGTGGTCCTCAATCCGTGGGCCGCTTGTGGCCCAATAGCACACAGCTGTGGCCCATGTGACATCCTCAGGGCCATATGGGTAGTATATATATATATTGTGTGGATGCGGCCCACATAACAGAGAACTGCATATGCAGCCCACAGTGGAAAATAGGTTGAGAATTATTGGTCTAATGTCTGTTGACAATATGTTGTCATTGAAAGGAGCAGGGAGAATAAGGTATAAACCCAATCTCCTGTTCAATTGATCCAAAGAACATAAGCATCATGCAGTGAATAAGGAGATCAAGTCACAGGAAAAAGGGACAGGAAAGGGAAGATGTGGTGACACAATAAGGGGAGAGGGAACGTTGTTTTCATTTATTTATTCCCAGCCAATTAAAATATTTAATATATTCTATGCTGTATAGTACAGACACAGTATGCCTCATATAAAATACGTGGCACATGCTGTAGATAGATGGTTTTGTCAGACCACAGAATTCTGCACAATTATCTAAATTACAATTTTAAAACAAGTAAATTGCTGCATTAACCTTTTGAAAGTACAATTTAATTATTCTCTACACCATGATTCACATTTATGCAAGCTTTTCTTTGGAATTAATATGTCATTTATCTTAATTGCTTTAAATGCCATTAGGAGATCTGATTTCTACAAGCTCACATCAGTTTATTTTGGGAAACACTGTATGATCACCTTTAACCAGCTTTTACAATACTAAAATAACTATGGTAGATGTTTTAAATAAAGTCTAGTCCTATTATGTGAGATGTTTGGGAGTATCGCATCTAGAACCTATTACTGGCACATACCTTTGTAAGAAAATATATTGCTTAAAGTTCATCCCATGGTGGGTTTGGCAATACAATGGCCCCAATCTTCCCCCCATTTAAAAATGGTAATGATTCCCATTGATTTGAATTATAATAGGAAGAGGCCCACTGTTGGGAATGAGTGTGTGATGTGAAAATAAACATGTAGGGTGTGATGTGAAAATAAACATTGCCATTTATATGTTAGATGCCTCAGGTTCCCTCACTTACCAGTAGATAGACCATATTTTCCCCTGAATTACATACTTGCTGATATCAACTCCAATTTTCTGTATCAGGCATATGTTTATTTTCCTTATGGATTTTTGACATCTGTGTTACTGACTGCACTTGAATCCCACAAGAACTTCTAAAATACTCAATATAAAACTTCTCATCAGCAACATGAGTGTACAGTAAGCAAACAGCACAGCTGAGTGTGGCTATCAAGCATGGGGATAGGGGAGATATTCTCTTTTATATATATATATATATATATATAAAATATTGTTTTCAGATAAGACCATTTGCTGCAATGCAGTCCCAGCCACAAAAATACATTGGCCATACAATCAGAGATGAGAAATGGAAAGCATCCTATTAAATCATTTTCACCATCCACCTACAAAACACAATTTCCCGCATTCTCTATCCTCAAGAGCTTTAAAATTACTCAGATGGGACTTCCCTTGAGAGTCTAATAGATTCTCACAGGCCATTTTCCCTGTTATTATTTTATGACTTATTCCAAACTAAAAAGGCAGCCCTTTGGAAACCCAGTATACTAAAGCAGTGCATTTCATACTTAATACATCAGACCATCATTCAGAAGTCTTCACTGTCCAGTCCTCATCCTTCAGAATGAAATAGCACAGCTTATATTTAACATATTAGTGCTCTTTTCCATAATAGAGCCCTTATTTAGCAATTACTTGTGATGGTAGTGCTGAAATGTCTAGTGGTCAAAAGCCTTGAAAGAATCATGCCAAATTGTCTATCTATGAATGGGAAGATCATTTGCACATTTAAGATGATGATCAGAAGGAACAAATTCTTCAACACCACAGATTTGCACTCCCTTTATAGAAGGGTTTTTACCTCCATTGTCACTGAAAGAAGTGCATGGCCACATTCAGTTCTATTCTACATCGATTCTCAGATGACAGATATCTGTTCCAGTGCAGCTGCCTTAGTGATAGCTCCTTTTTGGCAGCACCTACCTTCAGAGACTTCAATGGGCTAGATGAAGTGCCTACTCCAAGGGGCCTGTTTCTGTTGATTTACAAGCTACATGGTTTAAACCATCTCTGCCTTTCTGAGGCTGCCCACTTGCTATTACTATTGGAAGCACTCAGTCTACCTCTAGCAACCCTGCCCTGACACACGCATGCACACGGGAACCCAAAGCCCCCATTCACACAGTATTGTCTACCATGCAGCTAACTGGTTAGAGTCACAGTTAGCTAAACTAAAAAAGGTCCACACTGAACATGGCAAATCAGTCAACCCATGAAAAATACTACCCTTGCTTCAGACTTAGCTTGGCATACTGCTCAGCTCCTGAAAGCAGCTAGGCACACAGTAAGTTTGCACTATGGGTAGACACCATAACAGTGTATGAAGAAGTTACTCACCTTGTGCAGTAATGATGGTTCTTCGAGATGTGTGTCCCTGTGGGTGCTCCACTCTAGATGTCAGTGTGTCCCTGCGCCGGAGATTTTTCACAGCAGTACTCGGTCGGGGGAAGGGCGCGCACAGGAGTCATCTCGTGCAGCAGTTGTCGCCTCCTGTAGCGCGCGCACCCCCGACCGTCCCCTCTGTTCTTTCTCCACCGCAGAGCTCAGCTGTGTGAACTCCGAAGTAGAGGGGAGGAGGGAGGGTAGTGGAGCACCCACAGGGACACACATCTCAAAGAACCATTGTTACTGCACAAGGTGAGTAACTACTACTTCTTCTTCGAGTGGTGTCTCTGTGGGTATCCCACTCTAGGTACTTGTAGAGCAGTACCCCACCAGGGGTTGTAGGGGTTCGGAGTTATATATAAGTGTGTGATGAGAACACAGTGAGGCCAATGATAGAGTCTGAGACAAGGCCTTGGGTGATAGCGTAATGCTTTGCAAAAGTGTGCTCTGATGTCCAGGTTGCAGCTCTACAAATGTCTATTAAGGGGACATTGTTCAAGAATGCAATCGATGTCGCCATGCTCGTGTTGAGTGGTATCTGATGCCCACTGGGGGTTCCTCATTATGCAGGTAGTAGCAAGTTTGAATACAGGAAGAGACCCATTTGGAGAGTCTCTGGGTCGATATTGTAGAGCCCTTGGAACGCCCTGCCGTAGAGACGAATAGTCATGGTGAACTGCGAAACCGTTTAGTTCTGTCCAAGTAGAAGGCCACAGCCCGCCTGACATCTAGCATGTGGCCTATCAGGTAGGCATCTGTTGTAATAGTCACAGATGGCGGGTCTTGTTGAAAGGGAATCCCAGAGCATACATTCCCTGGTTGTGTCCACCATTGTAGGGAGAGGATAACCCTTGGTGGTAGCATCACACGTCTGCTGAGAGAGTGTTTGCTGGGTGCATAGACTGTGGTCAACCAGTGCTGTAGACAGCGCATATGGAGTCTGGCACACTTTACTACGAAAGTCATAGCTGCCATATGGTCCAGAATCTGAAGGCATGTCCTCACTGAAGTTTGTGGGCTGATGGTCACCGTGGAAATAAGATTGGTCAATGTAGTGAATCTATGGTTTGGTAATATTGCCTTGTATGGCATCTAGGTCAGCTCCGATAAACTCCAATCATTGTGTTGGTTCCAGGGTGGATTTCTTTTCATTTATCTGTAGACCTAGCCGGTGAAACAGGTCTATTGTGGTCTTCAGCATGCCTGCAGTTTCTTGTCGATTGGCACCCTTGAGAAGGCAATCGTCCAAATAGGGAAAGATTATGACTCCTTTGAATCATAAATATGCTGCTACTACCGTGAGCATTTTTGAGGATACTCGGGGTCCAGTGGACAGTACAAAGGGAAGGACCCTGTATTGGTAGTGGTTGGGTCCTACCATGAACTGCAGGAACTGTCTGTGGCCAGGATGTATTGCAATATATGTAAGTATGCATCTTGGAGGTCGAGAGCTGCAAACCAGTCCCCCCTGTCTAGCGCTGAGATTATTGTGGCCAGAGTGATCATTTTGAACCTGTGGTTTCGTACAAACCTGTTGAGTTTTTGGAGAGCTAAGATTGGTCTCCATCCCCCTCCTTTCTTTTCTATCAGGAAATATTTGGCATAAAAACCCTCCCTGGGTATTGATGTGGTACTGGTTCTGGTCTACTTCCTGTTGCAGAAGGTGCTCGTGAGGGGGTCCCTGAAGAGGGATGGGGAAGGAGGGAGGGTGGGAGGGATGGCTGTGAAAGGAATGGTGTAGCCAGATTGTATGATCTCCAAAACCCATTGATCTGTGGTTATCGAAGCCCAGGCACGGTAAAATGGATGTAGGCGGTGACCAAAATTGTAGGATGGGGTATCTGTTGGCACTAGAGGTGTGGGGAGGTCGTGCATACCCTTAACCAATACTTCAAAATTGTGGCTTAGACGTAGATGGACGGGTGGACGAGGCCTGGTTCTGTGGAGCTCATCGTCTCCGAACCTGTTTGGGTCTGTTCTGAGCGAAGTATCGTGGCTGTTGATGCTTAAATGAGGTGTCTCGTGACCTCTGGTATGGTGTAAAGCATGGGCGTTTGTCTGGCGGTGGATGTATGCCTGGCATACGTGTCGATCGGGAGGCCTTCATGGTATGGAGGGCGTCGTCTGTTTGAGATGAGAATAGTCTATCCCTATCGAAGGGGAAGTCCTCCACTTTTAGCTGTAGTTCTTTCAGAATTCCCGAAGCTTGCAACTATGATGTTCTTCTCATAACCACAGCCGTTGCGGTTGTTTGGGCAGCTGTGTCCGCTACATCCATTGAGGCTTGCAGCACTGTGCAGGCTATTAACTGACTCTCATTAATAATAGTGTTAAGCTGAGGACGTTTATGCTCGGGGAGGTTTTCCACAAGCGCTTGTATTTTACTATAGTTAGAGTAGTCGTAATTTGCTAGTAGAGCAGAATAGTTGGCAACTCTAAGCAGAAGGGTGACTGACGAGTAAACTTTCCGCCCAAAGAGGTCTCTTGTGTTCTTTATTTTGCAGTGTGAAGTGGAAATTAGGCTGTTTACTGCACTGATTGACAGCCTCTATGACCAGAGAACAGGCTTGAGGGTGTGAAAACAAAAATTCCATGCCTTTGGCTGGAACGAAGTATTTCCTGTCAGCCCGTTTGTTGGTGGGTGGTGCCGATGCTGGTGTTTGCCATATGGCCTCTGCAGGCTCCATTATAGCCTCATCCATGGGGAGAGCAATCTTAGTCGATGATGTCGGTTGTAGGATTTTTAACAACTTATGTTGTTTCTCCTGCATTTCACGTAAGACAATTTCTTGGCTGTTTGCTACTCTTTTGAAGAGTTCTTGGAACTGTTTCAGGTCATCTGGTGCCATCGGGGTAGATGGTGTCACCACTTCCTCTGCTGGTGCGGAAGATGAGTGTGGGGCAGGTGGTGAATCATCTAGGTCTGCTTGTGATAGTACCTCTTCCTCTTCTATCTCTGTCTCAGGGGAGTCAGAGGTTTCTCTGTGTGGTAATGATGGATGTACTCTGGAACCTCTTGTGGCTGGGGAAGGAGGACCAGAATAGGGGTTCTGGTATGTGGCCCAAGGACCCCATTGTGGTCATTGCATGGGGTAAGGTTGTAATGGGTAAGGCCAGTTTTGTGCATATCAGGGCTGTGAATGCTCGGAGGGATGAGGCTTAGGCTTCATAGCGTTCCATGTAGGTCTCATCTGTGATGGGGAGGAACGTTGTGAGGAGAAGCAGTTGTCCTGCATGTCTCCTTCCTCGCCACTGTGCATGGAGATGAAGGAAGGTACCGTGCCATGTAGCTTGGGGAGCGTTCAGTACCGAGCAGCGGTGCCTGCGGTGCCGAAGAAAGTGCTAAGTCATCAGGATGCAGGAGTTCCGCTGGTCCCGCTTTAGGGTTGCAGTCGACCGTTGGAGCGCTGACCGGTGCCGGATTCGGCTTGTTAGCCGGCATCAAGTCTGGGGCTGGTGCCGGTGGCGGCAGCATTGATTATGATGCCACTGCCTGTGCTGCGCTCGGCACCAGGATAGTCGGTGCCGTAGAGGAGATTTGACATCTCAACTCTGGTGCTGCACGTTGGGGCTCCGCAGAGGTCTGCTGAGTGACGGTGCCGGAGGAGCCTGGTGCCTCATAAGTGCTCACTCTGGATGAGTGGAGCACTGAGGATGCCCAGCATACCTCTCTGGGAAAGCTCTCTTTTTCTGAGAGACCCTTGCTGGAGAGGTCGAGGCTCGCTTCCTGACAGTTTTGGAAGTCGGAGCCTTATCGGAGCTCAGGGATCTAGGTTCATGAGACTCCATGGAGGACGTCTCTTGTGGAGGTTGGAGGGATTTCTCCAGTAGAATCATTTTCAAGTGGAGATCCCTGTCACGTCTTGCTCTTGTTGTCAAGTTGGTGCAATGGATGAATTTCTGGGAGATATGAGTTTCTCCCAGACAGCGAATGCAGGATATGTGGCCGTCGGAGACTGGCATTGGTTCATGGCAGGAGTCACACTTTTTAAATCCTGTTGAGCCCGGCATAACTGCAGTTAAGACTCTCCCCCACTCTCTATAGATGAGGGTGGGAGATAATTGTAATGGTAAACTGTAGAAACTGTTCCTAAACAGTATCAGAGGGGTAGCCATGTTAGTCTGGAGCTGTAAAAAGCAACAAAGAGTCCTGTGGCACCTTATAGACTAACAGACGTATTGGAGCATATTCCTAAACAGATAATTAAGTAAAGGGAAAAAAACCTTTTTTTTTTTTTAAGGAAAACCTCTAAGAGGAACTAACTAAACTATGTACCTAAGTATAGACTAACAAGAAGTTCCTATGTAACTTGTAACTTTGTTTTGTTTTTTGTTTCTTTTCAGAAAGTATCAAAGACAGCACTGCCATGGAGCTCTGTCTGCAGCCGAGGATGGTTGAGAAGGAACTGAGGGGACAGTCGGGGGTGCGCACGCTACAGGAGGCAACAACGGCTGCACGAGATGACTCCTATGCACGCCCTTCCCCCAACTGAGTACTGCTGTGAAAAATCTCCAATCTCCGGTGCAGGGACATACCAACACCTACAGTGGAGCACCCACAAGGACACCACTCGAAGAAGAATCTATAAATCTAGTCCTCTCTCCCTTCATCCCACAGTGCACTTTCCCCATGTGGTATGCTTGCCACTCTGTGTGTCTGAGTCCTGTGCAATGCACACCTCAAGTGTAACATCCCCCAACTGTGATGTCTTTGTAATGTCTTACAAACAGTCCAGCCAGGAAGTGGGAGCTGGTGCTAGTGGCAGTCTCCAGCGTGATATAGCATCTCTTGTCAATGGTGAAAATAGCTCTCATGTAGTTGGTTTGCCATTGCAAGGCAGTGACTCTCGGGAAGCAGATGGATATGAATTTTGAAAAGAAATCCCTTAAGCTTAAGTAGAAAGGATGAGGAGGCGGCTCTTGTATAATTACCCATAGTCCTTTGCATGGGCAGCTGATGTGGGATATAGTTGCCTAAAATCTTGCAAGATCTACTCCTAAAATACATGATTAAACAGAGAGCTAGGTATTGATGTCAAAATATGATTGGAAAATAATTGATTACATTAATCACTAATGATCTGGATGATGGGATGGATTGCATCCTCAGCAAGTTCATGGATGACACTAAGCTGGGGGGAGAGGTAGGTATGCTGGCGGGTAGGAATAGGGTCCAGAGTGACCTAGACAAATTGGAGGGTTGGACAAAAAGAAATCTAATGAGGTTCAACAAGGACAAGTGCAGTGTCCTGCACTTAGGACGGAAGAATCCCATGCACTGCTACAGGCTGGGGACTGACTAGCTAAGCAGCAGTTCGGAAGAAAAGGACCTGGGGATTACAGAGGATGAGAAGCTGGGTATGAGTCAACTGTGTGCCCTTGTTGCCAAGAAGGCTAACGGCATATTGGGCTACATTAGTAGGACCATTGCCAGCAGATCGAGGGAAGTGATTATGCCCCTCTATTCGGCACTGGTGAGGCCGCATCTGGAGTATTGCATCCAGTGTTGGGGCCCCCACTACAGAAGGGATGTGGACAATTTGGAGAGAGTCCAGCGGAGGGCAACAAAAATGATTAGGGACCTGGGGCACATGAGGAGACGCTAAGGGAAATGGGCTTATTTAGTCTGCAGAAGAGTGAGGGGGGATTTGATAGCAGCCTTCAACTACCTGAAGGGGGGTTCCAAAAGGATGGATCTAGACTGTTCTCAGTGGTAGCAGATGACAGAACAAGGAGTAATGGTCTCAAGGGAGGTTTAGGTTGGATATTAGGAAAAACTTTTTCACTAGGAGGGCGGTGAAGCACTGGAATGGGTTACCTAGGGAGGTGGTGGAATCTCCTTCCTTAGAGGTTTTTAAGGTCAGGCTTGACAAAGCCCTGGCCAGGATGATTTAGTTGGGGTTGGTCCTGCTTTCATCAGGGGGTTGGACTAGATGACCTCCTGAGGTCTCTTCCAACCCTAATCTTCTATGATTCTCTATGGAACTATTCTCGTATTTAGAGCTAAAAACATGCATGAGGTCTTTGCTGTATTGGGGTCTAAATACCCAATCTTGTTCCCATTGAAACTAATGGGAGCTTTGTGATTACTTTCAGTTGGAACATTATAAGACCCTAATAGCTTGCTTTAACTCTCCTTGCTGTAAATCGCTTTTCCAATGATTTCAATAAAGTTTGACTGGGTCTTATCGATTATTAGATAACCTTAAACTTGCAGTATTTAGGTTATTTCCAATAGTAAGAAAGTATAAGAGAATTCTACTGATGCTGAGGTCATCTTCTCTATTTATCTTTAATAAAATTGGTAAGGTTTTAATATTGGGAATCTTTTTTCGACATATCCTTTTATATTCTCTCTTTTTCTCAGTATTTGTACTCTGTCATACTCCAATAACAACTGTTTAAAATTTAAACAAACATTGGAACATTTCAGCATCTGGGCAAAAGATCAGTTTGAGCTCAATCTGAAAAACGGATGAGGATTTAGAGTGGTTATGATTTCTCCCATTTCTAGTAATAATCATACCCTCTTTTTTCCAACATCCCTGTTCAGAGAAACTTCTCTTGCTCAGACTACCTGGCTCACCTCTAGAGATTTTGGTAGATTTCTCAGATGCCCACTATAGAGACAAACAGCTAAGCTGAATAATGCCATCTTTAGGCCTTTGTTAATTATATTAAAATATGAAAGGGAACATTTGGTTGATGTATCTTTAGCAAGCTAATACAATGCACTATAAAATGACAGAAATAGTCAGGTAGGAAGATGTTTTGGGCTGGATTTCTACAATCATTTCAGACAATCGGGTATCTAATTTTCTGTGGCAAACAGCTATGACCTAACCACACTCACAAGTGTTATCCAGAAACATGCAATAACCAAAAACAGCTGACTATAGCAATTACTTCCAAATTACTAGTCATATTTATATTGGAGTGTTTCTTTTAAAACTTTATGCATAAGAATCTGTACACAGAAGTAATGTAATAATTAATAAGATGTATCATGCACTTTATACTATTGCTCCATTATTTCAGCTAAATACATGACTAAGCAGAAACCATGTAATGGAGGTGGATGAAGAGTGAGTTTATTTAGCACTAGATCTGATATGTCATATGGAGAGTTATGAACTGGTAAAATGCTTTTAAAGGGTATCATCAGTATAGTTTAACTAATCTTAGTTAAAGGTGAGATATTTTCGGTCTGGTACTATAAACCAAATTTCTTAGTTACACAGTGAAAGATGAACTTCAGGTGGAAGTCCTTTATAGCTTTCCCCACCCTCTAGGAATGAATTAGCGCAGGGATCAGCAACCTTTGGCATGCGGCCTGCCAGGTTTGTTTGTTTACCTGCCGGATCCGCAGATTCGGACGATCCCTGAATTAGTGCTACATAGAAAAGCACAAAAAAGGTGTTCACTCTGCAAGCTACAGGTTTAGAACTAGAATTCTTATATGTTCATTACAAAATATCAGGGCATATATAAAGAGGTAAAAAATTACTACTACTAATGGACAAATAATATGGCCCAAAACCGAAGCCACCCATTCACCCTCCTCCCTTGCTGAATCTGAAACCTTCTTGCACCATCAAATCTTGCTTGCGGCATGAACAAGGCTCCACCATCTCTGTCTATCCTAGGCAGGGCCGGCTCCAGGCACCAGCCCAGCAAGCAGGTGCTTGGGGCGGCCAAGGGGAAGGGGCGGCACATCGGGCTGTTCGGCGGCAATTCGGCGGTGGGTCCCTCTCGGAGGAAAGCACCTGCAGCCGAATTCCAGCCGAAGAAGAAACCGGCGTGGTGGAGCTGCTGCCGGAGTGCCGCCGATCGCAATTGTGATCAGGGCTTTTTTTTTTCCCCCTCGCTGCTTGGGGCAGCAAAAACCCTGGAGCTGGTCCTGATCCTAGGATGCTTTTGCATGTCTTCTATGTTATGTCCCATAAATTTTCCCTCTCTGAGGGCATGTCTACATTACCCGCTGGATCGACGAGCAGCGATCGATCCAGCGGGGGTCAATTTATCACATCTAGTCTATACGCAATAAATCAACTGCCGAGCGCTCTCCCGTCGACTCCGGTACTCCACCAGGACGAGAGGCGCAGGCAGAATTGACGGAAGAGTGTCAACCATCGACTTACAGCAGTGAAGACACCATGGTAAGTAGATCTAAGTACGTCAACTTCACCTACGTTATTCACGTAGCTGAAGTTGCGTATTTTAGATTGATCCCCTCCCCCCCAATAGTGTAAACCAGGCCTGAGTGAAATTCAATCGAGGGATTCTTTTACTCAACCTCTTTTGCATGTTCCTCCAGCTGTCAATGACACACCTGCCATGGCAGATATGTTGGCTTAATTCTAAACACATGTCCCAGATATTTTCATCTTCTTTTCTGGATCACTTTGGAGATAAGGAATTGTTGAACTTTCTGAGGAACATTGGCATTTGTTATACAGTCATTCTATTTAATATCTAGTATTTTCCTGAGACATTTGCTTTCAAAGTCAGACATCAATGACCAAATCGTGTTTAATCATGTGAATGCAGCTCTTGCCTTGCCAGTTTGTGACATTTTGTCTTTTAAATAGCCTCAGTGGCTTGTACGTTCCTGCTAAGGTATGTGAATTGACTCAACTCTTGCATTCCTTTGCCATCTAAGGTAATGCTTGAGTTGGGAGAGACTGGGGTTCTTAGACTTTTTCTGCCCCAAGAACCAGTTATTAACCTTTTTTTGCAACACTGGACAGTTTTTTGGTCTTTCACCTAAAGTTTTTGTTTTTTGTTTGAAAAGTTGAAATAGTCTTTGGAAAATTTCACAAAATGACACTTCTCTGGTTTCAGCAAAATTTTCCATAAGAAAAAGAAAGAAAACATTTTTTGACTACGAGGAAAGGTGGTTTCTTAGGTAGCCAGGGCTCAAACCACATAATTAGGCAAAACTACAGCTGGCTAGAAAATTTCCATCAAAATTAAATGTAAAAGAAAATCCACAAAGATTTCAAGAAAGATGTTTTCCAGCCAGTTCCTTTGATCAAAACCCAAACGTTAATGAACCTAAACCCAAAACTTGGAAAAATTGGAAAGAGTCCACCGGAGGGCAACGAAAATTATTAGGGGGCTGGAGCACATGACTTATGAGGAGAGGCTGAGGGAACTGGGATTGTTTAGTCTGCAGAAGAGAAGAATGAGGGGGGATTTGATAGCTGCTTTCAACTACCTGAAAGGGGGTTCCAAAGAGGATGGATCTAGACTGTTCTCAGTGGTAGCAGATGACAGAACAAGGAGTAATGGTCTCAAGGGAGGTTTAGGTTGAATATTAGGAAAAACTTTTTCACTAGGAGGGTGGTGAAGCACTGGAATGGGTTACCTAGGGAGGTGGTGGAATCTCCTTTCTTAGAGGTTTTTAAGGTCAGGCTTGACAAAGCCCTGGCTGGAACGATTTAGTTGGGAATTGGTCCTGCTTTGATCAGGGGGTTGGACTAGATGACCTCCTGAGGTCCCTTCCAACCCTGATATTCTATGATTCTATGAAACCCAGAAATGAACCAGAAGCTAGTACTGATCAGTGCCTTTGGCACTTCAGTGCCTCCACTTGTTCTTCCATACTGTGATTAGCAACAGCTTACTGCTGGAATAATGGCTCAGGTAAATGTTGTACTGATGGTACCATAATCCGCCCCTTTAAAAGAAAAGGAATCAAATGTTCAAGGACAAAACTCTGTTTTCAGATTAACAGGATACACCTCTCCTTACATATTTTGCTCTTAGCGCACAAATACTGTTAACATGAAAGTGAAATCTGTACATCCAAGGAAAGCAAAACATCAGAATAAGTAGAATTTTGCCACTAAATCTCGCATCCAACATTAGTGTGAAGGCAGCCTATTTATTTAATGTACATCTCTCAAAAACTGAAGGTTTATTAACATTTTAAAAGGTGGTCAGGTGATGTTGTCATTGTTAGCCTTATATAAATAAAACATTCACGTGAACAAGGAAAGAAGGCTCCTATGTCACAATAGTGCATCATAACTGAGGGAAAACTGATGTCTGATCATATGTTAATAACTAGGCAGCAGTGTTCTGCCATTTGGAATAGAGTTACACTATTCATGCTCTAAATAGGTACCTCAGTTTGCTGTTGCAATGGATTAGCTCTCATCTATACCTACCAAAAATTCATTTATAAAACTTTCTCAGGATTCCTTCCAGACAATGACAGAAAAAGCATGGCATGCTTTTAGAACACCTTACTTGACTTTACTTCCTTTAAGTGCTATCATAAAGGAACACTTTTTCATCTCTAAAATGATTTAAAATGGGTGACCAGAAGTGGAAGAACACACAAATCTTTCAAATTGACAAATCTGTATTAAAACCACCACTGTTGAAAACCATTGATCAACAGGTTCTTTCTTTCATCCCAGCCACTATCAGCTTGACAAGGTGTCCTTAGGCTGACTCATTTTCTCATGCTTCATATTAAATTGCAATGAGACATAAAGATTCCTAATGTGTACGGTAATGTTTGTATGGTGTCTTGCTTAGTCCCAGGGATGCCCTTGAAAAAAGGATTTATATATTAATAAAAAAAAAATCTCAACAGCCCAGCAGGTGTGTCCTGCTGAGATAAGAGGTCATCAATAAATGGTGTCTAATCTATACACTGTATGTATATTATATGACATATGCATGGAACATACTCATTGGTCTAATTCTGCCCTTCTGTTCAATCCCAGGCTAAATACATTTTAACTTCTTTAGCTGTAAAAGACAGTCACAGTTCTAGCACAGTAACACATTACTCAAAGGATTGAATGTACATTTCCGGCCTTTAGAAATATAGGCTATTCTATCAGGCACGTCAGTTCACAGTAGAAAGTTACTAAACATTTTAATTCTACTTATTTTCTTGGTACAGTGTGGCCCAGATTGTCAAAGAAGCTAAGAGACACATTGTAAAATACTCAGAAACTACTACTGGAGACATTGTCAGTAGATCTCAGCATCCAGAAGGTCCCATTGTGACATTTGTAGGCAGGATTTTCAAAAGCACTTAGCACCAATATGATGAGCAATTTTGAAAGCCTGTGCACCTAATTTGGTGCCTGAATAGCTGACGTCTTGGAAAATCTGACCCTCGTTTTGGGGGCTGAGCACTTTTAAAAATCTGGCCATGTATGTTTAAGAAAACAGGTATTTAAGAGTTATGTTAATATATTCATTCCCATTGTGTGCAAAGCTTTGAATATGCTAAATTAATTTGAAATAATGGAATTTAAAGGATTTTTTAGTTCCAATGCGGCTTATTTTATTATATCTGAATCCAGTCAGGAAAAAAAGAGAGCATATTGTAACTGAGTTTTGGAATCAGGCTCAATGATTTGAGACTCTAATTTTTTTTAAAAGTTCACTTCACTGCTGTAGAGAGCTCTTTCCCCCTTCATATTCCCCTTGTGGGTGTTATTTCCATTATGGGGAACCCTAGTTACCATTTATACTATCCCTTCAAGGAAACAAATCAATAAATGCCCACTTCTTAAAAATGGAAGTGAGAGTTGTGGCTGAGCAAGAAAGTTATTAGGAGGTTTCAGATTATTTAGCAATAATTCTTTTAGACATTCTTATTTCTGTTGTTCAAGATGAGAAAACACAGATTTACAATAGCTCGTCATAATAGTTCAGCCTAACGGGAAGAGAGCAATACAAGCTGACTATACAGTAGATGACCTTATGATTTGGGAGAGCTCTACTAGAATTCAGAGAAAATATATTGCTTTGAATAGAATTCCTCAAAGCCATATATTCCTTTATTTTGTTAAAGAAAATAAAAAGCAACCAGAAAAATATATATTTACCATAGCTGCATTTCTTCTTAAATACAATAAAACAATGAATATATTGAAACCTGAATTGGATTTTACCAAAAGCAGGAAAAACACTAAGTGGGAAGCAGCACGGCAGATATGCAAATCAACCCTATATTTAAATATTATTACAATGTAATTAATTGTAAGAAAATATCTGGGCAGGAGCAAAGGTTGTCGCCATAGAAAACATTTTGCACTTTTAAGTATCTTCCTTGTAAATTTAGTTTTTCTTCACTGAACAGAAGAAATCAGAGCTATAAAAAGCTAATTTAGCACTACAGTAAAATAAACTGCAACACATTTACTCCATACCATATTTACTGTATGAATGTTTCTGCTCAGCTGGGTAGTTAAAAAGTTATCATATTATTAGTCACGGAGTGGAACTTTAGAAGTCAAAAGGTGAACCTGTCATTTGTAGGACCATGCCAAACTCAGGGTCCATTCTGGTCAATTTCATGGCCATAGGATTTGAAAATTAGTCAATTTCACAATTTCAGCAGCCCCAGAGCCAGAGCTTCCTGCAGCAGAAGGAGGTACCTGGAGGTGGGTCTGATCTCCCCCTGAGAGCAGCCCCACAGAGGAAGGCCAAGTCCTGTCCCTCTTCAGCTCAGTTAGGATTAGCACCTCAGCTGGGGTGCTCCCAGAAGCATAGGGGAGGATTGGCTATCATAGGGAAGGGCTTATTTCATGGTCTGTGACACGTTTTTCCTGGCAGTGAAATTGGTAGGGCCCTAGTCATTTGCCAACAGATCTGCATTTAACTGGAAATCACAAGTGCAAATGAGACAATTTATATCTCCCCCCTGAAAAAAAATATCACCCAGTCCACAGAAATGCCAAGTGCCTTCAACTCCAACTGAAGTCAACAGACATTGGGAGTGTTCAACATCTCACAGGATTGGGTCTGCAGTAATTACAACAAATACCAGGCTGTTGTGACAGACACAAACACAATCAAGCTGAATACAAGTTAAGATTTTCAGTTCTAATTTACTCCAGTTGCTTAGGCATTACACAATTCTGAGAACAATGTGTGGAATCCGAACCTCTCTGAATTCAGTGAGAATTTTGCCATTTTCTTCAATGGGGGCATGATTCCATTCAGATATATAGACAAAAAGATGTGTATCAGAGATATAGGCCAAGACCTATATTGGGTTTTACTGAGGTGCAATATTCAGGAAGGGAAAATACTTGTGGGATCCATATGTTTACACAATCCTGACTGAGTAGTTAGGACAGTCACTGGCATAAATTACATCAGCCTGAAGGACGGTCTAGGCATGTGTTGTTACCCAGGGTTTTCAGAACCCAAGCAGAGGTAACTTAATGGTTTCACTCCAGGTGGTGTCAGGAATAAATCAATAGAAACGGAACTCTTCCAACTGATCAAAGACTGATACAAATAAGCATGCTCTTATCTAAAACTACTATTCGATTTAAGCACACACTGACATAAGCAATAGGTTTAGAACATCCCAAATAATTACCTAAAATCTTAGATGGTATCGAGTAATTAGCAGCAGGTCAGTGATGGCTGGTCACTTTCCCGAAGGGGTGTATGGTGTCAGGAAAATGTCTCTCCAAACTGCTCTATTATCTAGTCTTTTTATAACTATTTTTTACAAAGTACATAGCTCATAGTGACCCTTACTGGGTCATCACTTCTCCTAAATTCAACAAAGGACTTATCAATAAAACATTCTTAATAATCTTAGCCACAATAAGCTTCTGTATCAAATTGAAGGTTTCCATCCACTTATTTTCTTTCAGTTTCTTAATTTGTTGACTCTCTTCTCCATTCCTCCCATTCTGATCAGCAGGCACTGCAGGCCTGCAGCTAATATTTCAGCTTGCCTCCACAAAGCCCTGCTTGTCCAAATTAACCCTTAACTATGTGATGTTCTATTTTATTAATTCATGGGGGCTGAATTAGACAAAATGGCTGCAATTAGCTTTATGAAATTCAGGGGTAACACCTCTCAAATCTGGGGTAACAGCATGTCATCGGTGCATACATTCATCTGGAGTCTGGTAAGCCACGTTGTCTGAGAGCTTGTCTGGTGAAGACGTGTTATGTTGATGGGCGAGTGCTCTCCGGTCAACGTAATTATTCCATCTCAACGAGAGGCGGAAGCTATATCCCTGGGAGAGCATCTCCCGCCAACATAAAGTGCTGTCTACATCGTGCTAAATCGATGTAACTTACATCCGTCAGGGGGCAGCTTTTTCACACCCCCGAGGGATGTAAGTTACATTGACTTAAGCAGTAGCATAGACAAGTCCTTAGAAATCAGCCTCTTTTGGGGCTATTGTATAATTTTTCAGCCAGGGACACTACTAACGTAGTCACCAGCTCTCACCCTCAATTATTGACTTCTCAATTCTCCATTTCAGTTTCCTGAGCCTTCAGAGAAAGCTTTTCATTCTCTCATGTTAGTGTCTAAACTGACAGCTCCTATAGAATCACAGAACTGGAAGGGACCTTGAGAGGTCATCTAGTCTAGTCCCCTGCACTCAAGGCAGGACTAAGTATTATCTAGACCATCCCTAACAAGTGTTTGTCCAACTTGCTCTTAAAAATCCCCAATGATGGAGATTCCACAACATCCCTAGGCAATTTATTCCAGTGCTTAACTACCCTGACAGTTAGGAAGTTTTTCCTAATGTCCAACCTAAACCGCCCTTTGCTTCTTATCCTATACTCAGAGGTTAAGAACAATATTTTTTCTTCCTCCTCCTTGTAACAACCGTTTATGTGCTTGAAAATGTTACCATGTCCCCTCTCAGTCTTCTCTTCTCCAGACTAAACAAACCCAATTTTGTCAATCTTCCCTCATAGGTCATGTTTTCTAGACCTTTAATTATTTTTGTTGCTCTTCTCTGGACTTTCTCCAATTTGTCCACATCTTTCCTGAAATATGGTATCCAGAACTGGACACAATACTCCAGTTGAGGCCTAATCAGTGTGGAGTAGAGCGGAAGAATTACTTCTTGTGTCTTGCTTACAATACTCCTGCTAATACATCCCAGAATGATGTTTGCTTTTTTTGCAACAGCGTTACACTGTTGACTCAGATTTATCTTGTGATCCACTATGACCCCCAGATCCCTTTCCGCAGTACTCCTTCCTAGGCAGTCATTTCCCATTGTGTATGTATGCAACTGATTGTTCCTTCCTAAGTGAAGTACTTTGCATTTGTCCTTATTGAATTTCATCCTATTTACTTCAGACCATTTCTCCAGTTTGTCCAGATCATTTTGGATTTTAATCCTATCTTCCAAAGCACTTGCAACCCCTCCCAGCTTGGTATGGTCCACAAACTTTATAAGTGTACTCTGTATGCCATTATCTAAATCATTGATGAAGATATTGAACAAAACCAGACCCAGAACCGATCCCTGCGGGACCCCACTCATTATGCCTTCCAGAATGACTGTGAACCACTGATAACTACTCTCTGGGAATGATTTTCCAACCAGTTATGCACCCACCTTATAGTAGCTCCATCTAGGTTGTATTTCCCTAGTTTGTTTATGAGAAGGTCACACGAGACAGTATCAAAAGCCTTACTAAAGTCAAAATATACCACATCTACCACTTCCCCCCATCCACAAGGCTTGTTACCTTATGTCTTATGTCTCTTAACTGTAGCTTACTTCTTTACAGAAAGCAGAGTCTCATTTTCCTTTTGTTGCTTCAGTCTTTACATCCCTGTCATTCACATATACAAAAATAAAAAATAAAATACCAAGGATATTATTGGTAATGCTGCTGCTACCCAAGGCTCTGTACACTCAAGTTATTTCCATGAAGGCTGAATTAAGGCAGTCAAAGTTAGAAAAGTAAAGATTTCTCAGCTTTCTTTTACAGTGCTCCTGCAAGGCAATATTTCTGTATGCTAATATCTTAGTGCTACAACTGATACAATTCATGTAAAATAAATACTAATAGAAAATACTACAGACTGGGTGGCAGTGGCCTTGTGTCTCACACTCTAAGATGATTAATAGTGATTTTGTTGTTGATATGTCTTCTAAGAAGGGTCTTTTAAAGCACTCAGTAAACAACTTGGTATTAATGCATTTAATTGCTGGTGTGGTTCCTACAATTGTGGGCCAGATTCTCTGCTGTGCTAGTGCTCCATTTAGTGCTGGAGAAGAGAGAGGCAGGGCATCAGGGGAATCGTTCCAGACACACACCCCAATTCCCAGGGACAGCTCCAACCCACTGCAACTTAGAGCTGCTGACAGGATGCTCCAAATTCTGCCACTGATAGAGGCCTGGTCTACACTATACAGTTAGGTCGATGTAAGGCGGATTATGTCACCCTAATTATGTTAGTGTCTACACTACAGCCTTGTTCCACTTATGTAAGTGCTACTACACCTACATAATAACTCCACCTCCACAAGAAGCAAAGGGCTTATGTCAGTGTAGTTATGGTGACATAGTGCCTGCATAGACACTGTTACTTACATTGGCTGTTAGCTCTCTTGTTAATTTCACAGCTCCAGTGGGGAGCCATGAAATTGACAAAAACTGGGTAGCTAGAGCCCAGCTTCCCCCCACTTCTTGGGAGAACTGGGTGTCTGGACCTCACTGGGAGCCGCGGTGAGAAACCCAGGGCAGCTGGACTCCACACCCAGCAGGAAACAGGGAGGTGAGAAGCCTTATATGGCTTCCCCCACTCCCAGCCTGCCAGGAGCCCAGGAGCCTGTGGGGCAGCCAGGAGCTGCCAGCAGAGCTGGAAGATCGAGCTCTCAGCTCTCCACACTGCCCCTTTTAGGTCAGAGGAAGCAAGGAGGATGGTGTGGACATGAACCACTGCAATAATTACTGCAGTGGCTGTAAATTGACCTAATATAGTTCTTAGTGTAGACATACCCATAAAGTTCTTATACTGGTGAGCTAGAATGGAGCACCGCCATATCCTTTCCCCTCAGCCAACACACTGTCTAAGGAGATGTAGACCTGCAGCTGGACCACGTACACCCAACAAGGGAATTCTCTGCTTGGCATTTGTGGCCAGATTATGGCCTCCTTGTTCTATCTTCCCAGCATAATCTGCAGTTACAATCTTGTTACTATCAACGAAGCTTGGACTAACAGCAGCGAGCCAAATCCTCAGCTGCTGGAAATCAGCCAAGATCCATGGACTTCACTGGAGATGCCAGTCTACACCAGCTAGGTGCTTGTCCCAGAGAGGAGAGTGTATATATATATCCTATAAAATAAATCATTATTTCCAGTAAGAAGGGACAACTGACCAATTGCCATCATTCAGCTACTTCACATTGTTCTGTCAGGAGGGATGGCAGAGACAGTATCAACATTTAAAAATTGGGTTTTCACAAGAGTTCCTATTACTCTGTTATCTCCCTACTTCTTTTGAGGGAGAAGTACTTCAGAGAGCCTGCTGTCTTCCTATAGATCCAGAAGGATCAGGTTTCTTAGTGTCTAGGTTTTTTCTCTTAGGCATGATTTTTCACACACTTTGTAATAAATGTAAAAACAAAACAGGAGGGGGAACTGGATGGCTCAGGAGGCTTGATAATGAGCTATGAAGGCTTTTGACTATGAAGGTCATTGATTCAAATGCAGTATACACCAGTTGTGCTAAAAGCCACTGATATCTAGTGACCTGTGTTGTGTATGTCAATCCAATAATATAGGTCTACATCACCACAGCAAGCAGGCCCATGGCAGAGAGACTGCAATAGTCTCACCAGGTCAGGTGAAGAGTACATGATCAGGGGGAAACAAAGGAAGCTTGCATTCCAGCTCTGGTGGTAAATATGACTTCAGCCTCCAGCATTAGGAGAAAACATTTTATGACAGCTGAAGTCACTCAGAAATAAAGAAAGAGAAAAATAAAGGCAGGAAAGTGGATCATCTTCCTACATGTTGTTTTGCTCAAGCTCTGGTGATGCTTCCAGAAATGCTAGTTGAGTGCTCTGAGTGGGTGAGCAGCCCGTTAGCAGAGGCATGGTGGAAGCGCTTTCATTAACGTGTTTAACAGCTATTACAAAATAATATAAGTTGCAGGGGGCTGAGAAGATGGTGAAAGAAAACCAGATAAAGGAAAAAAAAATAGAAGACTGAGTCTGATTCCACTGTTGATTAAAATTGCCCTTTGTTGTATTCTTCTTACAAAATCTTGTTACAGTATTAGTCCATGCACTCTGATTCAGCTCAGCTTTAAAATATAGCATCTTTACAAAAAGAATGTAATGGGATTATGTGACCTAGTAACACTCACATGCATTATTCACATATGGCTAAGATTTTGTCTAGCCCTTATATGGATGCGCTGGGATCAGTGGGGACACCTTCCCCTCTCCCTTCACAGCTCACATAAAAAAGGCAGACCTGCACTCCCTTCAACCAGGGGAGTGCAGACACCACTCTCTAGTAACTCCACTGGGGGCACACTGAGAAGAGGCAATGAGCAGGCAGAACCATGGCTCCGTCCAGACTACGTATTCGCCAGAAGAGGGGAGGGGAGTATACTGCAGGCGTGAGACCTGTTGTTTTCAGTTTTTACTTCCCTGCAAAATTCCTGGGTTTTGCAAAAGCAAGTATTTGGTTTTTATCGATTTTAACACAAATTCTGCAAGTCCTGGGACTTGCCGGATCCAATTCCCCACCCCCCGCAATCTCTTGCTGGACAGCACAGTACACCCATGCAGAGGAGGATAACTACCGGCTGGTGGCTGCTGCTGTGTTTTGGGGGAGAGAGACATGCAGGGAGGTGGGTCCCAAAAGCTGAGAGGGGCTTCCTGCCTGTCTCACTCCTCTATCACCCAGCTGCGTGCCCATCTCATCTAACTCTCGCTCCCCGCTTGGAGGAGTGAGATGGGCAGGGAGTCAGGTGGTAGTCTGAGTCTGCCGGACAGAGCACATGACTGACCCCAACCTTTCAGTGTGGCCCAGTCTGCTTCCCCTGGTCTCTGAGGGAGCAAGATGTGCAAGGAGCGAGGTCCCAGTAGCTGAGACAGCCCAACCGCTGCAGCAACAGGCCCACAGGGAGCAGAAGGCTGACCTCACACCCCACCCCCAGGCTGCCTCCCAGGAGAACCATGCACCCTGGGCCTTATGCATACCTTAGAAGGGTATAACAGTGTGTTTAAGTTCCTCTGTGTTCCTGGGAACTCTGGGAGGCATTCTGGCTCTGGTGAAGAGTACTTCCAGTGCTTCCACGGGGTTGAGGCAGAACAATCCCCAATGCGGGTCTTTCTAAAAGGGATGATTTAGCTCAGACAAAAGTCATAGGCTTGATGCAGAAATTACTGGGTGACATTCTCTGGCTTGGGTTATGCAGCAGGTCAGACTAGCTGGTCATAATGATCCCTCAAATGACCCTTGCAACTAAAATGGGGGGGGGGGGGATCCAGAGATGTTATACCCTGCACTATCCCTTTTTGTATCCAGGTAGAGGGCCATTTCTGGGTGCACTACCTGCCTTGGTAAAATACCCCAAAACCCGTATCTCTCAAAGAATCCAAGTGGATTTTAAAATCAGCCTCAAGTATCCATTCCTTCCGCCACAATGATATTCCATTAAAATGGCTCAGAAACTGGTTCCACACCCTCAAATGATCCTTCCTCTCTCCAGTAACTCTTATAAAATGGGAATGCCTGTGGTGTGGCCTCTGCAAGCTGGGCTCAGAATGCTCACACCCAGTCTACCACATGGCAGGCAAGGTTAAGATGCCCAATAATAGATTGCAGCTCATGGACTGTGATTTTCCTGGCTGCTCTACCCCCACCCCAATCAAGCCCAGTATCTGCTGAAGATTATCCTGAGGTAATTGCAATATACCCACCAGTGCATCTAGTTCAATCCCTTAGTAGGTCAGCATAGTGGAAGGCCCCTCTGTTTTTTCCTCTGTTAGGGGTACCCCGAAGTTTTTAGCCAGGGCCTGAAAAGTGTCTGTCAGGTTAACACACTTGTCCAAATGCACCCTGCACATTGAACAAAATGTCACCCAAGTAATGCACTACCTGCCATAAACCAGCTTCCCACATCACTGCCCTATGTATCTCTGTACTAAATGTCTCAAATGCTGAACAAGATATTGTCCATCCCATGGGCATAGCTTTGGCAAAATAAAATTGTCCTTCAAAAGAGATACCCATAAGGTTAAAATCAGAAGGATGCACCGGCAGCAATCGAAAAACAGATTTGACATCACACTTGGCCATCACCTCCCCGTGCCACATGACCCAACCATGTGCACAGCCTCATAAATGGAGGAAAAGTGCACGGAATACAAGGTTGGGTCTATTCCACCATTAACTGAGCTATCCTGTGGTATGACAGGTGATGAATTAAGCGGTAATCACCAAGCACTTTCTTAGGGACCAACCCCAGAGAAGAAACCCACAAGTCCTGTACAGGTAGATGATTGAGTAGCCCTGCTACCTTTTTCTCCATTAATTCTTGTATAAGCTTTAAAAAAAACAAAAAAAAACCACAATATGGCTCATTTCCACTAAGGACTTCACATTTTGGACCTAACATGACTTCTTTCACCTGTAAAGGGGCGAAACCACTTTACTCGCCAGTAAACTATCCTGCAAATATGCCCCATCTATCTTGTTAGTATAATCCCAAAGTAGCACCCTTAACACTTCCATCTTAACCAGAGATGGTGCTCTTGTCCAGTCCCCCCTCCCCATTTTTAGCTTGCCCTCCACCCCTTCCTGTGCCTTGGGTCTCATACTTTGCTCCAGCCCCCATTGGTCTGTGGCAGCACCTGACCGATCTGCCATTTTGTTTTCCTGTGGTCCCCACTGCTGCCTTCCCCAACTGCTATGGCAATTGCAGGCTCTGTGCTCCCCAAAAGCACATTTTCAAGCACACTTACATTTCCAGATGCTACAAAACCAACCACTTTCATTAGATGCCCAGCAAATGTTGTTGTGAGCCTCAGGAGGGCTTGCTGCAAAATGAAGAGGCCACTATCAGTGTAGAAACCAGGTCCCCGTGTATGATGTGGTATTTCCCACTGGATTCCGGTTTGTGTTGCTGCCCTCAATCTAAAACTCTTTGCCATAGTTAAACCAAGCCAAGCTCTGAAATGTATTACATGCCCGCTGGGTTATATGCAAATATTTGAACAATACTGGGCTTCTGTCTGGGGAAGCCTCTGCAATAGATCAGGAAGGAATCTTCCCAATATTCCCTAGTCACCCTTGGTTGCTTAGGCATTTCACTGGCCTGCTTTCTCTGCTCCAGCTTACTTCCTGTCAGCACTTCACTGTGCAACAGTGATGAGATGTCTACATGTTCCTCTCGCAAAATTGTATCTTTTGTAGTACTGAGAAGGTGAACTCCCCTGAGGTCAGCCACCCCAGCATAACCAATGTGACTGACCATTGGGGCCTCAGTGCCCTATTGCCCCCCAGCTGTCCCAGGCCAGCAATTCTATCCCAAAAATTCACATTCCTTATCAGTGGGTGAGTTGTAGGGTGTTCAAAAAAAGAAGGCTTTTCATGCACCAGCGTGGACCTAAATAGTCCCCCCCGGTTTCTTTCAGTCACCTGGAGGGATGGATCAGCATCCTCATGCTGACCTGGTCTGAGGCTGCTGCAGCAAGTCATTTCGGCTTTCTAGCCTTTTAAAGAGCCACACACTTTTTCCTACAAGCCAGACAACACCCCCGCCCCCACCCCCACCTTAATGTGTGGTGAGGACATTCTGACCTTAAAATCTATGGAACTATAAATGACATGATTGAGCCCTGTTTTATTATTAAGCCGATTTCCAGGCTAGATCGTGTGATGAAGCAGTAAAGCAACATTTGTTGACTGCTTTGTTACAAAGAAGGGGTTGTTTGGTTGTTTTTTGCTTTTTTTTTTTATAGTTTTCTAATTTTAATTTTTTACAAATAAATAATTTGTACATTTACAGCCAGATAGTCAATAAAGCAAATGTCTGTCTCCTCATTAAATCAATATTTTTTAAACTTCTTTTGCTGGCAAACTCTGCTACAGATAAAGGATATCTGATTATTAATTAACCACAAATAAACCTGGTGAGACTTTCCTCTAATTTCTAAGGCTTTTTTCCCCCTCTCAGAGGGCAGTAATAATCAAACACACTAGTTATAAATCAATTAAATAACATAATAAATTTAAAGAGCCCACACCATTACAACTTCAAAACATTCAAAAGCATTGAAGTTACGCTTTGAGCTAGGGCTACTTTCTTCCACCCATATCTGGGGTGGATTTACTCTTCTCCTTCCCTTGCAAATTAATGTGAATTACACATTGGACTCCCCCACTTGTTACATCAGGGATGGCCCCGTTGTGGTGGGGGGCAGGGAAGACATACCTTGTACCAGTGCCAATACCTGGCACAATGTATGTCCCCTGATGCAGCACCTCCCCAGTAAATTGGGGAGGCAGAGCCAAGGCTTTGCCCACTCCTCACCCCATATATGCCAATTCCCAACTCACCCGCACAAGATGGGGAATAGCATCTCCCTGCACCCCAACTTGCCCTGCACTGTTACCCTCCCTTAATTATGCATGCACACCGGAGCATCTGGCTTTGTATATATGATGTAATGATCACGCAGTTAAAAGCACTACAATGGGTTGAAAAATTCCAAACACAATGGCACAGGCAATGGTATTATTGACTGTAAAGTAGCCCAGGATTTTGGGAAAGTGGAAGGAACTTTACTTTCAGGGCTTGTCTTCACTGTAGTGCCAGCTCAAGGTATAACGCAAATGTTGCCCCTAACCCAACTCATGTCCACACACACAAGTCTCTAGCACGAGTTATGTGACGCTTTAATCTCAAAGTAGGTAACCATCCGGGGAACGGGGTGAAACTCGAGTGCTGCTCATGCTTGAGCTACAAATGCAGTGGGAGTGAAGCTTTAGAGCGAGCATATGGACAGCTGTGGTTTCTATCAACACTCAGAGCAAGACAATAATTTCAAACCCAAGTGTCCATAGGTGCCAAGAATATCCCCATGAAAGTCCATATATTCAAAAGAAGCTCTCTCACTTCCTCATAAACTGCAATCATTGTTCTCCATTGTGTTCAGAGTTGTTTGGAGCACTGGCCCAAATGATTTTCACGGGTTACAAAAATATAGTTGACCCATGAAGTACTTTATGCACCTCCTCATCTTGAAAAGCACATACACATAAAACCCTGAGACTTACAGTTTAGGAAGATAAGGACAGGGGTTCTCAAATGTCACTGTATTGCGACCCCCTTCTGACAACAAAAATTATTACACAACCCCACGTGGGGGACTGAAGCATGAGCCTGCCCGAGCCTTGCCACCCGAAGCAGGGGAGGCTGAAGCCGAAGCCCCAGGGCTTCATCCCAGGGCATGGGGCCTGTTACCTGAGCCCTGCCGTCCCAGGCTGAAGCCAAAGCCTGAGCCCCGGGTGGTGGGGCTTGGCCTTTGGCTTCGGGCCCTCACGGTGGGGCTCAGCCCTCAGCTTTGGCCCCAGGCCCCAGCCCGTCTAATGCCAGCCCTTGCAAGCCCATTAAAACAGGGTTGAGACCCACTTTGGGGTCCCAATCCACAGTTTGAGAACTGCTGGATAAGGAGATGAGTATGAAAGAGTCAATGAAAGGGACAACTTAGCAATCAGCACAGGCTGCAATGATGCATCTGGGTACTGAAATTTCCACTGCCTTCTTGAAGTACAACACAGGCAAAATTTCCAAGTAAAATGGGTAAGGGTGATATACATTCATAGATTCATACATCAAAAGCCACCGTTAGATCATCTACTCTGACCTCCTATATAACCCAGGCCTCAGAATTTCTCATCGTTGCTTCAGTATTGAGCCCACTAACTTATGTTTGGCTGAAGCACATCTTCCACACTCATCAAGTTTTCATATTAAGTTTCAAGAGATGAAGAATCCAGCACTTCCCTTGGTAGTTTGTTCCAATAGTTAATCACTCACTGTTAAAACAAAATGTGCCTTATTTCTGATTTGAACTTGTCTGGTTTTAACTGCCAGAATCTAAGAACTACCTGTCTCTCTGCTGCACAGAGTGCTGTCAACTGAAATAGCATGTTAGAAACATTTAAGATGTTTACAGATGTGAGCAAAAAAAGCAGTATAACAGAAGCATGCATGCATTTTTTTTCCTGGTCCTTGATCATGTGTGAGAGAGTGGTACTTACTTAATAATTAACAATATAACAGTACCCTACACTTATATAAGTGCATGTGACTCCTTTTGCTATATAAAAGATCCCCAAAACATCTTGTTGATGGTTTAGTTAGTTAGATTTTAAGCTCTTTGAACGCTTTGAAAGAGGGACTGTCTTTTACTAGGTGTTTGCACAATGCCTACCATAACAGAAACCCAAACTTGGTTGGGCTAAGTATTACTGTAATAGAAATCATTAATAGTTTCTGGACTGAGTAGTATACACAGTCATGTTCTTCATAGTGAATACATTACCTGAATAGACATTGATGTTTCACTCTCCATATTTTTAATCATTCAATCAACTGTTTATGCAAATAAGTTTTAACCCACAAGTTGTCTGGAAACTGTTCACTTTGTCAATTTGTTATTCACTCTTCATGGTGTATGAATGGTTACCTAAGTCTCTTGATATTGTTTCTGCTTGGATGACTGACATTTTAAAGCAGAATAATGAATAACAAATGATGAATAGCAAATAAGAAACAGTGAATAAAGAATAAGGTATTCATGCAGGATATATGAATATCTTTTTGTGAGTCAATATGGATATTTGTAAGTGGTGAAGTTCACCCCTGTGCAGAGAGCAAGCATGTAGCTTATGCCTCACTTAGTTTCACTTAACCCCTTAAATAGAGTTAAAATGGAACTTAAGTGAGGCATAAGCCGCATGCTGGCCCATGGCACACAGGTGAATCTTAGCTACTAGCCATTCCCAAAATATTTTTTGATCAAACCCCACTTGTGCAAATGTTCAGAAACTTTGAATACAAAGGAGCATGCATATCATTCACTGAACAGATGTTTGGAATATAATCATATCTTTGAGCAGTGATTTAGCAGCATTTGACCAGTTCTCCTTTGTAGTATGAGTTACTGCTAACAAAAATTTACAACACATTTTAAGTGATATATACAGGGAGAGCTGCTAAGTGTTTGTCTTTGCTCAGAGCCAACTTTATTACACATGATGAACAGTAATTCTAGATAAATAAGCAAACACTTCCCCCCCCCCCAGAATAATTGGCTTTATCTTTTGCCTGCCAGCTATAAGCTATACTATTAATTTACTCTTTTTCTTATTCACTTTTTGATGCAACAGTTCAAGGGGGTTTAAATTCCTTTTTCCATGCTTCTCCTTTTATCATGCTTCTAATTACCTAGCTAATTGCTCTGAGCCTGTACGAACCTGTGCATTTTTGAAATGTTTTTCTTTAATTACAATTCTTTACTGAAGACCACGCCACTGGAAAAAAAAATCTTACAAATCATCTTGAAAACTCAGACCAATGAGCTAAAAGTTTAATGTATTCAATTTTCACTCCCAACTTGTTCACACACACAAAAAATAAAATAAAATAAAATAAAATAGCAAGCAAACAAAAGTGTCAAAAGAAAAAAGTTACTAAATGAAAGAAAATTAGAGAAAAATACATTAAAAAGTTAAGTGAATGTAGTGATCATGAACGAAGCTGAACTAGCAGCCCTGTAAAGAAATTAAATTCCTTGTTCATTCACAAGACAGTACAGTAGCAGTAGAATCTTCCTCACATGATTGTGTCTAAAACTTGACCTGGAATTGCCATCTTCCATGGGGGAAATGCACTGAACAATTCTAATCAGTAGTATATCTTTATTATATTAGAATCAATTGGTGAAATCATTTAACTGAATAATAGTCTTGTTAATACGTATATCCCCCCAAAAGGCTAAAATGGGAGAAAATTAATGACTGCTTATTATAGCTATTCCTTTATATGCTGGCAAATAACTTGTGGGGGTGGGGTTTTTTTTGCCCATGCTATATGTTAGATAAATATTTTGCACCACAGCCTCAGCTGGTGTATATCCATGATTTACACCACATCCAGATCTGGCTCCAGAACTTTTAAAGTAGTGATGATGTTATAACAGCATGGAAGTAAAATGTAAGCAGGGCCGGCTCCAGGCACCAGCCCACCAAGCTTGTGCTTGGGGTGGCACCTGGAGGGGGGCGGCGCAGCACTCCGGCCGCCGGGGAGAGCGGGGCCACGGCCGGGCTCGCCGCCCTGCCCCTGGCGCTCTGGCCGCCCTCCCCCCCGGCGCCCTCCCCCCGGCCGCGGGGGGTGTGTGGCCGGAGGCTTTTTTGCCTGGGGCGGCAAAAAAGCCAGAGCCGGCCCTGAATGTAAGATACTTGCAAATATTGCCATCGGGGCTGAATGTAATGGAAGTAAAGTTAAGCTCCAGTAGTGTTCTCTAGAGAGATTTAGCTGTGATCAGGAGTCAGACTTGTGTTTCTGCAGGCATACTTCTTCATTTGGTAATCCACAGTTGTCTGAGTTTATATTATTTTTAAAAAAGGAACAATAAACAGATATTGCCTCACATTATTTATGTACAAACCCCCAAATGCAAATCACTGTCTGTCTGTTTAGTAACAACAGAGACTATGAGTGGCAAACAGCGTATCTATACGTACATCTCAAATCATTCTTTGATTTGAAAATAGTTACTTTCATTTTTCCCCTGTATATTGTTTTCCATTAATCACCAACATGAAAACTAGAATTAGTGATTTCTATTTTTCCAGGATATTCCCTAGTAATCTGTATCGCAGCTAGTGAGTGAGTGAATGAATGAATGAATGGTTATGCCTCATTGGTACTCTCTACTTTTTAATGAATTTCCCAGCAGTATGTTAATCAATCAGTTTGAGTGGTCTAGAACTCTTTGATACTTGTTAATGAAATTAATAATTTATTATATCTACATTTTTAATGCTACAACTCAAAGACATTTAAAAGAGTATTACCTACATATAAAATTCATCAAGCTTCTCTAGTTAAATTGCAATAGGAGGTTCAGCACATATTGCAACAACTCGGACACCCAAGTTTTGAGTAACCCATGCTTGCACAGGGTGGTTCTCTGTCCCACTCTAATGGCTGGATCACATTCAGGTTTATGAATCAACTACTGGCTAACAGACTTGAGTGCAATTTAAGCACATGCTGAAGTGCTTTTGCTGAATCACAGCTTAAATGGTTGCTTCTTGGAACAGCCAGTTCTAGAACACACAAGGCAAGATTATTCTCAATGTGGATCCCAATCCTGCAAAGATTTATGCACAGTCTTAATGCATCAATGTTTGCTAGATCGGAGTTGCTTCAAGACATACTTACTGTTGAGCCACTAACAGTATTCCCAACTCTAAACATTCAAAAATCTTGAGTCATGGTCTTGCAAAATATGAGACTGAATTAAAATTAATGAGATTTTTCTTAACCCATTTTTTCCTTACTGGTGTCTAAGACATTAGGCTCATTTTCAAGCTTTTCTCTGCAACTAGGAGGGCTAGAAACGTATTACAAAGCTGAAATTCTACTGTAATAAAAGGTTGCCAAAAGCTAAGACTTTAGGGGTAAAAATCTAACCCAAGATGTGATAAAATCATGAGCGTAGGCAACACTGCACTAAGCAATAGTGACCCCAATATAAATCAATCCTAGATAGAGGGGCATGCAAAAAAATTAGTTTAGAAAGGGACATTTATTTTAAATGAGGATGCTAGTCAAAGATACCCTAAATTCAGAAGTAAGCAAATTAAAACTCCTTAAATCAATGTAGCGGCTTCTTCAGTGTTCCATGACAGTCGCAGAAGACAAGTATACCTCTGAGGAACACAGAGACAGGAAAATGATAAAAAGATTAAATTACAAGGTTTAGTAGGTTATTTGAGTCAAGCAAGTATCCTTCAGAAACTGGAAATCAAGTCCAGCAGAAACAGATAGGAAGGAGCAAGTTAAATGTAAGAGGGAAATTAGGAAGGCTAATCAATTTTTTTTCAGGTCATAAAGGTGGGGCAGCATCCAATGTTGTACCTATCTTTAAAAGGTGCAGTAAGGGAAATTCTGAGAATGACAGACCAGTGATCCTTATTGCAGTATCTGGTAAATTAGTTGAATTATAATTAAAAATATAATGAGTAGCACTGGTATTTGTTTTGCAGGAGTGACACCTCAAGACCTCAGTTAGGACTGGGACCCCACTGTGCTAATTGCTCTTCACACTTGTAACAAAAGTGACAGTCCCTGCCTCAAAGAGTTTGCAATCTCAGCAAATACCTAGATGAATAAAACATGATAGAGACAAACCAGCATGGTTTCTGTAAAGGAAAAAAATCATGCCCCTCTAATCTGTTAGCATTCTTTTGAACATGTCAACAAAATAAGTTAAAATGGTCAATGTAATTTATTTGGATTTTCAAAAATCTTTTTTCAAAGTCCTTCACAAGAGGATATTAAAGAATCTATGCAGTTGTGTGATGAGAGAGAAAATACTTTTATAAATGAAAACCTAAGAGTCAGAAAACAAGAAAAATAAATGGTCTACTTTCCCCAGGGCCAAAGGCTAACAGTGGGGTTCTACAAGGTCTCCATACTATGACTGGTGTTAATATACTTATTTTTTTAAGGCGTTGAACATGAGGTGGCAAAAGCTGCCACTGACACTAAATTACTTAGAATAGTTAAGGCTACAGAAGAGATGTTGATGAAATTCAGAGGGACTGAACAAATGTGGGCGAATGAGGAGCAAGATGGCAGATGAAATTCAGTATGAACAAATAAAGCAATGCGCATTAGAAGGAATAATTTGAACTAGTCAAACACACGTCTAACTTCTAAACTAATTGAAATCACCAAGGAAAAAGGACTCTGCTTCAGTGTGGGAAGCTCAAAAAAACCAAAAACCCCTCTCTCTCTCTCACCCCCACCCTCCCACCCCCAAACTGAACCTTGGGACTAAAGTTTTTAATTTTTTTTTAAGCCAGGAGAAATTTTACAACTGAGTAGAAATAACAGAAATAGGGATTTCTAATGGAAAGACTGATAAAATCAGATCAGACTACAACATTCATATCCAGATTTCATACTCCCCAACATTTGGATCCAGGATTTTGACTGAGCTTCTTATAAGAAATTCTATATGCAAAGTTCAGTTCTGATTCTGGGTTTTATCCCTAAGACTGGTCAGCCCTGTCTTGTGGTGTAGAAATCCAAATTGTTCTTCTGTTGTAGACACTACATTGGATGTTATTATAGTGTGAGTAGATCATTATTTGAACAGTAAGTGAAAACCTGCTTTGAACTGCTTATCCAGTTGTCTTTATTGTTTGCTTGCTTTCATCTGTGTTCATTTAATTAGAGTGAAAGGCTACATGCTCTACTTTGCTGTTTAATTTTTAAAACATAATTGCTCTCAGCTGCTTTTATTTATATATCACAATAACCTTTCCTACTATAGTGTTTTAATGAACAGTTCTTCGTTTCGCCAATATCTTTGGATGTGTCTATTTTTTTTTTTTTTTTGTTACCAAGTATTTCCTTTCAAAGTTAGTGGAAAAAATAATTATTGTGTCTTTTGTGCAGTTAATGGTCAATTATTATTTGAATGGGCTATCTAAGATCCATATCCAGTCCCACAGTAGTAGATAATTGATGGTTGCATTATGGGAAACAACACTTGAAGATCACAAAAACTTGCATTTATCACTGTTTACAGCAGGGGTTCTCAAACTGGGGGTCGGGACCCCTCAGGGGGTCGCAAGGTTATTACATGGGGGGTCACGAGCTGTCAGCCTCCACCCCAAATCCCGCTCTGCATCCAGCATTTCTAATGGTGTTAAATATATTTTAAAGTGTTTTTAATTTATAAAGGGGGTCACACTCAGAGGCTTGCTATTTGAAAGGGATCACCAGTACAAAAATTTGAGAACCACTGGTTTACAGTATGCTTCATTATTATGTTTTGCTAAATAAAATACATTGTGCTGATTATTAAACAAACTTAGTATGAACGTTATTATTGATGTGCAGTATGGGCTACAAGCATATAAGCTATCAAACTGAAGTCTCCTCTAATTTTCTGAACACAATCAGATTTCAGTAATTTTAGTATCTTTTCAAGGTTCAGCTTTTGGCATTTTTTATATAATTATAGCAGATCTCTGGCAGACAGAGCTCTATTTACTAGACTAGGTGTTCATAAAATGTATATTTGTTGTAGCTCTGCTGCCATCTACCCTCTGAATCATGAATGTGCAAAGAAGATACTCCTAGCTATAAAACCTTTTCAGTGGTGTAAACTGATGGCAAACAAAAGACCTAACAATATATAGTTGCATAAATTCTAATCTCGTTCAGCAAGCAAGAAAGGTATAATACCAAGTTAAAATATAAAAAGGATCACTTGAACTGTTACCCATGACAAACAAAGTTCAACGTAGTCACAACTCAAAAAAATTGTATAGAGTAAACCGAAAGCTGCTTTAAACTCTGCCAGGGCCAGTGTAGAGCCAGCCTGAGATTCAGAGACAGGCAACCAGCTTCCTACACCTTTCTGTGCCAAGCAGAGACTTGGCCCAGTAAAACATTATGCCTTGTAAAAAAAAGAAAGAAAACAGAAAAACAACTTCAGCCATGCCTTGAATCTTCTAAATCAAGTGGAAAAACCCATCATGGGACAGAATTAAAACATTTCATATTGTTTTCTGCTTTTAAACTTTGTCTCAAGGCCATGTCACAATTTTTGGAAGTTGTGACCTAACCTCATTAGACTGTGCTACTGTAAAGCGAAGATAAAGGGAATTTTATGCAGTGGATCAAATATGTTATTGGTGTAAAAGTTAGTACCGAGCTTGGATGTTACTGGTCACTCTTGCTGTTCCCCCTTTCTGAAAGGGGGTATGATATACTGCTGAGACTGAAAAATACATTTTACAACTATTTCTCCTGATAGAATTCTCTTGTAAATCAATTTGAAAGGGTAATCACAGAGCAAATAGAACAACGGGATAACTTTACTGTGAATTTCTTTGTGGACAATGAAATATTTAGAACTCTGTTGATCTTTCTTCTTCTAGAAAGGGATGGACTGTACATGTAATAGTGTGTGTTTGTATTTGTTTCAGTTTAAACATTTTTCCTTCCTACAGTGTGATCTTTAGAAGTCAACTTATGAACCAACTCTAATGATAAAAATAAAAAGTCAATTCAAGTTCCATGGTATTTAAATTCCAATCTACAATAAATCTTAAATAAGTTTTGTAAGAGAGCAAAACATATCTGATTCATTTTAACAAGAGCAGCACTGACTGAACTACAGTGGAAGATGCCACATCTCTCCTTAACATAATGAAAATAAGTGACACAAATATTTCCTTAAGATTATTTCCCCCCCCATTAGCATAGCACAACTGGCACTCAAATGCAAAGAGGAATAATTAACATTTGGTGCTTGATACTCCAAACTAGCAAGTTAAGTCAAAGAGTATGGATGTCCAATGAATGCAGGACTAAACCTATAGTAAAGAAAGAAACCTTTTTTGTTGTATTTGTAATATTCCGCCTTGGCACATTTAACACTGATTTGAATTCACTGGCTTGGAACAAACTGCTGCTGTTTTTCAAATGGCTGCAGCAAACTCAGATGCCATAGTGACTGGGCATGCTAGAAATGGGTACAACTTATTGTTGGTCCATATCAGATACAAAATTACTTATAGTTCAGCTGGTCCTTTGCTGGATCCTTCCATTCCCCATCCACCTCTGCTGCTATTTGTACATCACAATTAATGAGGCATTTGCCCACTCTAAATGTTTCGTACTTGAAAAATAATGAACACATTTTCATCAGCCATAGAGATAACTGTATAGGTCTCCCCAAGATTTAAAAACAAAGTGCATGATCCTGTGAACACTTATGAACGTGTTTAATGTTAAATTTGACTTCAATGGAAAGACTTGTCCAAAGTCTCACACCATGTCATTAGCAGAACAGTGAACCCAACCTAAGGTTCCCTGTTCAATGCTTTATTAGCCCACACCACCCCAATGTCTTGTGTGTTATATTTTAATGATTTTCTATATAAATGTTTTACAATAGTCTATATCACTTATGTGATAGAAAAATAAAGTTTGATTGCATTGTATAAATTGAGATATCATAGACCAAAGATACCTCTGCTGATTAGACGTTCTCTCAGTGAGGACCTAGCAACACTGTATTGCCAAGAAGAAAGAAAGAGGATTAGACACAATTCAGTTCAAAGCCACCCTGACAAAAATCGAGATATGAGTCTAACTTTTTTTTTTTCAGACAGTAACACTCTTCAACCAGCTATTGGTGCCAAGAGCAGCATTGCCAAAACCATCGTGCACTATGGCAGCTATTAAAAAAAAAAAAAAAACTGATCCAGAAAATATATGCCAGTGTCCTGCACCATCTGTCATGCAAGAATTAGACATGCTTGAGTGTCTAATACGCACAGCTGTAGATGTGCTGATGATGATCCATCTGCAAAACATGCCACATGCCAGTTGCTTGAGTTATGGTAAATTGAGAAGGTTATTCTGTAGGAAATACCCAGAGTACAGTTAAGCACTTTCCCTTTCTTACCTACTGTTTTCTTCTCTCCAAGTTATACAGTATCAATAGTGCAGAACACAGTAGAAACAATTCTCCATCAGGCCATATTTATTCATTGTGGGCTCAATTTCTTTGTGTGCTCATTTTGCACTCATGCTTTATGCAGGACATGAAGCTTGGGTTAATTGACTGTTTGGATATATATATATTGGGTTCTCACGGGGCATAAACATTTAGGTTGCAGTTTATTTTCAGTGAACATCACTGTTTTCACTCGGAGTAGACAAATATCATTCAGTTTTATTTCTTACCATAGGGATAGTAAGTAAAATATTTAGACATATTACAGAGACTTTTAAAAAGCAGAGTAATGCATCATTTGATTCAGTTGTGCTTCAAAGCAATCACATTCAGTGATAAATTACTTCATCAGATTGGGTCCAGGTGATGCCACCTGATGCATAATTGGGAAATACATAGAATAAATCAGCAGTTTTCTGTGTGCATAGGGTAGGTGTAAACAAAGTGATCAGAGGTATCTATAAGTTCCCTGCTTCTTTCTGCAGCTACAAATAATGGACATTAAAACATAAATTTCATTACTAGAAAGAAGTGTTTTATTAAATCAAGACAAAAGGGAACTCTTTAGAGGTCAGTAAGGGATACATATATATATATATATATAATCTTTTTCAACTTATTCATAAATGATCTGGAAAAAGGGGTAAAAAGTGAGGTGGCAAAGTTTGCAGATGATACTAAACTGCTCAAGATAGTTAAGACCAAAGCAGACGGTGAAGAACTTCAAAAAGATCTCACAAAACTAAGTGATTGGGCAACAAAATGGCAAATGAAATTTAATGTGGATAAATGTAAAGTAATGCACATTGGAAAAAATAACCCCAACTATACATACAATATGATGGGGGCTAATTTAGCTACAACGAATCAGGAAAAAGATCTTGGAGTCATCGTGGATAGTTCTCTGAAAACGTCCACGCAGTGTGCAGAGGCAGTCAAAAAAGCAAACAGAATGTTAGGAATCATTAAAAAGGGGATAGCGAATAAGACAGAGAATATATTATTGCCCTTATATAAATCGATGGTATGCACACACCTTGAATACTGCGTACAGATGTGGTCTCCTCATCTCAAAAAAAAGATATACTGGCACTAGAAAAGGTTCAGAGAAGGGCAACTAAAATGATTAGGGGTTTGCAATGGGTCCCATCTGAGGAGAGATTAAAGAGGCTAGGGCTTTTCAGCTTGGAAAAGAGGAGACTAAGGGGGGATATGATAGAGGTATATAAAATCATGAGTGATGTGGAGAAAGTAGATAAGGAAAAGTTATTTACTTATTCCCACAATACAAGAACTAGTGGCCACCAAATAAAATTAATGGGCAGCAGGTTTAAAACAAATAAAAGGAAGTTCTTCTTCACACAGCGCACAGTCAACTTGTGGAACTCCTTGCCTGGGGAGGATGTGAAGGCTAAGACTATAACAGTGTTTAAAAGAGAACTGGATAAATTCATGGAGGTTAAGTCCATTAACGGCTATTAGCCTGGATGGGTAAGGAATGGTGTCCCTAACCTTTGTTTGTCAGAGGATGGAGATGGATGGCAGGAGAGAGATCACTTGATCATTACCTGTTAGGGTCACTCCCTCTGGGGCATCTGGCATTGGCCACTGTCGGTAGACAGGATACTGGGCTAGATGGACCTTTGGTCTGACCCAGTACGGCCGTTCTTATGTTCTTATATATTGGGGTCGGCAACGTTTGGCACGCGGCTCACCAGTTTATGCACCTAAACATGTTACGTATTTATAAACTCTGTGGACTCAGTTATGGTCATTAGAAGAAAAGCAGAGCTGTTAAGAGGAGGAACAGCAGACAAGTGGTGAGGGACAGAGGCATTGTACCTGTGGAAATGCATTGGAAGAATGTGTGTAACCCACACTAGGAGAGTATGAATCTTAGCCCTTCCTCTTATGGGAGGTCCACCCCTAAACAACACAGTTATACTGACTCAACCCCCTGGTTTAGACAGCACTAAGTTGACGGGAGGGCTTCTCCTGTCAAAGCTACTGCCTCTCACTGAGGCGGATTAACTACTTTGACAGGAGAAACTCTCCCATTGGTGTAGTAGTGTCTTCACTGAAGTGCCTCAACAGCGTAGCTGTGCTGCTGTGGCAGTTTAAGCATAAACCTGCCCTTCATCCCTTAGCTCAAGGAGTGGAGCAGCTGCTCAGTCTTTTAGTGCTAAAGACCCTGGGCTTAAATTATGCTGAAGACCCAAGCAGGGCCTGTTACACATACTCACCAGTGACTCATAGACCAAGGTCAGAAGGGACCATTATGATCGTCTATTCTGACCTCCTGCACAAAACAGGCCACAGAAGCTCACCCACCCACTCCTGTAACAAACCCCTAACCTATGTCTGAGCTATTGAAGTCCTCAAATCGTGGTTTAAAGACTTCAAGGTGCAGAGAATCCTCCAGCAAGGGACCTGTGCTCCACGCTGCAGAGGAAGGCCAAAAAAACCCCAGGACAATCTGCCCCGGAGGAAAATTCCTTCCCGACCCCAAATATGGCGATCAGCTAAACCCTGAGCATGTGGGCAAGACTCACCAGCCAGACACCCAGGAAAGAATTCTCTGTAGTAACTCAGATCTCACCCCATCTAACATCCCATCACAAGCCATTGGGCATATTTACCGCTAATAGTCTGTCATAAACAGATAGTTAAGGGTTAATGCCTCTTTTACCTGTAAAGGGTTAAGAAGTTCACCTAGCCTAGCTGACACCTGACCAGAGGAACCAATGGGAGGATAAGATGGTTCAAAGGGAAGGAGGGAAGTTCCCTTTGTCTGTTGTTGAGTTTTCACTTTGGACCGGAGTGGGAAAGCTCCAGAATTCAGCGTCTTATTAAGTAGTGAGTATTAGTGAAGGAAATAAATAGGTTTAGGTTTATTTCTTTGTAACCTGTCTTGTGCAATTAGAGGAATAGTCAAATTGGGTATTTGGGTATTTTTTTTGTGTAACTAAGTTTTTGCCCAGGGGAACATCCTCTGTGTTTGGAATCTGTTGTCTGTGAGAGTAGCTGGTATGCTAATCTCTCCCAGAGGGTTTTCTTTTTCTTTTCTTTTCTTTTCCTTTCTTTAATTAAAAGCCTTTTTCTTAATACCTGATTGATTTGTCCTTGTTTTTTAGATCCAAGGGGGTTGGATCTGGATCCACCAGGAGCTGGTGGGAGAAAGGAGGGGGGATGGTTAATTTCTCCTTGTTTTAAGATCCAAGGGGTTTTGGATCAGTGTTCACCAGGGAATTGGTGAAGAGTCTCTCAAGGCTACCCAGGGAAGGGAATTAGTGCTTGGGAGTGGTGGCAGCCAGACCCGATCTAAACTGTTAATTGAGCTTAGAGCTTCTCATGCAGGTCCCCCACATCTGTACCCTAAAGTTCAGAGTGGGGAAGGAACCTTGACGTAGTCAAAGATCAATTAGTTGCCAAAATTAGGCTATCCCATCATACCATCCCCTCCATAAACTTATCAAGCTTAGTCTTGAAGCCAGATATGTTTTTTTGACCTTTGGAGCAGGTGTCAATTGCATCTGCCAATGCAAACTTCTAACCACAAATTAGAGTTCTTGGGGCAGAATGGTTATGACCTGTCTAGTCACAAGCCTTTTGGGAGGTTGAGCTCTGCGTATTAGACACTCAAGCATGTCTAAATGCTAAAAATAAATGATATCAGTAGAAAGAACTTGGTGGTCTCAATAATCAGGTTTACAGTAAACAAAATTAAAAATATATGCAAGCTGTGATCCTATAATATGTCTGCACCAGTGACAGAAAAAATATTTCATGGTTAACAGATTTCTCTTTCTTGATCAGCATTAGGTACCAGACTGTGGGGGGAGGAGGGAACCAGCTGATATTCCTCATCATGTGCAATCCCCAGAAATGCTATATCTGTAATATGAAAAGAGAACACCATATGTTCTTGGAGAATTAACCAAAATAAAAAGCTGCTCGTTCACTTTATTTTCATTTAACTGGTCTCATCCACTACCCTCCCAATTTAAAAGCACTGAAGGTGAACGTCAAACCACTATCCCAATCGCTCTTTTCTGCATAACATATTAGTCTCTGCAAGAGTTTTGCAAGTAAAGATAATCTGCAAGACAATTATTATTAAGGAGACCCTGAATATAACAAAGACTATTAAGTCAGAAAAAGAGTATTTAGTTAGAACAGGGGACTGGGTATCAGAATTCCTGGGTTCTATTCCTAACTCTACTGTCATTCCACTGTTTGAGCTTTGGTGTGTCTGTGACAGATACGGCAATTTCCAGCAACATCCTGGACAAACCTTATTGAATCAAGTTTAAGTATTTTAGGAGTTTGTTGTGTTAACAATGCAAATATTTATGTATTATTGTGGGACAGTATTTAACGTCTCTAAAGAGGAGACATAACCAGTGTAAACCCTAGGAAGTTTTATGAGCTTCAAAAGGACTCAAAGAATAGGTCAGGCAAGAAGGAACGTCAGGGATAAACAAAGTTGAGTTTGGTTTCCTAGGAAATACCTGAGAGGAGGTGAGTGTAAATTTTCACCTCTGGACCCAACCTTCCAAAACTATGCCCTGAGGAGAAACACATTGTTTATGGATTAGCTCTTCCCAGCTCAAAGTAGTAGGCTGTATATGGGAGTGGCCCACAGATTCATGGGGGTTCTTATTGTGAGAAAAAAGTGTTATAAACTTGTAACCACAGAAAACCCATGTGGGGTTTGAAGGACCGTTCACCGGCCAGAGCCTTGGTTGGAGTTGGGGTGATCTCTGGTAAGCTTATTAGCCTGTGTCTAGATTCTCTTATTGTTTTAATATGTTTTCTCTGTAATGTTACTTGAGAATAAATGTATTTGCTTGGAAAGGCTTGTGTGGTAACTTAACTGTGGGCAATTACACTGTTTATTGACTCTGTGGAGAAAAGCAAAAGCTGGCCTGTTGAAGTAGTCTGAGTTAATGGGGAATTCACAGTACAGGGAGGGAACTGGGCAGCTTAGTAATACCCCAGTCAGGAGATAGAGTGACACAACCATCCAAGAGAGGTGATGGCTGGGGAGCCAGAAGCCTCAGAATGGGTGCCATCGGTGGACCATGGAAAGCAACTACAGGTGCTGTTGCTCTGAACTGCCCAGATCCAGCCACTCCACTTAAATTCTTAGTGTGGGTTTTCAGCGGGCAGAAGGTCTCATGCAATGTCTGTACACCTGGGTCAAAAACCCTTCATTTCTGTGCCTTTTTGAAAAATGAGTTTAACTTTACTTATCTACAGTAGTTGCATTGCTTAATTCCCTGCTGCTTTGAGATCCTCAGATGAAAACTGTTTTATGAACCAAAGTCAGTGAAGAGAAATGAAGAAAATTAAGCAAAATCACAACCAGAGTTACATCAGGTAAGCAATACAACATCCTAGATGGAGCTACTATAAGGTGGGTGCATAATTGATTGGAAAACCATTCCCAGAGAGTAGTTGTCAGTGGTTCATAGTCAAGCTGGAAGGGCATATCAAGGTCCTGCGGGGATCAGTTCTGGGTACAGTACTGTTCAATGTCTTCATCAATGATTTAGATAATGGCATAGAGAGTACGCTTATAAAGTTTGTGCACGATACCAAGCTGGGAGGGGTTTCAGGACTTTGGAGGATAGGATTAAAATTCAAAATTATCTGGACAAACCGTAGAAATGGTCTGAAGTAAACAGGATGAAATTCAATAAGGACAAATGCAAAGTACTCAATTTAAAAAGGAACAGTCAGTTGAACACATACAAAATGGGAAATGACTGCCTAGGAAGGAGTACTGCGGAAAGGGATCTGGGGGTCATAGAGGACCACAAGCTAAATATGTGTCAACAGTGTAATGTTGTGCAGATTAGGGCTTACCTGGAATTGTTTCCAGTTCTGGGTGCCACATTTCAGGAAAGATGTGGACAAATTGAAGAAAGTCCAGAGAAGAGCAACAAAAATGATTAAAGGTCTAGAAAAAATGACCGATGCGGAAAGACTGAAAAAAAATAGGTTTGTTTAATCTGGAGAAGAGAAGACTGAGGAGGGAGGGACATAACAGTTTTCAAGTACATAAAAGGTTGTTACAGGGAGGAAGGACAGAAATTGTTCTCCTTTAGCTCTGAGGATAGGACAACAAGCAATGGGCTTAAATTGTAGCAAGGACAGTTTATGTTGGACAGTAGGAAAAACTTCTTAATTGTCGTGGTGGTTAAGCACTGGAATAAATTGCCTAGGAGTTGTGGAATCTCCATCACTGGAGATATTTAAGAGCAGGTTAGGCAAACACCTGTCATGGATGGTTTAGATAATACTTAGTCCTGCCATGAGTGCAGGAGACTGCCCTCTCAAGGTTCTTTCCAGTCCTATGATTGTATGAATATCATGCAAAGTCTTTGCAATTATTAAGCAATATTTTACTTCTAGTCCCTATTAAAACATCCAGTATACAATGCATATCCATCCACACTTTCGGAACTGTGCACTACATTGGAATAATTAACCCCAATAACTTAGACAGTAGGGTAGTTAATTGCTCAGTTATAGTATTTCACATGGATAGGGATTGCCATTGTTGAGAATGAAGTAGGATGACTGGAATTGGAGTAAGAGCATCAGATTTCAAGAAGACCAGTACAGGATGACACCATGGTGGTCTTGAATGTAAGCAGAGCCCAACCTGCTAACTCTCAAGCTCCAAAACACTCACATACTCAATAAAGATCTCTTTCCTACCACACTGCCTGCCCTGTCATTTATTATTGTTATTCCTTTTGGACCAAGCAGCTACCCAAAATTTGAGTTCTTGTGGGTCGTTTCCATTAAGAAGAGATATTGATGATAAATCTGGCATTTCTTTCATGAAATCCCATTTATTTACAAAGAATGTACACAATGTTCTGTTTCTCTGAACAGAGTGGGATCAAACAATAGGAGGCAATTTCCTTGCTCACAGTTCCAAGCCTGCCTTTCCAGTCAGCACTCTGCCCAAAAAGTTCTCTCCCAGCATTCTCTCAAAGCCATACTACCAGCACTTCTGCTGCAGTCTCCTTCTTTCAGGCTGCTTTCTGACTCTCGGACACATACAGCTCCATCAGTTAATCCCCAGCCCTGTGTTTTCATTCAGTCTAGTCTTTGGGCAGTGGCTTCCTTTGTTTCAGCTGTTGCTAAATGGGGATTTAATTGTTCCCTTATTTATCCTAATGAAAGATGGCCTGCACACCCATCAGCTTCAGTGAGGTCTCTGACTGCCCATAGATCAGGCATACTTGCTGGGAGCCCCCCAGCCTCTGGCATATTATTAATGGAAGAGGGGAGTGGAAGGGGACATGTTCTCCCTCTTTTTATTATCCTGATGCTGTTCCTCAAAGACCTGCCACAACCCACAGGCACTCATTCTTCTTCATCCTCCCAGCCCAACCTTTGTTTTATGTGGAGGGGCACAAATGCTTTGAAAAGTGCTTTGAGATCCTCAGATGAAAGCTGTTTCATATATGTAAACATCTGTAAACATAAATTAAGCTGCAAAACTAGTATAGATATGTACGATTATATCTATTCTACAAAGACAGAGAGAAGAAGAGTGAAATTCACCCCCATGCACAGAGCCTACCAAGGATCTCTGCCCATTTGAGAATTGTGCTAAGGGCTTAAGAGGAGCAATGGACTTTGCAGAGCCCATCTGTACCTGGGTGAATTTCTTCCTAAGTGTCTCAAAGTCATACAGCAAATCAGTGAGAGCCAAAAGTAAAGCTGAGGAGTCTTGACCTCCAAGGCTTCCAGTACAAGTTGGGCATCTCTCAATTTAACGTATATTTTAACAAGAGTTGAAGTAATTCCTGTATGGAAGTACATAACCTGTTTATACAATCTCCAGGATATCAGACTGACCAGGTCAAACAGGCAGCAAAAAGAAACGAAAGCTCTTCTCCAATTCCAATGAGTTGTAGTTAATGGAACATCTGCCTTGTCTGTCTTGTGCTTGCCCATGTATTATGGCACAGCTTTGTGCTGTTTCAAGAATCTCTCAAGCATATAATAAATAGAGTTCCCGCTCACTGGAACCTCCTGCTACAGCTGATATTATAAGTTGTTTTTCTGCTACTGCTCATTTGAAATTTTTCTGGTCTTGGCAGAGTAGCTAAAGTAACCACAGCTGAAAACACACAGTAGAAAGTAGGCAATTTTCAAGCATACTTCTGCTAAATCTGCAAATAGACCAAACTGCTTCCAAATCCTTCCAGTTTGGGTTACCCAGTTACAGCTTTCCAGAACAAGAGGCAGCCTTAATAACCTTCAAAAATGTGTGTGTGTATGGGGGAGGGGCAATGTGAAGTTTATGAGTATAAAATTTACACACACACACAAATGGAGTAGGGATGTTACAGTTTCTGGAGGTTTCTCATTTTCTGCCACTAGATGGTGTACATGGTAAAAGAGGATTGATCCTCTTTCATTCTCTTTTTCATGTGCTATGGTCACAGATTTATTAGCCTTGGATATTTTGTGATTTGGGAGTGGACAAGGAGATGCTTCACCCGCCTTTCTTCCCCCTCCAGTGAATTGTCTGCCATGAAGAGAATTAGAAAATACCTCCCACCAAAATCATTTTTTTTCTAATTTAAATTATTAGTAGCCTATGAAAGGACCAGAGAGTTTGGGCCTGATTCTGATACCCTTACACTGAATAACACCTTTCTCCATTAATTTTCCCATTGACTTGAGTAGGAGGATCAGAATCTGATATATCTTCAGCAGGACTCACCACTTCTAGTCATGTTTAGCTTCTCACCACTCTTGATGTGCCTTCCCTTTGACTGTTGTGCCAGGTGTTGTGATTTTTCTGAACTGACAGATACACATCTCCTTAAATAGCTCCAAACCTGCTTAAGATTAAAAAAAAAGTATGTAGAACTGATCAAATATTGGCCCAGATTGTGATAGCCTTCATCATTAAAGGATAAAGCAGTGCAAATAATGGATGTCTTGGCTTACTAGCAGTTCTGAAAAAAAAATATTTTGGGTCAAATGAAACATTTCATTTTAATTTCAATGAGTTCATGTTATTTAATTTTAAATTAGTTGGAAGGAAATTACTGAATGAAAAGGCATTTGGAACTGAAATCGAAACCTTTCATTTAAAAAATATCAAAAAATGTTTAGACTTTTTCAGATTTTTTTTTTTTTAAGTTTTACTTCACAAGAACAATTCAGGAAAACTGGCACAAATTGGCACATATTTTGGGGGTGCTTAATCTGCATTTTTAACCAAAAAGTTTTGGATGAAAAATCTCACCCAGCTCTATCGATGGAACCAAATGTGGAGTAAAGTATATTCAGTATGCACAACGGCTCCAGAATCTGTCCAATATTTGTTGAACCAAAGGACTCTTTATGGTTCACAGAGCAGTCTCTATGTAGTCCTGATTTCCGTAAGTGCATTTGTTGTTCATAACTATTTATAAAACAGTTCGGACAAATAATCTTCAGGCTCTGGAATGTTTGTGTTTGTGGATGTGATTTGGTTGGTCGTCGAGTATATTCCCTGTTTCCTGATTGGATGATAGAAACTATTTAATGGAATAATAATGAATGCCCAATAAGATTATTCTTAGATTGTTCTCAGATTATTTTTAAATATTCATTTTTTCAACTCTGCATACAGAAAGCTAAAGAATAATATAGATCAGTCACACCTATTTGTTGCATATGACAGTCAGGTAGAGCATGTCTGCCTTCGTTAAAAGCTCTTCTCATGCAAGCTTTATTTCCTTTGTCTCACAGTTTCTTTTTACTACAGATACAAAACAGAGCCTGAGCAGTCAAATTCAGCACCCCAGGTCTCACCAGTCACTTCCTAGTCTCCTCTAGGAAGTCAAGGAATGGGTGTCAGATCACTTGGAACAACTGCCGACCTCACTTCTATGATGGGTGACAAATGATCAGCAACATATCATCACTTTAGTCTGTGTATTTGCATTCATCCTCCCAAGTTCTGTTTGGAGGGTGTAACTTAGCTCTTGTCCAGTGGTAGTGACACAGACATGGTTCTTCTGTACCAGGGAGAAAGGCAGTGCTGTACAAAGGGAGGCACAGTACCTGTTGGGGCAGGCAGAGCCCAGCTACATGGGCTTCTCGACTGGACTATGCTGTGCCTAAAGCCAGCTCCACACAGCACACAGAGTGTATACCACTTGCATAACCATGTTCGAGAGCACTTGGGATGAGGCCAGACCCACTGTAACACAGCTCCTCTGAACAGCAAGTGTTTTGTGGCAGCAGAGGCTACTCCACCAAATAAGCTGCTGTTACAGAGCTTTGGAAGGAGGGGAGAAGCTAGGGTTTGCTTCCCATTTTCCCTGGCAGATCTCACAAACACCAAAGTACTCAAGCTGGGTGCTGGCATGTGGATTTCTCCCCTCTTCCCCTCCGTCCCCCCGCCAAGGCATTACATGCAGCAAAGATGGATTTTGCACACACACAATTGTTGAAAACTTTCCTGTGAATCTGTTTCTAGGGCTTTATTACATTCTCTAGAGCCAGTGACTCACTTGCAATATTAGCTGCAGGTGCTTTGAAGCTATCTAAGGAGCTGAACAAATGGAAATACTATTATTTTTCTCTGCAGTCTACCTCCTTGTTTTCAACAGCTAGAAGAGTAAAGTTAAAAATCCATAAAAGAAAATGCAACACCAAGAACCTAAAGGCATTCGCTAGGCACAAATCATAGAATCAGAGAAGATTAGGGTTGGAAGAGACCTCAGGGGGTCATCTAGTCCAACCCCTTGCTCATAGCAGGACCAACCCCAACTAAATCATCCCAGCCAAGGCTGTGTCAAGCCAGGGCCTAAAAACCTCTAAGCATGGAGATTCCACCGCCTCCCTAGGTAACCCATTCCAGTGCTTCACCACCCTCCTAGTGAAAAAGTTTTTCCTAATATCCAGCCTAGACCTCCCGCACCTCAACTTGAGACCATTGCTCTTTGTTCTGCCATCTGACACCACTGAGAACAGCCTAGCTCCATCCTCTTTGGAACCCCCCCTTCAGGTAATTGAAGGCTGCTATCAAATCCCCCCTCACTCTTCTCTTCTGCAGACTAAATAAACCTAGTTCCCTCATCCTCTCCTCGTAAGTCATGTACCCCAGCCCCCTAATAATTTTCGTTGCCCTCTGCTGGACTCTCTCCAATTTGTCCACATCCTTTCTGTAGTGGGGGGCCCAAAACTGGACACAATTCTCCGGATGTGGTCTCACCAGTGTTGAATAGAGGGGAATAATTACTTCCCTAGATCTGCTAGCAATGCTCCTACTAATGCAGCCCAATATGCCATTAGCCTTCTTGGCAACAAGGGCAAACTGATGACTCATATCCAGCTTCTTGTCCACTGTAATCCCCAGGTCCTTTTCTGCAGAATTGCCGCTTAGCCAGTCAGTCCCCAGCCTATAGCAAGGCATGGGATTCTTCTGTCCTAAGTGCAGAACTGTACACTTGTCCTTATTGAACCTCATCAGATTTCTTTTGGCCCAATCCTCCAATTTGTCTAGGTCACTCTGGACCCGATCCCTACCCTCCAGCATATCAACCTCTCCCCCCGCAGCTTACTGTCATCTGCGAATGTGCTGAGAGTGCAATCCATCCCATCATCCAGATCATTAATGAAGATGTTGAACAAAATCAGACCCAGGACTGACCCCGGGGCACTCTTCTTGACAGCAGCTACCAAGTAGACATCGAGCCGTTGATCACTACCTGTTAAGCCGGACGATCTAGCCAGCTTTCTATCTACCTTATAGGCCATTAATCCAATCCATACTTCTTTAACTTGCTGGCAAGAATACTGTGGGAGACCATATCAAAAGTTTTGCTAAAGTCAAGATATATCATGTCCACCGCTTTCCCCATATCCACAGAGCCAGGCAATGTTCTGTCATTTTACCTACCCTTGTCACTCACTCCAAATCCTTGTTTTGACAGGTAGTCTCCTGTCTTACCAAATCTTCCTTTCCTGTGCAAATGGACAATGCAGAGAGCTGGGAACAAAAAGCTGCCTGCAATAGTCAGCCTTTGTTATAATCCAATTAACTGAAATATTCCTGATGACAACACGTAACTTGGGGGGAGGGATAGCTCAGTGGTTTTCACATTAGTCTGCTAAATCCAGCATTGTGAGTTCAATCCTTAAGGGGGCCATTTAGGAACCTGAGGCAAAAATTGGGGATTGGTTCCCCTTTGAGTAGGGGGTTGGTCTAGATGACCTCCTGAGGTCCCTTCCAACCCTCATATTCTAAGAAACTGCTGATAAAAATGCACTATTCAGCTTTCAAGTGCACATACAGCTACTTGTAGAAACATGCATTGCCAGCTTTATATATTTTTTCCTATCTAAGCTTTGTGTACATCACTCATCATTATAGCATCCAAATATGGCTTCTATGACCACTTCCTTTTGCAATCATGAGGCCCATAATTGGCATGTGAACAATAAGAGTTCAATTTCATCTCTCTGTGGGTGGATATCCAGTTTATTTGTGGATTCTTAAGTGTGATCAGGGCAGCAAAAATTAATCCATATCATATTAGTTATGGGTAACCAGGAATAAATTTAGGGCTAATTTATAGCCCCAGAATTTCCAAACCCTGGATGCAGCGTGTGCAATAATCATATCAAACCTCACACCTACTGGAGGACTGGGACATACTGAAACCTCATACCTTACTAACAAAAGTTCAGAGAATATGGTCTGAGATTCCTTCCATAGCTGAAAGGACAGTGAACCTCATTGCCAGACTCTTGTCTCCCTCCCAGCCAGCCCAAGGATAATTCAAGTGGCATTTAAAAGTGTTTTGTTTTGTTTTGTTTTTAAGACTTTGGCATTGTTGGGAGAAAGCAGGAAGAGAGATTCTAGCTAAAAGGGGAGGTTCCCCCTGAAAATTTGTATTTGTTGAATTGCAACCTGCTCTCAAATACCTCTACTGGGTATATTAAGGTATTAATTAATGATAGTGTCACATTCAAACTTCCTCACATTATGAAACTAGTGCAGAACAGCCTGCAAGCCATCACTGGAGTGCAAGGAGTAAGGCAGGAGAAGTAAGAGAAGGCATTTCTGGGCAGCCTGGAAGGATGCTGACCTGTTCCCTCCTTCTGGAGCACAGGGAGTCACATCATCATAATGCAAACACCTGCCAAACTGACACAACACTGGAAAATAAAAGCCATGCAGATTTTATTTATTCATTTACCCTGTTCACTCATAGAATATGAGGGTTGGAAGGGACCTCAGGAGGTCATCTAGTCCAACCCCCTGCTCAAAGCAGGACCAATCCCCAGGCAGATTTTTGCCCCAGATCCCTAAATGACCCCCTCAAGGATTGAACTCACAACCCTAAAGAGCTGCATTTAAAGCCTGATCCAAGTCTCACTGAAAACAATGGTAGCTTTTGAATTGACTTCAGATCAGGCCCTAAACCCTAAGACCTGGAAAGAATGGGGGGAGTTTGAATGATAAAACTACTTACTTCCCAAGCAGCTTATTTCTTATCTTGTCAAAGTTACTCCTTTTCATGCATGTTTCACAACTTATCTGCTAAAGATGCAGAAATGTCATGGGGCAACAAAGGAAGGAAACAATTTGTTCTGACTTAGGCCCTACATGTTTTACTTTCTGGGCAGAGAATAACTGAAAAATGACTGTGCTTGAAATGTAGACGTATGATTCATTGCTCGGCTACAGATTCACATATCATTGCTGACATGCACACAATGCCCTTCTACTTGCTTCAGGTCACATATGACTTCTGCTCGCTGATTCATCCCATATAATATTGGAATTTCATTTCTTTACAAACAAGACTCTGAAAAAACAACCCAAAACCATATTAAAAAAATGTTTGTAGAAGAAATAACTAAATATGAGTTAATAACTAATTGCTCATGGCTAGATTGTGCTCACTTACACAGAGTACAGCTTTACTTTGTCAATACCCCCACTGAAATAATTGGAAATATTTGCAGAACAAGGTATTTCTTTGGGGGAGTAGGGATGGAATAATCTGGCCCTCAATCTGTGGCAGAACTATTTAAGGACAATTTGGCTTCCACGTATGGATTGAGGTCACTATATCGCTGTATGGTAAATAAAATCCACATTATTAATTGGTCAGTATCATTGTTTCTATGGGGTTTACAAGTTCCAATCTTTCTCACATATAGAAGGGTTCTACATACCATGCAGGGTTTGGGTTTTTTCCATACTAAAAATGGCACACCTTTTTTTAAACAGTGAGGGTGATTAACCAATAGAACAAACTGCTAAAGGAAGTGGTGGACTCTCCACCTCTTGAAGTCTTCAAATCATGACTTGGTGCCTTTTTTTCTGTGCTTTAGTCAAACACAAGTTATTAGGTTTAATAAACAGATAACTGGGTGAAACTTTATCACCTGTGTTACATAAAAGGATATACTACATAGATGATCCATTCTGGCATTAAAATATATAAATCTACCAAAAGACTTCCCCTAACACTCTACACTTCTCCAACTGTCCAAGGATCTAAAAGCACTTTGCAAACATTTTTAAGGTGACCTTAGGCAAGTCAGTTCATTTATCCGTGCCTCAATTTCCTCACCTGTAAAATGGGTAGAATGGTATTGACCTCCTTTGTAAAGTGCTTTGAGGTCTATTGATAAAAGTTATGTAAGAGCTAGGTATCATCATTACTAACAAAGCCTCAAAAGACACCTGTGATAAAGGATCTACATTAGAAGTCAACATCACATCCCAATACCAAAAATATGTTACAGCTGTTTAACATGGAAAACCTACACAGCAGCACAAGACAGGGAGCAAGGAACAAGAGCATAACGTGGCTAAGACTGACAACAGGAGTCAGAACTTTCCCGGCAGCTGGCCCAAGACTGTGATTTGAACTTTCTGAAGAACTAAGCCCCTTCACAATCACCATAACCTTCTACTTTAAGTGCAAGATGCATTTCTTTGAGTTTTCCAAACAAAACGCTCCCCTGTAGAGCTGCTCAAGAATTCTCCACCAAAATGTTTTCTTGCAGGAAAGTACCAATTCATCAAAATCAAAAACTTCTATACAATGGCATTGCTTCTGATGAGTCTTTCAACCAAAACAAATAAAAAAAAGGGATAAAAATAAAAAATGGAATGATTTGAATGAAATATTGACTTTTATTTCATTTTGACTTTTTTTTTTTTTTTAAGTTGTTTCCCATTTGGTTTCTTTATGACTTCATCATGCTGGGGTATTTCAAAATACACATACCCTGCCTCTACCTTCCCTTCCCTACAATGAGGCAGTGAAATTAGAAAACAACATGGCCCCGGAAGGATTTGCTGTTCTGAGTCAAAAGAGGTCAAAATGTTTCTTTTCAACATTTTCAAATCAAAATGGATCAAAGGAATTGAAATGGAACATTTCCATGTTTCTGAAATGAAGTTTTCCTGGCATCAACATCTTATTAAAATATTCTAAAATTTGTCTTTTTTGTTCCAAAATTTCAAAAGTCATTAAATATTCAACAAGATAGAAAATTCATTTTCTAGCCAGCTCCACTCCTCTTCACACACTTCTCCCCTATGGGAGAGAATGAGAGAACAAATACATGATAAAAGTTAGTCATATTTCTTAATGCACTGTTGGAAGGCACTCAGTGATGAGTACAGTATAAAAATCTACATAGAATAGGAATGGAGTGAGGAATTTGGAAAGGGAGAAAAATTGCACGATGGGACTAGGAGTTTGTCCAGGACAACATCTAAAAAGTTAGATTTTGTTTAGGACCCTGAAAAGTGCTGGAGGGCAGGGAGAAGGAGATGTCTGTGACATGGTAAGGACATTACAGTCCATAAAGGTTAATAGTAGAGGTGATCTGAAAATGTTCCACTCTCCTCCCAACCTCCAAAAACCAAACCAAAACAAAAAATTGGTCAAAGGGTTGGGGGGGTTGTTTTGTTTTTTTCTTCAAATGAAGAGAGTCAAAATTTCCTTCAGAAAGCAGACACTTCCATAGAAAGTGTCATTTAATCAAAAACCCAGTTTTCCATTGAGAAGCAGTTTTGACAGAAATTTTCTTACCAGCCTTGGTTAACAGGTCTCAGCTTGTCACATGGCTGCTCAGGTGGAATAAAAGAAACTGGGACAGAAGGAAACTAAGGAGAAAGGTGTGACCTCTTCTTTCTTGAGTGGTTAAAGAAGAGAAAGGCTTTTGACACTGACAAACTGGCAAACCTGGTTATGACCTTAACAACTTAACAACTTAACTTAGCTATGCTACCAGCACTCCTAGCTATCTTCGAGACACCGCTGACTTCCTGATGAAACTACAATCCATTAGTGATCTTCCTGAAAACACCATCCTAGCCACTATGGATGTAGAATCCCTCTACACCAACATTCCACACAAAGATGGACTACAAGCCGTCAGGAACAGTATCCCCGATAATGTCACGGCAAATCTGGTGGCTGAACTTTGTAACTTTGTCCTCATAACTATTTCACATTTGGGGACAATGTGTACCTTCAAATCAGCGGCCCTGCTATGGGTACCCGCATGGCCCCACAGTATGCCAACATTTTTATGGCTGACTTAGAACAATGCTTCCTCAGCTCTCATCCTCTAACACCCCTACTCTACTTGCACTACATTGATGACATCTTCATCATCTGGACCCATGGAAAAGAAGCCCTTGAGGAATTCTATCATGATTTCAACAATTTCCACCCCACCATCAACCTCAGCCTGGACCAGTCCACACAAGAGATCCACTTCCTGGACACTACAGTACTAATAAACGATGGCCACATAAACACCACCCTATACCGGAAACCTACTGACAGCTATACTTACCTACATGCCTCCAGCTTTCATCCAGACGACACCACTTGATCCATTGTCTACAGCCAAGCTCTACGATACAATCGCATCTGCTCCAACCCCTCAGACAGAGACAAACACCTACAAGATCTCTATCAAGCATTCTTACAACTACAATACCCACCTTCTGAAGTGAAAAAAACAGATTGACAGAGCCAGAAGAGTACCCAGAAGTCACCTTCTACAGGACAAGCCCAACAAAGAAAGTAACAGAACGCCACTAACCATCACCTTCAGCCCCCAACTAAAACCTCTCCAGCGCATCATCAAGGATCTACAACCTATCCTGAAGGACGATCCATCACTCTCACAGATCTTGGGAGACAGGCCAGTCCTTGCTTACAGACAGCCCCCAAACCTGAAGCAAATACTCACCAGCAACCACATACCACACAACAAAAACACTAATCCAGGAACCTATCCTTGCAACAAAGCCCACTGCCAACTCTGTCCACATATCTATTCAGGGGCTACCATCATAGGACCTAATCACATCAGCCACACTATCAGAGGCTCGTTCACCTGCACATCTACCAATGTGATATATGCCATCATGTGCCAGCAATGCCCCTCTGCCATGTACATTGATCAAATTGGACAGTCTCTACGTAAAAGAATAAATGGACACAAATCAGACGTCAAGAATTATAACATTCAAAAACCAGTTGGAGAACACTTCAATCTCCCTGGCTACTCGATTACAGACCTAAAAGTCACAATATTACAACAAAAAAACTTCAAAAACAGACTCCAATGAGAGACTGCTGAATTGGAACTAATCTGCAAATTGGACACCATTAAATTAGACTTGAACAAAGACTGGAAGTGGATGGGCCATTACACAAAGTAAAACTATTTCCCCATGCTTATTTCCCTCCCAACACACACACACACACACACACACACACACACACACAGAGTTCCTCATATCTCCTTGTCAATTGCTGGAAATGGGCCATTTTCATTACCACTAAAAACAATTCTTTTTCTCTCCTGCTGATAAAAGCTCACCTTAACTAATCACTCTCCTTATAGTGTGTATAGTAACACCCATTATTTCATGTTCTCTGTATATATATATATATATCTTCCTACTGTATTTTCCACTACATACATCCGATGAAGTAGGCTGTAGCCCATGAAAGCTTATGCTCAAATAAATTTGTTAGTCTCTAAGGTGCCACAAGTACTCCTTTTAACTTAACAAGAGACATTGAAATGTAATTGAGACAATCTACTTGTATGTGGATTTCAGAGAGATGTAATAGACCAGCAGTCATTAACCCATTTATTTGTAGTAACAGAAATCCAGGGTAGATGCTAAGTGTATTTGTCTGTGTTTACCTATATCTTTTTAGAAGTTTAACAAGGTAACCAGCTTACTTTGTAAAAAGAACAGGAGTACTTGTGGCACCTTAGAGACTAACACATTTATTAGAGCATAAGCTTTCGTGGGCTACAGCCCACTTCTTCAGATGCATATGTAGATACTAATTCCCTTTCATGTCTTAATTGCCTTATATTATACATGTGGATGGTTCAGATAACCTTAAGATCAAAGATGTAAGGTAATATTATTAGTTTCCTGCAGTATCTACATTGTCTTCAGCTTAACTATTAACAGCTGGCATCCATTGCTAGTCTGCTTAAACTTTGAACAGGGAAATTATAAGTTGTAAGACAGAGATCTTCCAAATAATGATTTGGAATAACCTGGAAAATGCATGGAAAGACTCAAACAGACTCTACACCTGGACTGCCTAATGGACTATACCCCTTGAACTGATTCCAGAAAGACTTTTACAAATCAGCAGCCTCACTATCTCTACTATGAAACTGACCTGAGGACTTTACACATATTTGCATGTATATTGATCTTCTAACCATTTGCAACTCTTTCTTCTTTCCTTTTATCATTAAACCTTTAGCTTTAGTTACTAAAGGATTGGTATCAGCATGACTATTGGGTAAAATCCAAGACTCTCATTGACCTGGGGATAAGTGTCTGGTCCTTTGGGATTGGTGAACCTCACATATGGTGAACCAGGTTTTCAATAACCCCTCACTATACTAGGCTTGGCGGTCTAGATGGGTATCAGGGGCTGGACTGTTTAAAGGGGTTTTTGCTTGGCTTCTTGTTAACCAATGTGGTGTTACAGAAGCTGTTTTGTTACTGGCTTGGTGAATCTAATTATAGAGTAAACCATCAGTTCAGGGGTTGTCTGCCCTGTTCCTTGTAGTCTGCCCGGAGTGTAGCATTTTCAGTGTGGCCCATCCAGGCACCCAGTCACCGGGCTTTACTGTCCAGTGTTTTTCAGCTGACTTGTTTTTCATTTTGTGGACAATAAAACAAACCCTGAGGAAAAGCTGCCTGAAGCTTTTTGTTTCCCTTCGCTGGCTGGTGAAAGGGCCTGCTAGCTTACAGACTCTTATGTGATAACAAAAGGTCAAGACTTTATTCTTCAATGTCCTATCCAATAGCACCTACAGCAGCCCACTGTCCTATAGAGACTATGATGGGAATTGGCTCAAAGAGAAGAATGTCACCTATTGAATCATTAATACCACTTACTGCAGCACCTAGCTTTCCCTGGAGGTCTTCAGTATATGTACAGAATGAGCCTAACCCTGCTTTGTTTGTGAGCTCTGGATAGGAGTAGAAAGAAGTATAGCAGCAGGCTTGTATTAAAAAAAAAATCAAATGGGCAGCGTGGTAGAGGAAAATCTTCTTGGAGTTCTTTAAAGTATATAAAATAACTTTTCACATAGTAGTTATTCATATTTCACTTAACTCTGGGCTATAAAAAGAAATTGTTTATTCTGTTTCATATTGAATCAAATATGCAGTTTCTATAGCAACTCTCAGACCTCATACCTTTAATGCCATCACTTAGACAGAATGTACTTAACCCTATGAAATATGTGGGTCTGACACTTCCACTACCAAACACTAAAATATTTTGCAGTTTACCACATTGTCAAAATCCATCTCTCATCGCCAAGGGGTTAAATAACTATTCTGTGCATGGTTTTGTTTTACTTTGTGAAAATAAACTGGCTAAATGTATGGCTTTTATGAACAAGAGGTAAACTACTAATCATTAATACACTGGAATTTATGGGCATACTGTGTACAGAGTCCTTAGGCCACCTTAATAAAAAACCTGTAAAACTAACCAATGGGGTTCCAAGTAAAAGGATAGTATTGCTAGCTAATAATGTTGCAAATTAAGCATCAGATCTATGAGTCTAGCAATGTTCTTTCTGACTCCTGAATAGCCTTTAACCAACTGAGCTGCATCATAGATGCAACTGAAGACACACTGTATATACTCGTTCATAAGCCGAATTTTTTTGTAAAAAAGGGAAGCACCAGAGAAGGGGGTCGGCTTATGAACGGGTATAGAGAGGGAGAGGTGGGACACAGTCCCTCCCCACAACAGAGGGAGCAAGGAGAGGCAGCACAGCCAGAAGGGAAGAGGCGGGGCCAGAGTCTCTCCACTTCTGGCCACGCTGCTCTCCCCCCAGCCTCTGAAGCAGCTGCAGCTCCGGGGCTCGCAGGCTGCAGCCATGTCGCTCGGCCCCGACCCCCTGAGCAGGCTGTGGCCGTGCCGCCCAGCCCAGCCCGCTGGAACATGCTGTGGCCGCACCGCCCGGTCTGGTCTGCCGGAGCAGGCTGTGGCCGTGCTACCCAGCCTGCCGGAGCAGCTCCAGCCAGGTCAGACATCCTCCCCTGGCCCTCCCTAGATAAGGTGGGAAGGGATGAGATGGGGATAGTATGGGGGTCCCGGGCTAGGGGTGGGGTCATGTGAGGGTTGGTCACAGGGGTTACTCCCCTGACTCACAGCTTCTCCCCCCAAAATTTTCCCTACCAGTTGCTGTCCCAGCCCTTCAGGGTAAGCAGCTGGTGCACGGGGACACTTTGTTTACTTAGGTTTACCTCCATACCTGCAGATGCTCGAGGTAAACAAACCATCTCGGCCCACCAGCGGCTTATCCTGATGGCCTGGGAGCCAAAGTTTGCTGACCCCTGCATTATAGGGTTGGCTTATGAACGGGTTGTATTTTTTTTTCCATTTTTACTTATCCATCTTGGGGGGGGTTGGCTTATAAATGAACCGGTTTATGATCAAGTATATATGGTACTTAATAGAGATGCAACATGGAAGATGTATTTTAGATTTGGTTCTGCAAGCCTTCATCAGTCAGGATTTGTACAGTTTAAAACAAATATAAAACCATGGATGGTTTGGGAATTACATCAATTTTACTTAAACCATCCAAACTGCAGAGTTCCTGGGGCTGGATAAAAGGTCTGGGATTGGGCCTCTCTCTACAATTCAGAGACACTTCAGGCTAGGGGGAAAAACAGACTAGGACCTGGTGGATAAGTCGGGGGAGGGTTCTTCTTGTTTATTTACTAGAGATACTAACTACAAGCCATAAGGCTCCAGCTTTGATTCTCAACTAAGGTAATGTGTAAATGAACATACATGAAATCCAGCCAACAGATGCAACATTCATCTATTCTAATCAATTCATGTTGGTTTAAGTGTCTAGCCATCATTTGGAAGAACATTGGCCTGATTTGGGAGCTGCTGGGTGCTGAGCACTTCCGGGAGGGGTGGGAAATCAGGCCAGTAACATCTAACACAGTAGGATCACAACTGCTAAACTGTATCTGAATAAGGACATTGAATCTTCACTCAGGCCTGGAACAATTGAAAGCTATTGAGAATAGTGATTCAGAGAAACCTTGGTGATAGTAACCCAAAAGGACAAATACACCACTTTCTTCTATAATCTAAGAAGATTCTCTTCCTTCCAAGACCTTAGAGTCTTGCCCTTTATATTAAGATCTATTTGAAACAAATACATAAAATAGATCTGGTCAGGACATTTTCTTCCATTAACATTTTCAAACTTTTTTAAAAAAAGTTTTGTTGAAGTTTTTGTTTGTTGGTTTTAATATTATATATATATATATTATATTTTTTGCGGGGGGGGGAGGATTGTCAAACATGAGGAGGGATTAGCTGCTCTAAAATGTCAAGTTGTTGAGTTTGAGGATTTCAGGGTTTTGAGAGTTTTTTTATGAAAGTCTAATGTTTAGTGAAAAAGCAAACGTTTCCTGAAGACATTTCCATTTCAACAGAATTGCCGTCTTCCCTCAAAAAGAGTTTGACCGAAAAAGTTTGAACAGCCACAATAAACAGAATGGATGACCCTGAAAAAGAATCCCAGACCCAAATACCCTTCAACTGTGGGATAGTTTGGATCTGGAGCCAAACTTTGAGACTACTGAATGGCTCTAACATGCTAGATTTTACAATATCTGGTGAAAAATTAGTGTGATGGAAAAGGCAAGGATAACACTGGTCTACAATTTTTGAGAAGTCGTCTGCTTCAGAGATAA
>NW_020664561.1:17647272-17694342 GCF_002925995.2 Terrapene triunguis | reverse complement strand
ACCCAGAATTAGTAAAGTTTGACTACATTTATTTCAGAAGCATTTTGTCTGTAGAGCAGTGTAATCAGACAAACTTGTGTTGGCTAGAATTGCCTGGTCTAGACAAAAGAAAAACAAACTGTCTCATTTCCTACATTTAAAATGGATGGCTTGCTGAGGTGAGAAATTTGCAATGTTTCTGTATTTTCTGCTTTGTGACTTCAACAGCAATTGGTCCCCTCACACCAGACTTCATTACATGGTACAACTTGACAATGCTATCAGTTATGATACATCACTTGGAAAAAATACTTCAGCCTTATGTAATTCCAGAACCAAAAACCTGATGTGAAAAAAAATAAAAATAAAACTCAGTTGTTGTTTTAAAAAACCCCAAAAGGAACCAATGACAGCTGACACATTATGCCAAAGGCATATCATGAAGAATCCCCTTTATTCTGATATAACCCAAGTATGTTTGTGGCTTTTTTATGATGCTTTCTCAAAGCCTAACTTTGCTGTGTTCTGGAGCAATTTCAATAGTCCTTATCTGGGACTCTGAAGGGCAATGCAGACTATAATAAGTTTAATTTAATTTTTGGCTTAAAATGTCAGACCATCAGGATATATACATTCAGATCTGAATCAGAAAGCCCTGTCTATAACTTAGTGTGCAGAGTTTAGACTTCAGATGACCGTGCAGCTGGCTTACATAAGGGGCTGACATTCATGAGATGTATCAGACCAGGACCCAAGTGGAGGAACAAACCCACTGCAGAGAAGGCAACTGCAAAACTTCTTGGTGGAAGAAAACCACTTTCTTCCACCAAGAAGGCTGATAGAAGCAGCCTTCATTTTTGCACAGACCATGTCAGGCACAAAGATTCCAAGTGCACGCAGCCATGAGTTGTTGCGGAACAAATAGCACTTATGAGGCAAAATTCACCCCAGTGCAGAGACCCAGCACTAGAGTCCTTCGAAACAGGGCCATCAGAGGACTTAAGTGGTTTATAGGCTCTTCTTGTTCCTTTGCAGGGGGTGAATTTCAGTGAATAAACATATTGATATATTTTAGGCCAGAAGGGACCATTATGATCAACTAGTTTGACCTACTGCATAACAAAAGCTATAGAATCTCACCCAGTAAATTTCTGCATCAAGCTCATCACTTCTGTTTGAAAACTGCAGACAGACAAAATCTGATCATCCTCTGTATTTGAGAGATTACACTGCTTAAAAAATAAATTAAAAATCAGTGTTTCTGATTTTTTTTTAAGAGTTATTTTATCTAGGGTTGAAGTGATTTTGGAATCTAGCAGTGATCTAAAGATTTTTTTATATTTGTCCCCCCCATGAAAATGCTTGAAAAATGGATAGTTGGAATCAAGTTTGAGAAAATTTATAAATATTTTAGGTACTAGGTCTGCTATCCATCTACACAGTAATGCAGGTTATTGGGTTTGATTTTTTTTATCCTCCATGGTTAGAACTGGAGATATGAAGTGTCACTCAAATCATTTTAGTCATCTTGCCCTTAATTGTTCTATTAAAAAATGGAAGAATCAAGGTAATTGAAGAAAACTGGCTTGCAATACACAAGACACCATAGCAACCCGGGTACTATGTATTGTATTATATAGCTGGGGCTTATTTTTATTAATTAATTTGGCAGAGAAATCTCCCAATGGGAACCAAACACCAACTGCTGGGCTCCTATGTGATGTTAGTTTCCAGCATTCAGATCTAAAAACGCAGAACTCAAATATATTAAATTATATTTACCAGGCTTAGTACAAAAGCGCAGCACATTAGTGAGCTGACCCTTTAGATTGCAGTACTGAGTTCGAGCCCCAGCATTGTCAGGAATGCATGGATTCAATCATAGTGTGGGATAGAATGATTCTGGATTTTGATTGCACCAGACAGGGGTCATGATGAGAAACAGTGGTTGTTCACCCAGGAGAAATTTGAGAAGAGCATCTAGCCACCTACCATACTTGAAGCCAATTTATTAGGATTCAAGGGAAAACTTAGAGGGGGAATCAAAGTAAAATGCACTTTATATATAGCTGCAAGGATTAGCAGTCTATATATTTTTATGGAAGAAAAAGTGTGCACACATGTATAATTTTCTGCACACACAATTTACCCACGTCAAATCTCAGTCCTAGTACAGAACTAACAAGAAATCAAAATTAAGATTGCATTATTATATAGATTTAATAAAAACCACACACGCACACCCCTCAACAAGAACAAGGAGTCCTGTACGGACTAACACGGTACAACAAGGAGTCCGGTACAGAATCCGGTACAGACTAACATGGCTACCCCTGATACTTGACACACTACAACCTATCTTAAATTACCATCCATTGGACAGGACAAAATTTATTGCCTAGCTGATATTAGAATTTAGTGCTCTGATTCAGCATAGGATTTAGCATAGCTTTATGCAGGTGAATAGTAGTCTCATTAAAGTCAAACTTGGTTAAAGTTACACCCCTGCTTAAGTGCTTTTCTAGATTTGGGGTCTAATTGAACCATATTGTCCTGGAAATGTTGGGGTTATTGGTTCCTGGACATGGACCTTAGTGTAGATTTCATTATAGGATTTTATTTATTTCAACAGCAGTTAAATAAGAAATGTACAGGACTACCCTTTAGACTTTGTCTGTGTGTTTATAAAGAACAAAAATTTGGTTAAAATTGAATTTTTAAAAAGTCAGATTATAGTAAATTTTAGTGGTTTGTCTAAAAGCGTAGGTGATTTGAATTAGAGTAACTGCATTATAGCAATATTTTTTTTATTAAAACCAGGTTTATTAAGCTTAACTGCATATACACTAATGAAAACATCTCTCATCCTGCTCTTCATCTGAAGAATTACATCACAGACTTAAAATAGATTTTACAAGGCTACAGCAGCAACAAACATGAATAGCATTGTATTTCCAAGATATGGGGAGGATACTAATGCAGTGTACTGCTCTAGTTGCAGCAGAGAGCCTCTCGGGAGAAAAACGCACAAGAACTTGGACTCGTTATGAAATACACACATGTTGTCACGGTCTCATACATTGTACCCAAAAGCTAAACCATACAACTTTGAGTATGGCTCAAGTGATGGTAGATATCTGTACATTTACACCCAAGGTTGTTTTGTACATGTCTGTAGTGGAGTACTTTTACCAGTACCTTTGGAGATATTCAAGAAGGTAGGTGCTTTTAATTGAAAGACCATACAAGGGGAAATAGAGCAAGGGATTCTGATGTGACTGACTGATGTGGGTAAATGAGACACAATCATCAGTTAAAAGCAGAGAGCTCTGCAGGATATATAGGAGCCTTTAAGAATAGGCTTTTCTGTCGTTTCCTCACACAGATTTATACAACTGGCCCTGTTAATGTTAATGGTAGATTTACAATGGTAAAATGTCAGAAGTAAGACCAAAAACACTCAACAGTAAAGGACAGAGAAATATTTATGGATGGAAGGCAGGCAGACCCAGGTGTGGAACAACTTTGTCCTATCTTCTTAGACTGTGCTATGGTTTTCAGTTATTTTATATCCCTACTACAGCATATCATGATGCAGGACTGCTATTGTGAATACGACAGATACCGCAACAAAAGCTTTCTTTCCAGTACTGAAGGTCTTTTGTACCTGCCGGTTTGGAACAGGCAGTGTGTCATAGTGGATGCAGCACTGGACTGGGGCTCACCAGACCTGGATTCTATTGGTGGATTCTAATGGGTGTCTTAGGCAAGTCACTTCACCTGTCATTTCCTCCAGATATAGTGCCACTGGGGTCGGTTGGTGGCTTGCTCCTCCCAGCTACTGATGTCCACATCAGTTTTCTTAAGATATGCTTTTCTTCTGACCACCATGGGATCTCTGGCCATGGGTGAGCTGAGAGTAGAGGACTTGTTGTGGGAGGCAAGAGTCTGGTGTCTGCGCACAATGTCCAGCCCAGTGAAGTTGGTGCATGCGGATCATTGCTTCAATTCTGGTGACATTGGCTTTAGTGAGGATGCTGGTGTTAGTGCGGTGATCTTTCCACTTGACACAAAGGATCTTCTGGAGGCATCATTGATGATACCTCTCCAAACTTTTGAGGTGCTGTCAATAGGTCATCCAGGTTTCGCATCCATAGAGGAGTGTAGGAACAACAATTGTCTGATAGACCTGGATTCTTGGTGTCCTGCAGTAGGTCATGGTCCATGAAAATGCATCGAAGCAATTTCCCAAAGGAAGCACTTGCGCACTGGATCCTGTGATGGATCTTGCTGTCAATTTTTTTCCATTTTGAAGAAGTTGGCTACCGAGGTAGCCAAAGTGCTCAACTGTCTCCAAAGTCTGACACTAAATAGCGATTTGTGATGGATTATGTGCAAGGCCTGAAGAAGGTTAATAAAGCACTTTAATCTTCTGAATATTGAGTGAGAGTCCTAGGCTTCGGTAAGCTTGTGCAAGAAAATCCAGTATGGACTGACTGTCATTCTCTGTGTCATCCTCGCACTATTATCAGCATACTGAAGATCAGTAATGGACAACCTGGAGACTTTAGACTTTGAGCAGAGATGTCAAAGATTAAAGAGTCGCCCATCCATTCTATATTGAATGTCAACCCCACTGGGGAGGTGATCTTTAATGAAGACCAACATGACTGCTAAATAGATGGAAAACAGGGTTAGGGCAATAACGCATCCTTGCTTAACCCCAGTTTTGATAATGAAAGGTTCCATCTCAAGGCCATTACAGAGAACCATAGCAGTCATCTGATCATGGAGAAGCCTTAGGACCTTAATAAAATTTGGAGGGCAGCCAAATCTGGCCAGCACCTTCCACAGGGCTTTGCAATTGACAGAGTCAAAGGCCTTTGTCAAATCGATGAAAGCCATATGCAGGTCCTCATTTTGCTCCTGAGACTTTTCCTGCATTTGGCAGGCAACAAAGATCATGTTGGTTGTCCCGTGGGATGGTCTAAAACTGCACTGAGTTTCTGGCAATATTTCCTCAGCAAGGGGAAGTAATCAGTTTCAGAGGATATGGGCAAGAATTTGCCCTGCTGTAGATTATCAAGGCAATGCCTTGATAGTTTCCACACTCTGATTTATCTCCTTTCTTAAAGATTGTTACAATGTTAGCATTTCTCAAGTAATCTCCTTTGCAAAGTGCTTAGAGATCTGAGGATGAAAACCTCCATGTATTTGCTAGGTATTACTGTCCGGGCACCTTTAAAATAAGAGATTCATGCTTTAAAAACAAGTTGTTTCCTAGCAACCAAGGCTCCAAATAAGGAAACGGAGTGAAAGAGTACATCATTTTCTGCACACTGATTTCAAAATTTAGATTAGTCAGAGATCATGCTCTGGTTGGATTAGCCAACAAACAATTGAACAGCATAGCAGCTGTGGTTATTTAATAATTTCTATCCAGTTAACCTGCAACTTCATACATACTGTGCTATCAATTTAACAGTGTAGTACACAAGGAGCTGGTTGGCTCAAACAGTCGTTAACAGGATACAGATCCTTTCACAGTTAGACACCTAGCTGAAATCTAGTTCAGGTCAGTAGTGATTGAAAGTAGTTTCTGCTGAAAGGCTGTTATAGTGGACAAGTGCTCATAGTCCAGAGACCACTGCCACAGAGAGCTCAGGGACTGAATGGACATAGAAAATAAATTCCCCTCTGATCTCTACATATTGGCTGCCTTGGGGTCTAATTCTGTTAGGTGTTAAGGACTTCCAAGGAGGACAGATGGCCCTTTGACTTTTACTCTCCAGGCCTGTCCTCCTGTAGCATTTCACCAACACAACTTCTTTAAAAAAAAAAAAAAAAAAAAAAGTGGCACGCTCGAATCTCCTTTGAAATCTTGCACAGATAATCCTAAAACAAAAGCCATCTTAATGCTTTAAAACTGACAGGGTTTAATTTTGCAGAATCCTGAGCACCTCACTTCCCACTGACTTCAGTATCAGTTGAAGGCATGCCTAGCCTGATGCAAGAGATCAGCACCTTTCAGGATCACTTGTTCTCTCTTTGGAGAGTTGGATGGTAGGTAAAAGGTTTGGGGCTCTATGGAACCCACCCAAACTCTAGACTGTCTAATCAGCCTAACCCACTTTCCCAATTAACATCCTTGGGCCAAATTTTGTAGGGGTGAATGGGTGGAATTCTATCAAAATCAATGGAGCTGCACTCATTTACACCAGAAGAGTTCTGTCTGTGTACTTCTGTGGCCCTCATCAGTGTAGTACCTGTGCAAATCTCAATCAATAATGGATTTTATCTGCATTACACCCCAGTGAGGTAAGCATAATGGGGAATTGAGGCACAGGGCTGATTAAGTGATTTGCCCAAGCTCACAAAAGGCTCAGCCAGAAATTGAACCTATGTTTCCCAAGTTCCAATCCAGTACCCTGTCCACTAAACAATCCTTCCTACCCATTGTGAACATAAAATGCTTATTTTCCTTTTTTCAAATACACATGCATTTCTTCTAGCATGGAGCAAAAGGCTAGCATACCCCGTTGGTCTCAAGGAGAGACCAAATTTCAAATTCCTCCCACTGACTGTGAAAGATAATATTGCTTAAATTATAAGATCTATTTTTTAAATACTGAAAACAGTTGCTTTTCTTTGAGTATATATAAAAAAATTGAGTCTGGATTGTATTGTTCATTTGGGAGAGGAAATATTTTTGGTCCAATAAGAACCAAGTGTTATGTCTATTCCTAATGAGTGACAGTTGAGAGGCATGCTGCAGGGGCACCGAACACATCCTGTAACAGAGGGTATGTCTACACTACAGGATTAATCCGAATTTAGATAATTCGAATTTGGGAAACAGGTTGTATAAATTCGATTGTGCGCGGCCACACTAAGCACATTAATTCGGTTTTTAACCACATTAATTCGGTGGTGTGCGGCCACACTACCCCATTAATTTAAACACAGTAATTCGGTGGTGTGCGGCCACACTAACCCTAATTCGAATTAACAAAATCGATTTAGGCGCTACTCCGTTCGTCGAGGTGGAGTACAGAAATCGATTTTAAGTGCCCTTTAATTCGAATTAACTGGCTCTGTAGTGTGGACGGGTGAAGGGTTAATTCGGATTAACGCAGCTAAATCCGAATTAAAGTCGTAGTGTAGACCAGGCCAGAGTGAGAGAGGCAATATACTGTGACTCCTGGCAGCTCATTTGAGAATGCATCCATTACAAAAGTCAGTGGAAAATAGAGTCCCCAGCTCTGTAATTATTAGCAGCTCAGCCTGTAACCTAAATTTCCACACACCCCCAAAGAGATAAATAAATATGAAAGTTTATGGCTAAATTAGAGAGTGTAATGTTAAAAGAACATGAGCACAGTTTAAAAACAAAACAAAAACTATCAATGCTCTAAAAAAAAATAGCTTTCACCTCTAAAATGGCACATCTCTTAAGAAAGTTTGATTGTTAATTTATTATTTTGAGTCCAACAAATGAACAAAAAATAAATAAAGACTACTTATCTGACATGTCTTCCACAAGACACCCAAAAAGATGTGAAGATTCTTAAGTAAATAAAGTAGCTTCAAATCTGTTTCAAATCTAATTCTCTCAGACAGTTGTTCTCTGTCAGCCTGACCTGAATCTATGAGCTCTATAATCTGTCCAGTACTTAAATGCATTAATGTTTAGTCTTTACACTGGAAGAAATCATTGAGTATGATAATCCTAGGATCAGCCTGTGACCCATTACACCTCAGTGGATTTGACTGCCTGATCTTTTCTCATTCATGTGTAACCCCAGCACGCCTGGTTCATTTAATTCCTTAAGCTTTAATTAAAAAGCAGCAGTGAGAGCCAACAAGACCAAGCAGCCAAAAATTCCTTTATACCTTGCAGAACAACTAAAATCAGTTTTGAGAGACAAGGATGAGCATGGCCTTCAGATACAAAGATGAGCTATTGAAACTTCTCTTCCTGTTGTATCCTTCGGCAGAGGGCTACTTTACAGAGCTGGTCTTTTATTTATACTCTTGCATCAGGAGTTTGAATGAGATGAGGAAATCATAAAATTTGTGTAGGAGTTTATGCATCACACACACAATATTCTTTTACCCATGTACATTTTTCCCTGTAGGTTCCTTGGAAAGCTTGAATCTTGGGTATGTTTAACTTGGGGCAAAATACACCTCTACCTCGATAGAACACTGTCCTCAGGAGCCAAAAAAATCTTACCGCATTATAGGTGAAACCGCGTTCTCGAACTTGATTTGATCCGCCGGAGCATGCAGCCCTGCCCCCCCGGAGCGCTGCTTTACCATGTTATATACAAATTCATGTTATATCGAGTCACGTTATATCAGGGTAGAGGTGTAAGAAAAAAAAACTTTTACTCGTTGAGGGCTGGATTGCCACCAGCCCTGAATAAGAGGAGCAGACGAAAGAATCAGGACCCTGCTCTCCACCTACTCCAGGGGAGGCAAGGGAAGTAACCTGTGCAAGACTTAAGCCTTTTTTCCGATTACTTACCCCCTCAGTGTTGACTCAGCTGCAGTAGCCAGAGCGGGGGGGGGGAAGAACAGGCAGAAGGAAAGGCAGGTAAAGTCAAAACTCCATCCACTCCCCACACTCCTGTAGAGGTGTCTCTTCCCCTCAAGCTGGTAACCTGCAATACAGGCAGACCACACAGGGAAGTAGGGAGGCATCTTACCAGCCTTTACTCGCCTGCGTCAGAGTGTATGGTGGATCCCAATCTGATCCTGAGCTAATGCTGAAGTTATTGGTCTGGAATGCTAGTGTACACAGTAGTTACTAGTGTGGGTGACCTTGTTCAGAAAATAAGTCACAACCCCTGAACTCCCCCATAGCTTATTTATAGAACCAAGCTTGAGTGCAACCTGCAGAGCCTGGAAGTACTAAATACCAAGTCCTGGACTCATAGAATAATTGCAACAACAGGAAATGCATCATGCTTTCTGCAAGCTATTTGGCCGCCCATTGCCATAGTCAAGCTGTGGGTGCTCAGCACTTCTGAAAACCAGGCCACTCTTATTTTAGGTGTTTAATATGGCTACAAGGTCCTTGGCCCATATATTTCATACCCAATGGTATTTGTGCCCACAAAAACCAGGGCAAAAGTTGGTATATTATCTTCACTGAAGAGTGAAGGGTGGGTTTGTGTTTAGCACACTGGATGGGACTCAGGAGTTAGGTTCAATTCATTGCTGTGCAGGGGTGCTGGAACTATTTTTATAGTGGGGGTGCTGATGATGGAAGCCATTTATTCGGTGTTAGGTATTATTACGTCAAGCCAGGGGCTGCAGCAGCACCCCTAGTTCCAGCACCAGCGTTGCTGTGTGTCACAATCCCTCAATGTCAGAACTGCTCCTGCGTCAGCATTGCTATGTTGTGCCCCACTCAACACTGCCCTTGCTTTCGGGCCAGTCTAAATGTCAATCTTCCCCCTGAGATGATGACAGCACTTTAACGTTTGCCTTTTCTCATTTGTGATTTTAGCTGTGAAAACTTAACACTGAAATAAGGCATGTTTCTGCCTTTCATTTTTATTGGCTTGACTTCTTTTAGTTCAATCGTATTTAAAAAGTCAAATTGAAAGCCGTAAAACAAGTTTATGGTGTTTCACCTTTTTCTCAACTGGATAAGCTTATAAGAACTTTGCTGTTTGATTAAGTTATAATGCATGAAGAACCAGAAAAATTTAAGGCAATCGTTCATTTAAATGGCTGCTAATTACACTCTCCTGACATAGTTATTGTACTATAAGCACACTTAGGATAAAACTGCTGTACTACCTAATTGAACTCAAAAATATTTCTGACATTTTAATGAACATACACCAATTAGTTTTATTTTACAAGACTTTCAAATGAACCACAGAGGATTAGAAAATGACATTCAAGGACTGCATATAATTTAAGGTGCCTAACGAAGGATGGGGAGTGGTAACATCACATAGGAATGAAAATATGTAGGGATGCATTAGCATTCAAGATATGCTGGAATGAATAAGGAGAGTTTGTGAAAGATAGATATTCCTTTTTCTTCCCTTGGACTCCAAAGCTCACCAAAGTCAGTGGACTAGACTCCACCACTGACACCAGCTGCTCTCTGTAACATTCTGGAGACTCCCAAAGCCACTCCACGTTCCTCACCAGAGGCCTATTTGGATCTCCGTTACATTGTCTGAGTTACAAGGGCTTCCACTGAAGTTGATAGAGTTGCACTGATGGGGTGAGAAGAGAATCGGGCCCCTGGACTTTAGTACAATCAAATCAGAGACCAACCCTAAAGAGTTGGAAGCTTTTTACAAGAGACCCAGTGCATGCAGGAATAGGATATGTGGAATAGTTTAAAGTTAATTTTATACAGATATCCAGGCAGGTTGGATCTATTCAATACAGCTGTTAGCATTACATTAGTACTGAGTCAAAGGGCCAGATCCTTAGCTCCTGCTCCAGCCCCTTCACACTAGTTCCATGGAGATAGCCATATTCCCATATCCATGGGGCTGCTCTGTGCCATTTGCTCTTGGCCCCCTGGCCTAAGAGGCAGGTCAGGGCATGAATAGGGTGTGCTATGGCAGATGGCTGGAGCCCCAGCCTGCCAGGTGATCACCAGCCGCAAAAATTCAATTGAAAATGATTCATTAAATAGATATACACTTAAGTACTGTACTCATTCTAACATAGTGATTTACACATCTAATGCTTTGAGTTTCTTTTATAGAAGGCAAGCCTTCAACTTCTTGATGCATTGCTGCAACCCTCCATTCTCTCTCTTGATATGTTTTTTATTTTACGGAGACCAATGCTAAATGCAGTACTGTGTCTGCCATCTGAATAAGGAAAATTATCACTTTCTTGATCATGCAGGCGCTTCCTTTAGATACATCCCTGATTGGCATCTGCTTTCTTTGCATCAGCATCACACTGCATATCAATATTTAATTCATTCATGGTATTTCTTACTTTCCCCTTGACTTCAAAAAATAAAATAAGAGGAACAACATTCAATCATACAATGGAGAAATCAATACACAATGGAAAAAACTCATTTATAAACACCCATCAGCATTTCATGAGACATTAAGGAAGCTCCTGGTGTAACCTTATATTTTTCTCCCTCATTATTTTTAAGTGTGCAAATGTTCTTAGAGAAAGTACTGTATGATCAGCCCAGGATGAAAAACTACAGAAACTGAGTCAACCAATCAACTTCTCTTTTGTACAAAAGAGCAAAAGCATAAAACCTTAGAGGAAATTTTTTACCAGGTGTAAACTGGTGTTACTCCATTTGCTGCAGTGGAGTTATGCTAATTTGCAACAACTGAGTATCTGGCCCTTAAAACCTTTTAATTTTATCATCCAAGTTGCAATTAATAATGTGATGTTAGCCACTTGATTTGGTAAGCTACACAAGGAGGAAAGCAATGGAGAATCAAAGCCAAGTTTTGGCACTGACCCTTTATTAAAGGGTACTCTTTAATAAAGGGTCAATGCCAGAACTTGTTTCACTTTAGGAATATTACTCATTCTCTTAACGTCACAAATATAATCAATGGTGCGACTCCACTGAAGTCACAACAGATTTACTATTTGGCCTATCTTATCTGAATGAACACAGACAATCTGCCTACCATCATGAAAAGGGTAAAAGAGCAGATGAAAAGTGAGAACAAATCATATTTCTAATAAACCAACTAATAGTGTAAACTGCTTCCTCATAACAGTCCCCAGAAGCCTCTTCTGCAAGCTCTGGTAAAGGGCAACTAAGGAGAATGTTGAGTAGAACTAGTCAAACTTTCTGATTAAAAAGTTTTTTAGTTGGGGGGAAGGAATGGGGGAAAAGAGATTAAAAATTAAGCTTTCATGGAAAATGTTGTTCAAACTGAACATTTAGGGATTTTCTTGAAACACAGTTTTTGCCAGTTGAAAACCAAAAGTTCTCATTTTTATAATAACCCAAAACTTTTCTTGGGGAAAGAAGCCATTTCCCAAACTGTAGTGTTAAATATCGTAGACTCTCAGATTCTTATAGTTTCAAACCAGTGCTCATATTTCTGAATTTAAAAAAAAAATCTGTAGTCTTTTAAAACTGTCACACTCATCTGTCCTTGTCTAGGTTTCTCCTTGAAGCACGAGGAGGATTCAGCACTAACCCAATGAGGTAGAACGAATCCATAGTTCAGTAATCCAGAGAAAACAACATAGCTGACTCACTTTTTCCTTAAATTGGTTATCCTCTCTACCACCTTTACTTTTGCAGATGCCTTGAAATTGCATAATTAAATGGTCTTAATATGCAAATCTCCTCTTACACTAATTTTATACTGGTGTGACTACTGACTTCCATGGAGTTACTCCCATTTAAAACAGCATAAGTGGAAAATCAGGCCCTTAATCTTAATTTTTGTCAGTATTTCAGAAATAAAATTGTTTCATAACTGTTTATGCATTTGCATAAACTGAGGGCCAGATTCTTACCCAATGTAAATCAAAGTAGCTCAGCTAAAGTTAATGAAATTAAGTTAATTTATACAATGAGGATCTTGCCCTAAAAAAATGTCTTCACTCCATCAAAGCCCACAAAAAGTAATTATTTCTACCTGAAATCATTTAGAAGCTAAAATATAAGCCCTTCATTTCCAAGCTTTACAAATATAGGATTCAGTAAATCAAATATATGCTTTTGAAACAGGATTGCCCCAGATACATCAGGAAACAAAATAATTTCCTGCAAATAGATTTTAAAAAGTTTAACAAAGACTCCTTACCCAGGGAAGAGAGAAAAGTGAGATTGAGAGTTTGAGCACTACTGGGTTTTGAACAAAAATAAACTGGAGGGGGGGAGGGACACCACACAAGAGTTAGACAACGTATTCACATAATTAGAATGGCTAATACTACATCATGGTATATCTACACTTGGCTTTGTAAAGTTGTGTATTAGTACACGTTAAACATGACTATAAATACTACTGCAGACAGGACACAAACATATATGTTGCTAGACATGTTTAAATTGAGATTGCAACCTACAATTCAATGTGTCTAGCAACAAATGTTTGCGTCCTGGAACAACTTTTGGTTAGAATTGACACTATTTTGGAGCACCCCAGCCCAAGCTTTAGTTAGGGGTATATAGTAAGAGTTATGGACAGGTCACGGGCTGTGAATTTTTGGTTACTGTCTGTGACCTGTCCATTACTTATACTAAAAATACCCGTGACTGAAGCGTAGCCTTACTCATAGGTCATGTTTTCTAGACCTTTAATCATTTTTGTTGCTCTTCTCTGGGTTTTCTCCAATTTGTTCACATCTTTCCTGAAGTGTGGCACCCAGAACTGAACCTTACTCCAGCTGAGGCCTAATCACTGCAGAATAGAGCAGAAGAATTACTTCTAGAGTCTTGCTTACAACACTCCTGCTAATACAATAATACTTGGAAAGCAAGTTGGGCTGTTTTCTGAGACAGCTCTGTCTCCTTTGCATGTGGCTTTCATCTTGGAAAGACAGTTCCACTGATACAGGTGAACATTATTGTCATGATCACATAGGATGTTGCAGACCCTTGGCTATTTTGCACCAATCCCATGAAAGGCCTTGAAGAGAAGGGGGCCTTGGGACAAGCCACTTACAAGAGCTTTGTTGGGTGCAACAAAACAAGAAGGGGGTTATTTGGCTGTCAACCCCTTCAGGGAGGATACCACTTGCCATAGCCTTACTGCACAGCAATAACCAAGGCACTGGTAGCAAACAGTCCCAAATCAGGCCTACATTCCTTCAGGGAGAGTCTGGCAGGCATCAGTCTCTATAGCAGCCTCAGGTTCTCTCAGAGAATTAGATACCTAACCTTCCCAGTCAGCCCCCAGCTGAGCTGTGCCCTCCCCTGGTAACCCATTCCTCCAAGCCTGACATCCCTGGCAGATGCAGAAGGGTGTGGCTGATTGATCACACAGCAGCTTATTCACCCTTTCCTGACTATTGAGGTGTTTGTATACCCCAGCGCAAGGGCCAAAACACTGAATTTGATCTAGTATTTAATGAGAAGACAGTAAAGACAGTGAGGGATGGGGTGATATGTTCCTGGCAGACTAGGTTACCAAGCAGATGGGCTGCTGTATTCTAAATGAATTAAAGTATTTGAGTCAGTGATTTAATTCCTAAGTTGTTGTAGTTAGGTATATGCATACCTGACCAGCCAGAGAAGATTATAAATAAAATTTTTAATCAGATTTTTTTATTTCAATGAATTTTTCTTTTTAAAGAAGGCTATTTGTCATAATTTCAAATTTAATTTTAACCTATGTTAAGGCCTAAACTTTCTATAATTTATTCAAATTTAAATAGATTTTAAAATATGCTGCATCAGTGAGCCTTCCTCAAATTTTACTGAGTTAAAAAATGACACCCACTGAGCACCCTTCAATTGTGTACAGAACCACAGGGGAAAAGATCCTTGAGGTCAATCAAGGTTTATAAATCTGTCACAATTTCTATTTTCAGTCTCTACAATGGAACGAAAGCTGCTAATTACTTATTTCCAAATGTAAGGATGTTCAATGGTTTCTGCCCAACAAAGCTTTTCTGCATTTGAACTACTTCATTTAAGCTGAGACACTGACTGGAAGTTGAAAAAACAGGAAAGCTTGTTTTCCTCTTCCACACTAATAAAACCAGGTAGGAGAGTAGGATAATCAGGGTCCACACATTCCAAGGGACATAGTCACTTTTGAAAAACCTCTAGGGACCTGTCTGTATTTTTAGGTTCCCAAATACCTTTGAAAATCTGGCCCATAGTGGTGAGAAACAATCAATTCTCTAACTATAGTTAATACTCAGAGGGTATGTCTACACTACCTGCCACATCGGCGGGCAGAAATAGATCCCCAAGTGCTCTCCCGTCAACTCCTGTACTCCACTGCCATGAGAGGCGCAGGCAGAGTCGACGGGGGAGCGGCAGCAGTCGACTCACCACGGTGAAGACACCACAGTAAGTTGATCTAAGTGCATCGACTTCAGCTACGTTATTCATGAAGCTGAAGTTGTGTAACTTACATCGACATACCACCCCCCCAGTGTAGACCAAGCCTAAGTCGGTTTTAAATGCAAGCCATGTTTTAATGTTTTTCTTACACATCCAGCACATTTTAAAATAGTTCATTAGTTAAATAAAACTATTTTAAATGTTTTGTATACTTTTAATTGAATTCCAATTTTCATCCAAATGTAGCTTAACACAAATCCTGAGCAGAAAGCTATCTAGTAATTAAGAAATACATCGTTTTACATTGTTAGAAAAAGGTGAATTAAGGATCTGAATAAATGTATGTTAGGCTATATAATTGCTTAAATAAATATGTACAGATATGTTGGTGTCACTAGGCATAGCTACCCAGGTAACTCAGGGGAGTGGAAGGCCCAAAAGTGCCGATGAAACTCTTTTGCTCTGGGCCTACCTGAACCCCCAAACTCCATCTTGTGAACTCTCACCTACTTCTATGCTAACTGCTTACATGTTGAAGCAGAAATGTAAGGGTCAGCTTTTCTCTAGCATACAGCTGCTGTTTTGCTCAGACTGCTGTAAACAGGCCTTGCAAGGCCAAAAGATAAGCAGACGAATGGGAATTTTTCTAATTGTAACTGCTAGAGAAGGGAGGGGTGGGAGGGGTAAGAGGGAGTAACAGAACAAAGGCTTACACAGAAACAGCTTGGAGTATAAAAGGTAAAAGTTGTTTGTATGTGCTGCACTGGATTTGAGACATGCTGGTCTCCTAGTGCCATTTCAGAGCTCTGAAATAAACTTGGCTTGCTTTCTCCCCTCGGTGTCTTTATTGGTGCCAAGCACACCGGGCGACGAACCGTGTTTGCCATCTCGAGGCCTTTTTAGGCAGGCAACAGATAGAGTATATCCTCGTGGTGGGTAAAAGTACCAAATTGAGCGTAAAAGCTGCTATATTTAGTTGCAAGTTACCCTGTTTTGATGGTTATACCAACAAATGAGAATGAACCTCTCTTTAGGAAAAAAATTAAACCATCTTTGCCCACTCCTACACCTGGGCCGCTCCAGAGGTTGGAGAAGCCACTAGTATACTTTAGAGACAGGCCCTGCAGGGCTCTTAAGTTATGGCTACCTCGCTGGACTGCCATATAAGCTGCAGTGCTGGCTAAGTCTCTATAGGGATACAAGGTGGGTGAAGTAATATATTTTATTGGACCAACTTCTCTGGTGGGTGAGAGAGAGAAGCTTTTGAGCCACACAGAGCTCTTCAAGTCTGGGAAAGGTATTCCCAGCATCTCAGCTACATTCAAGGTAGAAAAGATTGTTTAGCAGAAGTAGCTTCCTCACCCATCTTGTCTCGCTAGTATTCTGGGACCAACATGGCTAGAATTATGTAGCATAAAATCTCCATCGTCCTGCAAGATGTTTCTCTTGTCCTGAGCCCCACCTTGGCATATCCCTTATAACAGGGCTTGCTATGGCATCCTTGAAAGGCAATCTTATGGCTGTCTTCCATAGCATCTGTGCTGAGGGAATCCACCCCCAGCCACAACTGGGCACCTAGGGCTCCATTATTCTGACCCAATCCTTTTACCTGACAAAGCGGCTGAAGCTCATTCTTTAGCTGTGGAAGTCCTGAATTCAATCCCTGCTGAGGACCAAGGATGATACATTTTTTCCTACATTAAACCCATGGAATAAGTGCATTTTCAGAGCTATAAATAAATATAACAGGCCAGAGACATAGGCCAAACAAAGCCTTTCATGAATACCACAATTTGAGGAACAGAAATATTTCTGAGGCACGCATTAGGCATTGGCAGAGAGAGGAAGGAAGCATGATACTTGTTGAACAATCACAAAGGAGAATTACCTAAGAACCAAAAAATATGAAAAAATGTGATTCAATTGCAAAGCTTTTGTATACAATATGAATATAGCCTTTAGTCGGAGTTTAAGAAATCAAAGCGACTGTATTATTAATATGCCTTAAATAGCAGGTAAACTAGCCATTTCTTCCGCTACAGGTACCTGCTGTTCCTCACAAAACACCACTAAGTTTTGACATCTCAGTTATTTGGCACAGCCTGTCTGTCAAGAACAATAGCTAACATCAGAAGGATCCTGGTGTGTCTTTCACATCTGTTATTATATGCACCTTAAAATTGCAAGAATAGATCAGCCCTTTCTTTATGGATACCGGCATCTCTGAGTGTTACATGGGACATTACTATTAGAGTCACCTTTTAATTCCTTGCTCAAATTAAATAGCTCTCCTTTAGATCTTTAGCCCTGCACCTGAACTTTGAGAAGTTTTGGATGTTAGGCCATTTTTATCCCATGAATATTTTAGACCCACTCCTGCAATCTAAAAGCAGCCAACACTGCATTATTTCTTAGGCATCTTGCCAGTGTCAAATCTAACTTTGTTCTTTCAGAATTTTCTTTTCTCAGTATTTCTTTTTATGTCCTTTGCTCAAGTAAATCAAGAGCCAGATGCTGATACCTTACTGCAGTTTAGGAGAATTTGACTCCACAAATAGTCACATTGACCTCAGTGGAACAACTCATGAGGAAAAGTGTTGTTCAGTCTGAACAAGGGCATTCGAATCTGGCCCGAAGGAAAGGAAAGTAGGTGAAACCCTCCCCCAATTCATGATATCTTTTGTATGAACTATTTATATTGCAAAGGAAGTTTCCACCACTGATCATTGTCAAGCAACAAAGCTATTTACAAAAATCTGGGCATCCTTTTTAATTACAAATCCTTTTACCTCAACAAAATGAATCTATCTAAACTGGTGAGGACCCAGGCTCAGAGGAGTCAGAGTGAAGGAATTTAGGTCACTGGATTTGTTTTCAAAGCTCTGAGGCTGAAGAAATGGACTTTCAAGATCTCTGAAAGTGCACTGTGCTGTGGCCTGAGAGGTTCCTGTCTAACTGGGATAATTTATTATATTCTAGCAAAATATCAATCTTTTAAATTGTTATAACCCTGAATGAATTCCCCCTCCGGAACACTCACCCAAACCTTGGGTCTCACATGCTCTTACTCTGGTCTTCTAGGCACATATTCAAACCACAGATCCAGTGTCTGACACCCTTCTTGGCAACAGGAAACCCATAGTCCAATTGTTTAGTCCATGAAACTAAACACAGCTCGCCCAAGGCCCTCTTCCCTCCCCCCGCCCCTCAATAGCTGCCGCATGCTCCCAGGGTTCCAGTGAAGCTGTGGACCCTGTGGTTTATTGTTCCCCTCCCTGACAGTAACTTGCTTACACTGTCACATAACACCCAGACTCAAAGGACTGTCTAAAAAACACACACACTTTAGACACACAGGAGATATACAGACCTATGGGGGAGGGGGGAACCCTCTATGTTCATCCCACACGCCTTTATTGAATTCTGTAAATTAAAAACAGAAGCATAACCAGACTAAGCAGATACAAATCCCAGTCTGTACTGCTCTCCTTGCCAGGCACACATCATAAAATTCCTGTCTTTGGAGGGCTCTTCTGATAGAAGACACAAGAAAATGAATGCCCATTAACAGATTGTAGTTAATACCAATACCTTTGTTAGGACCAGCTAAACATGTCTTACGTAGCGTTAATTCTTAAAAAAAAAAAAAAAAAAAGGCATCTTCACTTATCTATTTTCTTCCAAGATGTGAGGAAAAGAAGAATTGCTAGATATTCAGGCATGTGCTAGATGCTTGAACTTCATGAATACATTCTGATCTCTGCAATGGCTATTTAAAAAGGCTTATGCAAAGTGTCATGGTAGTATAGGGCTTTCTATTATGGAGTGTTAAATTACTGTGTGCTACATGAGTTGAAGCACTAAAGTACATGGTCCCCTCTATTCGTTACTCATTTGGAATTAAACAAGCATGCTTATAAATACGAAATTTTCTAAGAAGTCAACTCTTGGCTCTCTAGTTAGCTGCCCCGTAACCTAAAGTTTAATGAAAATAAAGAGATGTGGTGAATTGGAAGAGTCTAAAGCCATTTTTGAAGGGAACTCAAGCGTTTATAGCTTGTGAAGTTTATGTACGACAACACAGAGACAGACACAAGGACAGAAATTTGTGGGATACATTGTGCAGAAAGTCTAAAGCCTGGGTTGTTGTTTCAATTCCTTCTGTTGCTTGGTACAATCAGAGATTTGTTCCATGTGCTATTCACAGGTATTACTATCTATATTGCCTAGTTAAATACCCTTTCAAGCTCAGAATCCAAAGTGTACGCACACACACACTTCCTTCCTCATCCCCAGTTAGTTTCAGCTCATCCTCTCTGAACCTTAAGCATTCCTTCCCATTTTTGATTTATACAAGATCAGAATGAGAAAAAAAATGTAAACCTCATATCAACATGGGGAAAACACAAAAACAAAACAAAGCAAAGGAATGTAACCCAAAATATCTAGATGTACAAGATGGAAGAGTCTTGGCTTCTGAATAGTCTAAATTCTCACCATCCAGGAACTTGAGAAAACAGAAGTGTGGAACATATGAAGAAGATGCATTTCTGAAATTTTAACTATTAGTCCTTCAGTTTTTACTTGGCTAAATCCCAGTGGCTGCTTTACCTACTTTGTCATAACAAATATGTTCCTCCTGGCAATTTAATGCCTTCTGTTTAGTGCTATGTTGACAACACCCCTCCTAACCTTTGAAATAAATAAAGCTAGGATGTAGCTTTAATTTCAAATAGGACTGTAATACCTTCAAGTTAAACTTTTGTTTTTAATTTAGTCCAACAGCACTGTTTTTCTAAGTTCAGGTGCCCTGAATAGTTAAAGCCCAGAGACAATCACTACGGCTGAATTCTGAACCCTCAAAACAGGGTTGTATTAGTATTTTCATTATACACTCTGAACACATGAACTGTTCTGTAATAACGTTTCATTTTTATGTAGTTCTAGAGTGAATATTAAAGTTAAACAGAACATTAAAAATGCCAGAGTAAAGATGTGACTTCGCAGACTCCTAAGGTATATGAGAGTTAGACATCCAGCTACAACCCCATGAAGTGCTCAGTAGCCCTTTTTAACCCCCTTCCCACCAGCTCTTTCAGGGACTACCTGAAAAGCTCTCAGACTTCAAAGGGCATTGAATCAGGCCCCAATAGAGACAGTGGTTCTTACCAAACCTTTTTCCCAGCTTCCGCACACTTTACAATGTATGCAGCAGCTATCCCTTACCAGTCTGCTGGGAACGTTCATCCAAACCATTTGTTCCTTCCAGCACTTCCAAAACAAAATTAGACCCATTGGGTCTCAAATTAGGAACCCAACAACTGAAACAGCCACAAACGAGTGGTTGAATTAAACCTTTATCTCCGTTTCTCTTCCTGAAAAATTGGGATAACAGTTTTATCTGATGGCTGTTGAAAGGTTTAATTAGTTAAGATATGTCAAGGTCTCTGAAAGGCTTATAAATGCTAAGGAGTATTATTAAGTTGTAACATTTATAATAGGTTAAACTCACTGGCATTTCAAAAAATCTTGTTTGCTAAACTTTCACGATAATATAAAATATGTTAAACCTTTTCCTATATCTATACTTAGATTTTTGGCCAGTAAAAATATTCTACATTTGATTATAATAAATTGCACTGATGCACGATTCAGGTTCTCTTCTACGCATAGCTAAATCTTCATATTTTTACACCAAGAAAGAAGTCCATGGGAGCTGCTAGGCCTAAGCATTGGTGAAAGTCAGGCCAATAATGGAGATCTATCATTTCAAGTCATGTAGTACATGGGTTGCCAGCCTGGAGGTCACAACCCCAATAGGCTTTGAAGGCACATGTTCACCTTTACCTGGCTAGATGGGAATGGGATCCTGACACTTTTCTGTTGTTAACATGGATGAGAACCCTTGGTACTGTGAGGGAAAATTAACAGGACGTAAAACATTAGTCAAGGCCCTGACTTTGGTCAAGCTTGCTTGCAGGCCCTAAACTAAGATCCTGCTTGCTTCTGTGTGTCAAGGAGTAGAAGGGGTCACAGTGGAAAGTTCCCAAAACGGAACAATGGCTTTGTGTGTATAAAGGGCATGAGGGGGCAGAGTGAAAAAGTCCCCAAGTAGCATAATTTGCAATAGCCAGGCTTATGAAATATATAACCACATAAGTTGTGTTAGAAAGGTCGCTGACCACAAAAGAACAGACAGTGAGTAACAGGAGGGGCCTAGAGGGGGAGACGCTTGTTGTTGCTTTTGGCCTGTATTAATTTTGCAATGTATTCCAAATAAGATAATTAATATGGAAGTATGTATAATTTGCCTGTGGTTTTAACCTTTATAAGCTGGTTAAAGTTTAAGGAGGGCAGAGGAGCTTGCCACCTTGCATGGGGCTATGCTGACTCTCCTTGCATATATGCTCGCATAAAATAAAGGAGCCTCAGGCGTTTTCTGATTCAAACACAACGAGTGGTTAATTTTCCACAATAGTACATAATATTAATTTCTAGTGGCCTTTTCTTCTTTCAAAGATAATTTATTATCCTTTTAAGATGCATTGGGGCTAAAGCTTTTAGAGTAAAAGCCATCTGGTGAGAAACACAGTAAAAGAACTAAAAAAGAGCCATCGTGGCTTAACAACCATGTAAAAGAAGCAGTGAGAGATAAAAAGACTTCCTTTAAAAAGTGGAAGTCAAATCCTAGTGAGGCAAATAGAAAGGAGCATAAACACTGCCAAATTAAGTGCAAGAATGTAATAAGAAAAGCCAAAGAGGAGTTTGAAGAATGGCTAGCCAAAAACTCCAAAGGTAATAAAATGTTTTTTAAGTACATCAGAAGCAGGAAGCCTGCTAAACAACCAGTGGGGCCCCTTGATGATCGAGATACAAAAGGAGCGCTTAAAGACGAAAAAGTAATTGTGGAGAAACTAAATGGATTCTTTGCTTCAGTCTTCACGGCTGAGGATGTTAGGGAGATTCCCAAATCTGAGCCGGCTTTTGTAGGTGACAAATCTGAGGAACTGTCACAGATTGAAGTGTCACTAGAGGAGGTTTTGGAATTAATTGATAAACTCAACATTAACAAGTCACCGGAACCAGATGGCATTCACTCAAGAGTTCTGAAAGAACTCAAATGTGAAGTTGCGGAACTATTAACCAAGATTTGTAACCTGTCCTTTAAATCGGCTTCTGTACCCAATGATTGGAAGTTAGCTAATGTAACACCAATATTTAAAAAAGGGCTCTAGAGGTGATCCCGGCAATTACAGACCGGTAAGTCTAACATCGGGACCGGGCAAATTAGTCGAAACAATAGTTAAGAATAAAATTGTCAGAGACATAGAAAAACAAACTGTTGAGCAATAGTCAACATGGTTTCTGTAAAGGGAAATCGTGTCTCACTAATCTATTAGAGTTCTTTGAAGGGGTCAAACATGTGGACAAGGGGGATTCAGTGGACATAGTGTACTTAGATTTCCAGAAAGCCTTTGACAAGGTCCCTCACCAAAGGCTCTTACGTAAATTAAGCTGTCACGGGATAAAAGGGAAGGTCCTTTCATGGATTGAGAACTGGTTAAAAGACAGGGAACAAAGGGTAGGAATTAATGGTAAATTCTCAGAATGGAGACGGGTAACTAGTGGTGTTCCCCAAGGGTCAGTCCTCGGACCAATCCTATTCAACTTATTCATAGATGATCTGGAGAAAGGGGTAAACAGTGAGGTGGCAAAGTTTGCAGATGATACTAAACTCCTCAAGATAGTTAAGACCAAAGCAGACGGTGAAGAACTTCAAAAAGATCTCACAAAACTAAGTGATTGGGCAACAAAATGGCAAATGAAATTTAATGTGGATAAATGTAAAGTAATGCACATTGGAAAAAATAACCCCAACTATACATACAATATGATGGGGGCTAATTTAGCTACAACGAATCAGGAAAAAGAACTTGGAGTCATCGTGGATAGTTCTCTGAAGATGTCCACGCAGTGTGCAGAGGCAGTCAAAAAAGCAAACAGGATGTTAGGAATCATTAAAAAGGGGATAGAGAATAAGACTGAGAATATATTATTGCCCTTATATAAATCAATGGTACACCCACATCTTGAATATTGCCTACAGATGTGGTCTCCTCATCTCAAAAAAGATATACTGGCACTAGAAAAGGTTCAGAAAAGGGCAACTAAAATGATTAGGGGTTTGGAACAGGTCCCATATGAGGAGAGATTAAAGAGGCTAGGACTTTTCAGTTTGGAAAAGAGGAGACTAAGGGGAGATATGATAGATGTATATAAAATCATGAGTGATGTGGAGAAAGTGGATAAGGAAACGTTATTTACTTATTCCCATAATACAAGAACTAGGGGTCACCAAATGAAATTAATAGGCAGCAGGTTTAAAACAAATAAAAGGAAGTTCTTCTTCACGCAGCGCACAGTCAACTTGTGAAACTCCTTACCTGAGGAGGTTGTGAAGGCTAGGACTATAACAGCGTTTAAGAGAGAACTGGATAAATTCATGGAGGTTAAGTCCATTAATGGCTATTAGCCAGGATGGGTAAGGAATGGTGTCCCTAGCCTCTGTTTGTCAGAGAATGGAGATGGATGGCAGGAGAGAGATCATTTGATCATTGCCTGTTAGGTTCACTCCCTCTGGGGCACCTGGCATTGGCCACTGTCGGTAGACAGGATACTGGGCTAGATGGACCTTTGGTCTGACCCAGTACGGCCGTTCTTATCTTCTTATCTTGCTTTCTACAGTCAAAGGTGAGCCTTTTTCAGGACAATGGACAAATCACAAGTGAGAGAGAAGGTAGAGATGACATAATAAACATAAGATGACAGAACCCTGGGGAAGCCAGAAGGGCTTGTTGGTAGTTATTGAGGAGAGTGAAGGGATCTAACAGAGATAAGGAATATAGTGTGGGAGCTGCAGTGAGAACACAGGGATGCATATTCAGCCCCTCTCTAATAGCAGAGCACACAAATGCTTGTGCATGAACATTTGCTTTTAAATATTTCTGGCAGAACAGCTAACCCAAAAATACATGCATGAGAGCTATATTTTCTCCCAGACATAGCTCAGCCAGATTCACTATTTATCATCATTTATTTCCAGTAAATAGATGCCATACCAGGCCACTTATCTCTTTGTCAGAGCTCATAAATGGTGCTACAGTACCATGGGATTCTTGTTCAGGAGGTTTTTTTTTTTACTTTGAGACCTCTAATCTTCATCAGATAATACATACTACTTATCACTATCAAAAGCATTATCAGCATCTCTGGCATTATTAGCACAATCAGTTTACGAATGTGAATCATTCTGCAGTTCAGTCTCAGTATTCATACTTTCCTGACACTTAGCATTAACTCTGAAAGGCTCTTTCAACCTCTTTGAACTTGCTCCCTAACTTTTCAATATTACCCACATAATGTCATGGAAAGGACACAATTTTTGAACAAATCAGCCAGTAGCACAAATTAAAAGACATCTTGAAATCAATATTTAATATAGTTGACCTTGCCAGAATTAAGATTCCACTCAAAATCCAGGGGTGCACAGTGCTCCTGCCTGAAAGAAACAGGACACCACCTTCAAAAAAATATGGAGTAGGAGTTTTGGACAAGGAATATGAATTGCCCAGTCTAGTCCCATTGAAGTCAATGGGAGCTGATGGCCCCAAATAGCTTCTGAGGTCAAGGGTCTTTACACATAAATATCCTTCTACGATGTCAAAATGGAATAATAATACCTACTTCTAACAGTGCTTCATAACCATACAATCTCACACTGATTTCTCTTGTAAAGCACTATCATTAGCTGCCATTTCACAGATGGGGAAACTGAGGAACAAGGAGGGGAAAATCATAGAATGATATAGCTGGAAGGGACCATGAGAAGTCATCAAGTCCAGCTCCCTGTGCTGACCATTCTTGACAGGTGTTTCTTCAACCTGTTCTTAAAACCTCCAAGGATAGTGATTCCACAACCTCCCAGAGAAGCCTATTGTTGAACTTAACCACCCTTATAGTTAGGAAGCTTTTCCTAATATCTAACCTAAATATCCCTGGTTGCAGATTAAGCTCTTGAAATTCCATGACAAACTGCTTCAACAAAATCATTATGCAAGAAAATTCTGAGATTTAGATGCCAATATCTATAATTTCCCTTTCCTTTTTAGATTTTTGCTCATCTCATTTTTTAGATTCCCTCAACACTGGTTATATTTCTGTTCTGGACCAAAATAAAACTGCTTTATCAAACAAGTTGATTCCAACACTGTCAAAGACCGTGGAAACCAGGATTTTGACTTGCAGAAGTTGTTGCTTATATAAGAAGTGTAAAAGCTCAATTAATAGTATTTGATCTTATATATTAATTAGAGTGACACTAGTAGTGTGAATGAAAAAGCTGGTTTGCCATGGGAAATTATGGTGCCATCTTTCTATTACTTTTTTAGTTTCTCTCTCACATGTGGAATAGTAGATGTGGTTAAGCAAAATCCCCTGCAAAAAACCCTAAGGCTGCAAAAAACCCAGTGGGGGAGGAGGGAAAGTGAAAAAAGAAAAGTTGGAGAAATATAAAGAGAAGGAAGGGCATGGGGGGGAGGGGGGTGGAAAGGAACCCTGAAATCTAATAAAAAAGTTCCAGTTAAAAAAAAGAAAGAAAGAAAAGGTGCACTTTTTAAACAAAATGAAAAGTATAAAGGAATAATTGAAAATAATGTTTCCCCTTACAGGAAAAAAATCATTTGATGAAAAACATTTTTTCCAATCAGGAAAATTTTGACACTATCTAGGTCTGATGATCACCACATCTTATCTTTTGGGGAAGAAACACCTCTGCTATTATCTGATTGAAAAAAATGAACAGGTGGAATTTAAGTGGATTCAAGAAAACTCAAAAATTGCCGGTCATCTTGTTTTTTCCTTCATGCTGACTCACTCCTTCAACCTCCCTCTAGTGTCTTCAAGTATGTTCTGCACTTAATGTAGCTGCATCATTCTGTCATAGTGGGCACCATTAAGTGTTTGGCGCTTCCCTGCATCTTCTATTCTAAATATATGAAGATGCCATGGCTTCTGTAGGCCCTTGGAATGGTGGGTGATGGTGAAAATATTAATGGATTATTGTTTCTTTTTTTTTTAATCCTGTGATTGTATGCACATTGTTTGAAACCACTTAGTATATTTGTATTCAGAGTAGCAGCCGTGTTAGTCTGTAGCCACAAAAAGAACAGGAGTACTTGTGGCACCTTACAGACTAACAAATTTATTTGAGTATAAGCTTTTGTGGGCTACAACCCACTTCATCAGATGCATAGAATGGAACATACAGTAAGAAGATTATATATATATATATATACACATACATACACACACACACACACACACACATACAGAGAACATGAAGAGGTGGAAGTTGCCATACCAACTCTAAGAGGCTAATTAATTAAGATGAGCTACTATCTACTATCAGGAGGGGGGGGGAAGTATAGTGATAATCAGGATGGCCCATTTCAGACAGTTGACAAAAAGGTGTGAGGATACTGAACATGAGGAAATAGATTCAATTTGTATAATGACCCAGCCACTCCCAGTCTCTATTCAAGCCAAAGTTAATGGTATCTAGTTTGCATATTAATTTAAGTTAAGCAGTTTCTCATTGGAGTCTGTTTTGAAGCTTTTCTGTTGCAAAATTGTCACTTTTAAGTCTGTTACTGAGTGACCAGAGAGGTTGAAGTGTTCTCCTACTGGTTTTTGAATGTTATGATTCCTGATGTCAGATTTGTGTCCATTTATTCTTCTGCATAGAGACTGTCCGGTTTGACCAATGTACATGGCAGAGGGGCATTGCTGGCACATGATGGCATACATCACACTGGTAGATGTGCAGATGAATGAGCCCCAGATGGCGTGGCTGATGTGATTAGGTCATATGATGGTGTCATAGATATGTGGACAGAGTTGGCATCAGGCTTTATTGCAAGGATAGGTTCCTGGGTTAGTGTTTTTGTTGTGTGGTTGCTGGTGAGTATTGCTTCAGGTTGGGGGGCTGTCTGTAAGTGAGGACTGGTCTGTCTCCCAAGATCTGTGAGAGTGAGGGATCATCTTTCAGGATAGGTTGTAGATCTTTGATGATGCGCTGGAGAGGTTTTAGTTGGGGTCTGAAGGTGATGGCTAGTGGCGTTCTGTTATTTTCTTTGTTCGGCCTGTCCTGTAGTAGGTGACTTCTGGGTACTCTTCTGGCTCTGTCAATCTGTTTTTTCACTTCAGCAGGTGGGTATTGTAGTTTTAAGAATGCTTGATAGAGATCTTGTAGGTGTTTGTCTGAGGGATTAGAGCAAATGCGGTTGTATCGTAGAGCTTGGCTGTAGACAATGGATCGTGTGATGTGTCCTGGATGGAAGCTGGAGGCATGTAGGTAAGTATAGCGGTCAGTAGGTTTCCAGTATAGGGTGGTGTTTCTGTGACCATCTCTTATTAGCACAGTAGTGTCCAGGAAATGGACTGCTTGTATGGACTGGTCTAGGCTGAGGTTGATGGTGGGATGGAAATTGTTGAAATCATGGTGGAATTCCTCAAGGGCTTTTTTTTCATGGGTCCAGATGATGAAGATGTCATCAATCTTACTTAGTGGCAATCTCTTACAAATAAAGGAAACATGGTGTAATACACTTAGCCTGTGTAGTAAGTTACAATCTCATTATACAAAACTCATATCTTCAGCACTTGAGGTCCGCAAGTATTTAAATCCAAACTGGGATGCCATTTGCTTACTAGCTGCGAGTGCATCTAGATAACACAGTTGTCAAAAGACTAAAAAACTCAACTTGGAAAAGTCATGCTGCACATCACACCACATTGGTCCACAACCACCATTAAATAACACTAGAATTGTTGGTTTCCCCATGACCTATCCCATATGGCTGCAGGCTTGGTTGGTGACATTGTCTGAATCAGCCCTGAATTACTTTAGGACTTTCATATGCAATCAAGCATTAGTGGAAAGTACACTGATGAATTTTCCAGCCAAAACCATAATACCTACAAAGCTTTTTATTTTTTATTTGTTTATGTGCACAGCTTTTGTGGAAATGTAAAACAAGTGCAAAGATCTTTTCTGATCCATCACTCCTAGCCTACCTGATGATAATGTCATTCCTGGATCCACACATTGCAGCCTGCTAATCTACCTAATACTGCAACACTTACAGGGACTGAACATTTTTTCAAAATATTCACTAACAAAATGAAGCTTCCAAATTCGTTTTCCCCTTTCTTGAAGATGCAGAAGTCAAATTCCCTAACACAAATGAACCTTTCATATGCTAATTTGCCTAATCCTGTGCACTGGCAGGCCTATCTAGGCAGCGGATATGAATAATTCCCTTATCCTAGAAGACCTGAATCTTTGACCAGCACCAAATATCAGCATAGTTTCCTGATATATTTAAATGTGAGGGAAAGCTCCCTGCCTGAAATTAACGCTTAGTGTGTGGTTAGGCTACCCCCAGCCCACACGTGGCTCCAGTGTTCTTCCTGGCTGAACATTAAGCAGACAGTGGGATTTGTTCAATTACATAGAGACAGTCTATTCAAATGAGACAGAGAGAGAGAGAGGAATGTAAAGAAGTAGCCCTTATAGGTAACTCAGAAGCACCAACGGATGGGGTATTCAAACCCAAGAGAGGAGGTTGAGAGAGTCTGCGGGGAAGGAGAGGAGTGGGTGCCCCCAACTGTCCTATTTCAAGGCCAATTCCTGTGTAGCCTTAATAACACAAGACAGCAGAACAAGCCATATTTTAAAAAAATCAGAATGATCAAGTAATGCTCTAGCCAGTTTATAAAAAACTGTTGTGATCTTAACACTGTTGCCCTCGTCCTTCCTTACCATTCTTGCTCTTGTTTGTTTAAGGTTGCCAACTTTCGAACCGCACAAAACCAAACACCCTAGCCCCATTCCTTCCCTGAGGCCCTGCTCCTACTCCCTCCCTTTCCCGAGCCGCCCCCCCCCCGCCCCGCTCACTACATTTCCCCCTCCCTCGGTGGCTCGCTTTCCCCCACCCTCACTCACTTTCATTGGGCTGGGGCAGGGGGTTGTGGTGTGGAAGGGGGTGAGGGCTCCAGCTGGGGATCCGGGCTCTGGGGTGGGGCCAGAAATTAGAGGTTCAGGGTGCAGGAGGGGGCTCTGGGCTGGGGCAGGGAGCTGGGATGTGAGAGGGGGTAAGGGCTCTGGCTGGGGGACAATCTCTGGTGTGGGGCTGGGGATGAGGGGGTTGGGGTTCAGGAGGGGGCTCCAGGCTGGGGGGTGGGGCCGAGGGATTTGGAGTGTGGGAGGAGGTTGCAGGTTGAGGCATGGGGTGGAGGTGTGGGAGGGAGTACAGGCTCTGGGCTGGGGCCAGGAATGAGGAGTTTGGGGTGCAGGAGGGGGCTCCAGCATGAGGGTGGGGCCAAGGGATTCTGAGTGCAGGAAGGGGCTATGGGTTGAGGCAGGGAGGTGGGATGCAGGAGAGGTATGTGCTCTGGGGTGGGGCCAGGGATGAGGGGTTCAAGGTCTGGGAGGGGGCTCTGGGCTGAGGTGCGGGGGGGGGGGGGGGGAGGCCCGGGGGGGGGGGCGGGCGCTGGGGGGGGGGGGGGGAGGACAGGGGTGGGGTGCAGGAGGGGGGTCTGTGTTTGGGGGGGGACTCGGGGCTGAGGGAGAGGGTTGGGGCTCAGGCACAGGCTTACTTTGGGTGGCTCCCAATCAGTGGCACACAGGGTCTAAGGCAGGCTAGTCCTTACCTGTCCCGGCACTGCGCTGCGCCCCGGAAGCGGCCATCAGGTCTGGCTCCTAGGCGGGGGGCCAGGAGGCTCCGTGCATTGCACTTGCCCGCAGGCACCGCCTCCCCCCGCTCCCATTGGCTGCGGTTCCCAGCCAATGGGAGTACGAAGCTGGTGCTCAGGGCAGGGGCAACGTGCAGAGCCCCTACCCCACCTAAGAGCCGGACTTGCTGGCCACTTCTGGGGCACAGCAGGGTGCTAGGACAGGTAGGGACTAGCCTGCTTTAGACCCACAGCACCTCTGACTGGTCTTTTAATGGCCCGGTTGGCGGTGCCAACCAGTGGAGCCATCAGGTGTGGGCGTTCCAATCAATAAACGGACATCTGGCAACCCTATGTTTGTTTTGTCTGGTGGTAGAACGCTGGTGTCTTGTGTTAAGTTAGGCCCCAGTCCTGGAAACACTTATGTATGAGTGGGCTTATTGAACTCAGCTGGGACCATTCACAAGCATAAAGTTACTCACAGGTATATGTGTTTACACCAGGACCTGAGGCTAAAGTCTTCAGGGCGTGAACAGCCTTTTTATTCTGTCTGGCATCTAGAACAATGAGGGTCCACTGTAACAGGGACCACTTAAAATTAAAAAGGTTGTAGGTCATTTTTAAACTAAGGGCTGGGAGAAAGTTGACAGGTAGAGAGGAGAATGTGGCTCAGACAGAGACATCTTTTAGGGGAGGATCTATTAATGGAGATTCTCTATGTCCTAGTAAAGAGGAGAGGATGGAAGATTATAAAATACAGGTAGGATCTGATGAGAAACAGTCAAATGAAAAAGAGTCCCATTCAATTAGATCATGTAACAGCAGACAGCTATTGTTTTAAGTGCTTATATACAAATGCTAGAAGCATAAATAATAAGATGAGTGAACTAGAGTGCCTCATATTAAATGAGGATATTGATATAAAAGGCATCATAGAAACTTGATGGAATGAGGATAATCAATGGGACACAGTAATACCAGGGTACAAAATACATCAGAAGGCCAGAATAGGTCATGCTGGTGGGGGAGTGGCACAATATGTGAAAGAAAGCATAGAATCAAATGAAGTAAAAAATCTTAAATGAACCAAGCTGTACCACAGAATCTCTATGGATAGTAAATCCATGCTTGAATTATAAGAATTTAGCAGTAGGGATCTACTACCAACCATGTGACCAGGATAGTGATAGTGACTGTGAAATGCTCAGGGAGACTAGAGGGGTTAAAAAAAATTAAAATACGATAATAATAATAATAAAAATGGAGGTTTCAACTATTCCCATACCAACTGGGCACATTTCACCTCAGGACAGGATGCAGAGATAAAGTTTCTTGTAACCTTAAATGACTGCTTCTTGGAGCAGCTAGTTCTGGAATCCACAAGGGGAAAGGCAATTCTTGATTTAGTCCTAAGTGGAGCACAGGATCTGGTCCAAGAGGTGAATATAGCTGGACTGCTTGGTAATAGTGACCATAATATAATTAAATTTCACATCCCTGTGGTGGGGAAAACACCACAGAAGCCCAACATGGTAACATTTAATTTCAGAAAGGGGGACTACAGAAAAATTAGGAAGTTAGTTAAACAGAAATTAAAAAGGTACAGCGCCAAAAGTGAAATCCTTGCAAGCTGCATGGAAACTTTTTAAAAACACCATAACAGAGGCTCAATTTAAATGTATACTCCAAAATAAATAACATAGTAAGAGAACAAAAAAAGTGCCATCGTGACTAAACAACAAAGTAAAAGAAGTAGCGAGAGGCAAAAAGGCATCCTTTAAAAAGTGGAAGTTAAATCCTAGTGAGGAAAATAGAAAGGAGCATAAACTCTGGCAAGTGAAGTGTAAAATATAATTAGGAAGGTGTAACAGGGTCAGCACCCAACTCTCACAAGTGCCCCCTCTGATTGGGCATGTCTGCGTTCTTTCAGGAAGTAGTCCTGGCCCTGGTATGGGGCTTTATCTCCAGGGCTTCCTCCCAGGAGACACTATCTTCCTGCAGCCCTCCCCGGGCTCAGTCCCTACTCAGTCCTTGCAGCCAGCCAGAAGCTGCTCAATGATCCCTGCTAGCAGACTGTCTTCTGCTCAGTCCTAGTAGACAGCCAGGATCCTCTCACTCCCCCAGTCCCTGCCCCCACTTAGCTGTTCATGAGCCTGCTGCTCTACCAGCCAAGCACACAGTCCTTCCTTCTCCAGCTCCAAGCAGCTACTAACTGCTGCTTTGTTCTGCAGCTCCTTTTATATGGCCCTCCTGGCCCAAAATTGGCTGTTCCAGCAGCTCCTCTCATTGGTTGCTTCCTCGCAACCACTCTAGGCCACTTGGAGGACTTCTCCACTGATCTTTTCCTGGGATGGGTGTGGCAGAACCCTGAGGTCTCCAGCAGGGGGTCTTTGGGTCTAGTCCACCCCCTCACAGAAGGCCAAAAAAGAATTTGAACAACAGCTAGCCAAAGACTCAAAAAAAAAAATTAAGTATATCAGAAGCAGGAAGCCTGCTAAACAACCAGTGAGGACACTAGATGATCAAGATGCTAAAGGAGCACTCAAGGATGATAAGGCGGAGAAACTAAATTAATTCTTTGCATCGGTCTTCATGGCTGAGGATGTGAGGAAGATTTCCAGAACTGAGCCATTCTTTTTAGATGACAAATCTGAGGAACTGTCCCAGATTGAGGTGTCATTAGAGGTGGTTTTGGAACAAATTGATAAATTAAACAGGAATAAGTCACCAGGACCAAATGGTAGTCACCCAAGAGTTTTGAAGGAAGTCAACTGTGAAATTGAAGAACTACTAACTGTAGTCTGTAACCTATCATTTAAATCAGCTTCTGTACCAAGTGCCTGGAGGATAACTAATGTGACGCCAATTTTTAAAAAGGGCTCCAGAGCTAATCCCAGCAATTACAGAGGGTAAACCTAACTTCAGTACTGGGCAAACTGGTTGAAACAGAATTGTCAGGCATATAGATAAACATAATTTGTTGGAAAAGAGTCAACATGGTTTTTGTAAAAGGAAATCATGCCTCACCAATCTTCTATAATTCTTTGAGGGGGTCAACAAGCATGTGGACAAGGGGGATCCACTGGGTATACTGTACTTAAATTTTCAGAAAGCCTATAACAAGGTCCATCACCAAAGGCTCTTAAGCAAAGTAAGCTGTCATAGGATAAGAGGGAAGGTCCTCTCATGGATTGGTAACTGGTTAAAAGATAGGAATAAATGGTTAGCTTTCAGAATAGAGAGAGGTAAATAGTGGTGTCCCCCAAGGGGCCTGTACTGGGACCAGTACTATTCAATATATTCACAAATGATCTGCAAAAAAGGGTAAACAGTGAGGTGGCAAAATTTGCAGATGATACAAAACTACTCAAAATAGTTAAGTCCCAAGCAGACCGTGAAGAGCTACAAAAGGATCCCACAAAACTGGATCACTGGGCTACAAAATGGCAGATGAAATTCAGTGTTGATAAATGCAAAGTAATGCATCCTGGAAAACATAATCCTAACTATACCTATAAAATGATGGGGTCTAAATTAGCTGTTTCCACTCAAGAAAGATCATTGAGTCATGGTTGATAGTTCTCTGAATACATCCACTCAATGTGCAGCGGCAGACAAAAAAAAGCTAACAATATTGGGAATTATTAAGAAAGGGATAGATAAGACAGAAAATATTATATTGCCTCTATATAAATCCATGGTTTGCCCACATCTTGTATAGTGTGTGCAGATGTGGTCACCCCATCTCAAATAAATATATATATATTGGAATTGAAAAAGGTTCAGAAAAGGGCAATAAAAACTATTAGGGGTATGAAACAGCTTCCATATGAGGACAGATTAATAAGACTGGGACTTTTCAGCTTGGAAAAGAGACGACTAAGGGGGATATGATAGAGTCTATGAAAATCATGACTTGTGTGGAGAAAGTAAATAAGGAAGTGTTATTTACTCCTTCTCATAACACAAGAACTAGGGATCACCAAAAGAGATTAATAGGCAGCAGGTTTAAAAACAAATAAAAGGAAGTATTCCTTCACACAATGCAGTGTCAACCTGTGGAACTCTTTGCCAGAGGATGTTGTGAAGGCCAAGACTATAAAAGGTTCAAAAAAGAACTTGATCAATTCATGGAGGATAGGTCCATCAATGGCTATTAGCCAGGATGGGCAGGGATGGTGTTCCTAGCCTCTGTTTGCCAGAAGCTGGGAATGGGTGACAGGGGTTGGATCACTTGATGATTACTTGTTCTGTTCATTCCCTCTAGGGCACCTGGCATTGGCCACTGTCAGAGGACAGGATACTGGGCTAGATGGACCTTTGGGCTGACCGAGTACGGCCGTTCTTATGTTCTCTATGAGCTACAACAAAGGTGGTCTCAATTCAATTCATATTTTGTTCACAGCAAGCTGCACAGTCTTGTGTTAAAAATATTAACTGTGGAACAGATTTTAATGCCATTATTTATTGGACAAGTTCTCTAGACATTTATAATCCATAACTCACTTCTGAATTGATTTGCTGCTGCTTCCCAAAAGTCATGTAGTAAAGATCTTGATGTATTGTAGTTCTAAAATACCACTTTTAAAAATTCCCATTTACATGTATGCTGTCGACACACTGCAGACATTAAATATCATAAATGTAGAGTTAATGTCTAATTTCTATAAGTTATGTCTTTTAGTAATTATATTAAATGAAGAGATATTGACTTTTAGAGACTAAATTCCAAGTCCTTTTCTATTGCCAAAGCAGTCAGGAATATCTTTAAATAAGCTTATGTTACAATGACACTTTAATGATCCATCAGCTAAAATTGAGAGAAAAAGTAGTCCCTGAGAACTAACAGAATTAGAATTCACCAAACAATTGTGAAAAGCTCAAAACAGGTAGATACAGGACCAAATGCTCAGCTACTGACAATCAGAAAAGCTCTATTAAAGTCTTAAAAGGTACACTGTTTTACAGCAGCTAAGGAACTTGCTTATAATAGAGTCTACCAAATCTATAAAGAGAACTGAACATCAGAGTAAGACAATTATACAATATATACTTTTTTTTTTTTCTTGCCCGAATCATGTTTTTCATTAGATCCTGTGTAACTGCTTAGGTTCCTTGCATACTCCAGTATACCATATTTATCTTCATAAATACTGAGAGTACTTGGGCACTTCCTGTGCTTGAAATTGGATTTAGCCTTTATTTACTTATTTTTAAACAGTGAGGATGATTAACCAGTGGAACAAAACATCAAGAGAAGTGGTGGATTCTTCATCGCTCGATGTCTTCAAATTAAGAGCTGGATGAATCTCAGGAAGTCAGACAAGTCAGAGGTTATTGGTTCAGTGCAGGAGTAACTGATTGAAATTCTCCACGGGAGATTGGCCTGTGTAATTTAATGATGAATGTATAACTTCCACAAACATTCCACTATAATGATGTAATGGAAGTCTTCATACTTAGGGTATGTCTACACTGCACAATCCTTACAGTGGAATGTAGAATGCCTATACCGCCCTGACTCCCCCCCACCCCCCCCAGGTATAGCAGCAAGGCACTGTTTAAGCATGTAAAGACAGACCTGAACCCTTATGTATGTACGCTATATGGCTCTCTGCATGCCCAACCAGTGCCTCCACTGTCTAGCCTACACCTTTTTTAAGCAGTGTAGTATACCACTGCCCCTCCATTGCCAAAGTCTTTCCCCACCACAGAGAAAGACTTCAGCAGGAGAGAAAGGGTCTAGCAGAGGGGAGGCAGCAGGGAAAGGCTCCAGCAACTCCTTGCTGCCACAGTCTTTCCCCACTTCCTCAGACTTTCATTAAGATGTGTAGCTACACACCACAGCATGAATTCAACCTGCTTTTCACTGCACTGTGTAGCTACACCTGGTGTACACAGCACCACTAGTGGTGTGCAATGTAGACATAGCCTAATGGTAAATGCTTCAAGGATGAAATGCATTTCAGTCAGAGGGCTACCACAAGACCACTCCATACCTCAAAATAAGGGTAGAGAGAAATTTGGCATCTAGAACTTGTGGGACTCTCTGCACAAAGGTGATTGTCACCATAATACTTTGTCTACTGAAGTCTATCCTCCATCCCCAAAAGTGTGCATTTGTTTTGCAGCAATGATTGCCATGGCAAAAGAAAACTTCCCAACATAGTTCTCTTTTTTTATCATGATGCTGTTTCTGGTGGTGCTATTTCTAGTGGGTAATGAAGAAACATGTGCTTTGTAATTTCTTGTAGCTAATGCTGTTTGCTGAGAGTAATTCTTATTCCCAGGAAGTAGAGAGTTGCTTTTGGTGCTACTAGGTACACTTTCATAGATTAATATAAACAGACAATTGACCTGATTCTCTATCACGATAATATAAAGTACTAATTACTCCACAGTTGATAAAATTAGTATGAGATATGAATGTTTTACCCCCACGTAGTGAGAGGAGAAAGAGAGGGTTCCCGAATAAGGATTTTTGAAACTTTTATTGAGACACATTTTGGTTATGCTCCTCTATGGCTCAAGTGAATTAACAGTACAAGGGAGTCCATCTAGCACAGGTGCAAACTTGGTTAGCCATGTATCATCTCTATTCTACACAGGACCTTATACTGCACTCCCAGTATCTGAGTGCCTTCCAATACAGCATTGAGCAACAGGACTAGTATCTGTCATTTGCTTGTTCTCTCATCCTCTCTCCAATGGGAGAAGATTATGCAGGGAATGTTTTGTTTTGAATTTTTTACACACACACACACACACACACACACACACACACACACACTTGTGCTAATGGAGTAACAGGAAATGGTATAAGTCTTATCTTCTGCATTGACCTGCCTCTTGAGAGGGATGGAGACACGTGCTTTGCCAATGGGATTCATAGCTGTTTCTAGACAGAGCAGAGTAATGTGGTAAAATAGCTGCAATCCCACTTTAAGGCCCTTTAACACTGCCAGAGAAATTTGTGGCCTTACTGTAAATGACAGGCTTAGTACTTTTCTGTGAATATTTGTTTTCTGAACAGAGCTTATTTCATAATTAGTCAATGGAACAAATCCTGTAGTCCTTATTCAGTGTTAATAGAAGTTTTGCCTGAAGATTCTGGTGAGAACATGTAATTTTTTGGAGGGGGGGAGGGGCGGGGATGGCATGAAGGAAAGGTGGCAGATGACACAGTACCTGTCATGTTCGCAATCCAGATCCTTAGCTGGTATAAACTGGCATTGCTACATTAAAGTCAATGTAGCAACACTAATTTACACTAGCTGGAGATATGTCCCAGCATACTAAATTCTTCCCTAGTCCTAATGTTGCCAAAAGGAATTGCAGAAGTTCGTGCCAGAGCTGAATTTAGGTTTGCAGTCTTACCCAGGTTTGCATTTTATTTGCTTGTTTTGACAGATTTGCCTCAAAAAGAAAAAGAAAAAACAACAACAAAAAATACACCACTTCACTTTAGTTAATTTTGGTGTTGCCTCACAAAGTCTTGAAGCTACTTTTTCTGAATCAGACAGATGTAAAGAAGTACCTTTCAGCTTGGGTCTCTTTCCTTTGATTTTGTACTTAGAAACACACAAAAAATATTCCAAGTTTTAATTAAAAAATTAGGGCAACATCATCAGCTGGTATAAACCGGTGACTTCAGTTGACCCATGCAGGTTTATGCCAAATTAGAAGCTGGCCTTTGCATCCCCGTGGTCTTATATCAAGTTTCACGCTGGAATGATTTTCCATTTTGTTATGTCCAACTTGTAGACCCCTGAAAATGGATGGCAGAAGCAACTTTAAGCAAAGCATCACATATATAAAAATAAATAAGCCCTGTTCAGTTAATGCCAAATGCACTTTAGCTGCATTTTGAGTGAAAGGCTGTATTTTATAAACGGTAGATAGCAAACCTTATAGTTTAAATATTTAATGTGCTATAGATAAGAGAAAAGGTATAATGGTGGTACCATATGTCAAAAACTAATATAAAGATAGAAAGCTGTCTTAAATCAAAGAGTTGGCATAGATGGTTCTCATCCAGATTGCTTTTTCAGTCTATATTTTATTATGAGAACACAGTTCTCTCCCATCCAAGATTTTTACAGGAATGAGTTTCAAAATGTGAGCAAAATATGGAAAACATCCAAATGCAAAGTTAGGGTATTGCTCGGGAAATATGTCTTTTTGTTAGGAGAAGAATTAGAAAAGGTAACATTTCTCAATGTTAGAGGCAGCTTTTAAATCCCCCATTGGAAGATTCAGAACAGTTCATTTTACTGCAGGGCAAATGACATTATGGAGAAGGGCAAGAGAGAAATATGCTTTTTTATGGAAAAGAAAAGCAATTACATTATTTTTAATGCATAGTATGGATTTCATTTAAGTTTTACCACATCAAAAAGATTGACGTTTTTGCATGTTGTACAAAATTGTGCTTGTTTAAGACATACTGTGCTAGGACTAGAATACCTGTAATTCAGTGACATAAGCATAGCTTTTAAAATAGGAAAGAAGGTAAAAACCTGAGGGTTTATGGACTGATTCTCAGTACCTGCAGCTTCCAAATAAGTCAAAGGAAGCCGTGGGTGCTCAGCACTGGGGAAGGGGGGACTTAATTCAAAGCCAATGGGAGTCTTCCTACTGACTTTAGTGGGCTTTGATCAGTCAGGTACATTCCAACAGCTTGATTCATTTTTCCAGAGAAACAAAGCCCTGGAATTTGTTTTCCTTTTGAGATGCACTGAACACAATTTCTTCAGTGCAGGAACAGCAGTTCTATATTGTCCCAAAATGCAGAATAATTTATTCCAGCTTTCCTTCCTTATTTCTAAACAGGTGAGCTTCAGATATTTTAACCTTTAGAGAGTATTTAAAGAAGAAGTCATCCTGGCCAACAGTTTGTTAGTAACTGCATTTCCTTTATTAGGGCCTGATTCAGCAAAACACTTAACCAAGTGCTTAATTACAAGCATATGCTTAAATGCTTTGAGAACAAACAGGGATAGGATTACTCATATGTTTAAAGTTAAGCACATGATTAGTTGCTTTGCTGGATGGGGCCCAGAGTGCTCAGAACCTTGCAGGTTCAGAGCCTTAATTCCCCAAGAGCTATACAAGTGTGTTTCACATATATAATTACAAAATACTGCAGAATGAAGAGGTCAGTTTAACCCCTTTGAAGCACATGTAACCCAGCATGCCACTCTAGAGTGAGATCCTCTGCTGAGCCACATCATAGTAGCTCCATTGCTTATGGTAAACTCAGTTGCATGAAAGATGCAAATGGATTTCACCTACTGTGTAAGAAAAAATTGAGTTGAGCACTCTTATGCTTGGATACTTCCATGCACTCCAGTCAAGCCACCCAAAATATTTAGTCTGCAGAGCTGGAATGGATTTTTCTTTCAAGATTTCCAATACTTCCGGCTTGTGGCCAAGCTAGAACTACCATGGGATCAGCTGCTCTCTTAGCATTCTCTGGGTCTCATGTGGAGGGGGGAGGGGAGAAGCACGGAACAGCAAAAAAACTTTCTAAAAGATTCAGGTTGGGGTCTGGGAGAAGTTTGGCATGTGGGGAAAAGGTAAGGTGGTCTCGGTTGGTGCTTTATCAAACATTCAGGTAAACTCAGCCTTTGTAACATTACCTAAGCTTCCCTAAATTACTACAAAAGGAACAGTTAGATAGACTACTACAAATACTGTGATAGTTAAGATATTAACTAAGGCAACTATCAGGACTTTAAAGGGTAAACATTATATGAGTCTTGGAAGCAAACTGTGATCCCAAGAGGTAAAGTGGCGTAGCTCCAAACATTTGAGATTATACCTAGCTTGTGTGTTAAAGTGAGCAAGATTTTTTAGAAATATTTTAAATGGTGCCATATTAATAGTGCTGGAGCCTGAATTCCTCTATTTACTGAGATAAGCAAAGCATTTAAACAGTCTGATCCAATGAACGACATACTAGGGTGGGACTCAGGAGGAGTTCTATTCCCAGCTCTGCTACTGACCTGCTACAGGACATTGGCCCAGTCACTTAATCTTTATGCCTCTGTTTTCCTCCCCCCAAAATTGGTCTTCTTGAATACTTAGGGCAGGTCTTCACTACGGGGGGGGGAGGGGGTCGATTTAAGATACGCAAATTCAGCTACGCGAATAGCTTAGCTGAATTCGACGTATCGCAGCCGACTTACCCCGCTGTAAGGACGGTGGCAAAATCGACCTCCGCGGCTTCCCGTCGACAGCGCTTACTCCCACCTCCGCTGGTGGAGTAAGAGTGTCGATTCGGGGATCGATTGTCGCGTCCCGACGAGACGCGATAATTCGATCCCCGAGAGGTCGATTTCTACCCGCCGATTCAGGCGGGTAGTGTAGACCTAGCCTTAGACTGCAAGTTCATTGAGACAGGGACAGTCTCACCATGTGTTTATAAAGCACCATACTGCCCTGATCTCAGTTGGAGCTTGTATTAGAGTTGCACCTACAAATAGATAGTAAGCATGGGAAATAGCAGTGAAACTTTCTGCTCATACTGCTTTCTTCTGAAGGACTCACCTCTAGTGGAGAGAAGGAGTTCAGTCTGCATGGCTTTGGTATAGGGTCTGCCGTCAAAGGTTCCAGTTGTACGGGGACTTCATTTTAGATATGCACCAAGCTGAGGATCTTGATTTGAATCTGGCCCAATGGATTCTTTAATTTTAAAAGTATTTTCTTGGAATTGAAGTTGATCTTTAGGGTAAATGGAGGCATGTGAATAAATAATATTCAGAATGTATTTAAATCCCTAATGGATACATCAAAGCATGTGCACATAGTTTTAAAGAGGGGAGAGGAAGGGAGGGTTGGTTGGTAATCCTCACTTTTCCATTTGACAAACTCTTAACTGGCATCTTGAGAACTGGTTTAGATTAATTTGTCAGAATAGATAAGAAAAAATAGTGTTCTGAATATCAGGCAGGTTTTGATCCTCTGAAGAATAGAGTGACATCACGTGCAGATATTTTATTGGAACTATGTATAATACCAATGTTGTTATTCAGCAAACATATTATTGATCTAAATCATATGCAATTATTTATCATGGTTTTAAAAATATAGTTGGAGTGAAGGTAAGAATGAAATATTGTAATATGCTTGTGTCTAACAAGCACATTACAGTCAGACACTAGCTGTGCTAACTTCCCACTCACTTATGTTAATGCACTTCACCATTGACCTGCAACAACCTTGCTCTTGCATACTGGGTCTCTCCTTTCACCTGAGATGTTAACTGTACCCGGTTACATGTTAGTTTTGTGACTGGTACAAATGGGCATTAGTCTGCACAAAATAGCAGTTAAAAGGTTGTGATCCTATGCTGTATTGTTCTTTTTGGACTATTTAAAAGAATAAAGAATAGACAAAAATGTTACTTCAGACTTAATGTGTTGTTTGGATTCCCTTAAGAAATTCTTAAAATATATTATAGATAGATAGATAGATCACATTTTTGTTTTGCATTATGGGTCTGAACCAAAGCCCATTGAAGTCAATGTGAGTCTTTCCATCAGGTTCTAAAACTCACAAACATACCTTAATAATATAAAAATCTACATCAGGACCAGCTGCAAACTGATCTTTTGTAGTCCAGCCATTTCATCCTCTTTCCTCTGTGACTGGCTTCTCCTTGCAATCTTGCTATTGGTAGCTCTTTGTTTGAAGCTTCCATGATGCAAAGAAGGTAAAATGCAGCAAAGTGAAAACTATGATCAGATAATTCTGTACACAGCAAGGAGGGAGAAGCAGGTGTAGAAAGGTTTCCAACATATGTAAAGGGGAGACGTCTCTCTTCTTCTGCTTATAGTACTGATTACCCAAAGTCTGGTTCAGATGCTATTGGAGAAATAATTGAAGATTACATCTGCTCTTTCAGAATCTTTATTACATATGGAATCTTTAGAGCGGTAACTAAGTTTTAAAGGCTAGTTTATTCATTCTCATTTCAGTATATAAATGAATAACTGGCTCAAGTAAGGTTTTAAAAAAGTCAATGATACATTAAAGTAAAATTATCTGCTCTTCTTACTATATACACACACACACACACACACACACATGTACTATCATGGAAAAATACTTGACAATATTTATTCCCTCTACCTCCCTTTTGCCTCAGCTTTTTTTGATTCTGTTGGAATGATCCAACAACCCTAATTCCCCAATACGATGAATTTATTGAATATTGAAAGAACTGTTGTGCTCTTCTTTATTATTTTGGTCTGTTGTGAATAGGCCTGGCCCTAAGCGTTCTACCAGCCAGGCCGGAAAACAGCCAGGGTGGAAAACAGCTCTCCTTCCGCCCACTCCACCTCCCCCATAGCAACTGAAAGGGAAAAAAAAAAAAAAAAAAAAAAGTTGAGCAGTACAGAGATGAAGTTGGTGCCCACAACAACCACCCTGCTCGCTTGTCCCTAAAACCAACCCTGGCTGCGTATTACGCATAAAAAAAGTGTTAACAAAAATCTCTGAATGAAGTTATTTGGTGGAGGGAGTAGGGAGGCATAGGACCACACACACCACAATACAAATATTCCATCAGACTTACATCCCAAGTAAGCCCACCACAATTCCTAAATTGATATTTTCCAGGGGTGGCACAATTTGGGATGGTTGGTTTATATATGGTAGTCTTATCTGCACAAACAGTTGTACTGCTTTAACTGTACCAGTGCAATTAAAGTGATACAAGCTGCCTAGTGTTAATGCAGCTCAACTAGTATAAGTGGGCTCAGTACAGCTTATTCTTAAACTATTTATATAGGGCATCTTTATACTGGTAAGACTGTAGGGTCCTTTTTAGCTTTAGCACTTTTCAACCTATATACACACCAGTGATATTCCATCAATTTCCTCCCACAAGTTCTTGTATATGGATGACATTGTGCTGGCTACTCAGGCTTCCTCATTTGAAACTTCAGAATAGGTTCTAGAACAGGTTTCTAGTGCTTTTAGATCCTATTTCAAGGCATGTTAGTTAAAGCCAGGTACCTCAAAACAGTTGTCTCAGCTTTCCATTTGATACTTCCCAGGCTAAGAAGACATTAAACATCAGTGTCTGTGGGTCACTGTTTATGCACGATCACAATCCGCAGTGCCTGGGGATAAACCTGGACTGCATGCTCAGCTTCCATTGCCACCTTGACCAAATCAAAAAGAAAACGAAGGCCAGGGTCAACATCATACTGAAGCTTGCAGGAACCTCTTGAGGAAGCAACACCCATACACTCCAAATACTGGCACTAGCTCTGGTCCAGGCCACAGTGGAACACTGTTCTCCAGTTTGGAGCTGAAGCCCACATGCCATTTTAGTGGGCACCACAATTAACAATGCTCTTCACATATTCAGTGGCACCCTCACACCAACGCCACTTCCATGGCTATCAGTATTGGCTAACATTGCACCAGCCAGTATCTAATGAGACGCTGCGACAGTTAGGGAATATGTAAAGATATTGCAAATACCACAGTAACATGACCTAGAACACCACCCTTGCCACCGACTAAACTCAAGAAAACCCTCCTGGTCTCATGCCACAACCCTCCTGGCAGTAGATAAGGATGTTCACAGAAGATGGTCTGAAACCTGGGCAGCTGCTGACACAAACAAAAATCTAATTGATAATCCAGCTGTGCAACAGCCAGGCTTCTCCTCCCCCGGTGCATACAGACAGCTCTAAACCATATCTGCATCCAACGTGGAAGATGTGCATACTTGCTCCATAGATGGAAAGTGAGGGAATTGCCAAACTGCAACTGTGACATGGTGCAAACGGTCAGACACATCATGGATGATTACCCAGTCTATGCTCATCCTGGAGATGTCGCATCCATTCACATGACTGCCTGCTCTGAGCTGGATAAGAGACTTTAAGATCCAATTGTAGTCATGCTGATGCTTTCACTATTTCACTATCACGATATGATCAAAGATGACAACTGGTAAAACAGCATCCAAACTCTAGGGGCTGTACCAGTATAATTATCACTTACAAAACCAGCCCTAACGCCCCTCCCCCCTAAAAACCCCAACCCTACTGACAAGCCTTAAAAGAGATTCCACTATTTTTTTTGTATAATGGGTCTTTAAGTATACAGTAATCACCCTACCTGCATCAGGGATAGCTATGAGGTAGGTACAACTCTGTTTCCATTCAGATGCAGCAGAGAGACACTGCTCTCAAACAGTCTCCAGTTACATTTCCTTAATTTGAAATAAAGTTATTGTCACTTCACAACCCCACTGCTCCCAATGTTTTGCTCCTTGAATATAGATAGATATAATAGCATGGAGGCCATAGGGATGTTTTTAAGCTAATACTCTATACAGTATTCAGCCAAAATACATGCCAAAAACCTTCTTGTAGGATCAGTACTAGTACTCCATAGTAAATAATTTGACAAATTTCCACTTTAAAAAATGTTAGCTTCATAATTTATGCCATTGGGGAACAGAAATAGTTTGAGGCAACGAATGTAACACAAGGCAAGTTGTGAATGGAGAGTGAAATCCCAACTCCACTAAATTCAAGGGCAACATTTCTATAGACTTCAATGGGACCAGGACTTCATGTTGAGACTTTTAAAAGATTAACAGAATTTAATTTTGCTTTGGACAATGATGTATTTATATACATAAATACACATTAAAAATTCACATTGTACATGTTTATCCTAGTAAGAATTTGAGAGTTGAAATATATTCATAGGGAAACAAGTTTGGATAAGTTTTCCAGTTGGAATTTAAGTTGATCTTATTTAATAAGCATTATTAATGCAGACATTAGGAGAATCTAATTGAAATAATGATAGTGAAATAAGGTATTAGAAATTTGAGGAGGATATGGATACGTGTTCTTACTTATTAAGAAAACAAATTCTCTTCACAGAAGGATGATGGCAATTCTTTTACTGATGATCCTACTTGCACAGACCAAACTCCAAATGGACAAAATGTCAATTGACTTCGGAAGTCACCGATCAGATGGTTTGAGCTAAGCTACTAATGATGCCAAGTTGGGCTGTTGCAAGATCAGTGTTTGCATTCTTTCAGAGTCAAAATGGCAGTTTATTTCACCTGTGTTCACGTCCCTTCCTATTTTCTAGTCAGGAACGTTCATGCAAAGAGGTTTTGTTTGCAGAAGTGTTTGGGCAATGGCTGTTTCTACAAATATCCATATGTACATGCAAACAAAGCTATTTCTGCACAAACAAAAACATTCACTGTTTGTTATTTTCTATTCCAGGTTAGTCATTTGTTATTTTAATTATATTCTTTTGAAGAGTCTCAGTTGTTGAATCAGAGAGTAGAAGCTTTCTTACGACTTTCCTGAACCCCCTCTTCTGGCCTTGAACCAAACCCCAGCCTCTCCACGCTCATTAGCAGAAGCAAGCTCCCCACAGACCAGGCCACACCAAACCAAAGTGGTACCAGACCCTTCCAGAACAATGAAAAACTCAGACATACCACAACCATGTTTAATGTGTAACACCAACAGATCCCAGTCGTTGGCGGGCAGGAGCGAACCTGGGATCTCTGGATCTTAGTGCATGAGCCTCAAGCTAACTGACTGTTAACTAAGGCTATAGCGCAGACTCATTAATCTCTGTGTCTAAGTGGTCTCGGTGCCATTAGATGGGACAGAGCACCACACCCAGGAAGTGTGTGGGTTACAACTGCTCCCCACAAACACCTTTCAAGATCCATGGGCATTACACATGCCTACCACAACATATAGCATACCTCATCCAGTGCATTAAATTCCAAAGAACTATGTGCATGAAACCAGACAATCACTACGCTCTGAAATGAACTTGCACAGGAAAATGATAAAAGACAAACACCGTATCACCTGTGAGTGAACACTTTTTCACAAAATGATCAATCCATACTTGACCTCTCAATCCTCATTCTCATGGAAATCTGTACTTCACCTTCAAAAGATGAGCCTGGAAGCTTAAAGTCATTACTTTGCTAAAAATCAGACTGAATGGAGACACTGGATTTATGGTTTATTAACCCACTAATACTTCCTCGCTCCCTACCTTCTTCTCCCACCTATAACTGGAGTGGTATTAATGGGCCATTTCACCTTGAAATGTGTTAGCTACTTACATTAAACAATCTGTTCCACCTTGTATGACACTTGGAGTATGTTTCCCAGACTTGAAGAAAAGCTCTGTGTAAGCTTGAACGCTTGTCTTTCTGACCAACAGAAGCTGGCCCTTGTCTCTCTAGTGTGACTTAGGAGGCAGAACACATACCATGAACAGAAAATAGTTCAAATGAAGATGTGATGGGTTGTTGTACTCACCACTAGATGGTGCTGGCCCCTGGCAGTTCTGGAGATTAACTCACTCAGGCTGACACCCCTTCCAGCAGTTATACCCCTTCATTTTCTCCTCTGCAGTTCCTCTTTAGCTTTCAGGAGCCACAGCTGTCCTCTTCATGACTCAGCCCTCCAGCCAGGTCACTATTGTGGTTTCCCTTTCGGGGGTTGTTGGAGGAAGAGTACATCAAGCATAGGTGGCGGGTAGCATAGGCAGGGGAAGCCTGCACCTCCCCCAACAGTGTGGTGTGGCCCTGTCCGTGTTCTCCCCTTGGCCCCCTCCTGCTTGCCCTTCCCCCTTGGCCCCAGCCCAGGCAGGCTGGTCAGGTCACTCATCTTCATCTACTAAATACAAGCCTGCTGGGGTTATGGTTGCCAACCCTCCAGGATTGTCCTGGAGTCTCCAGGAATTAAAGATTAAGCTTTAATTAACATTTATGTAATGTGATTAAACCACTAGGATTACATCCAACCAAAATTGGCTACCTTCGATAGGGTTACAGGTGGCCATGGGGTTGGGGGGCCCATAGCCAGGTGGGGCCTCAGGCAGGGGCTAGCCTCTCCAAGTCAGCAGGTCAGCTGCTGCCCATGAATCAAGTTTCCTGCTCTGCAGTCATCTCAGGCAGTTTTCTGTTTTCCTGCCTCACAGTGCCACTCCCACAGTAGCTGTTCAGGGAAACACAGGTCTACTACTCCAGATTCCAGCTCAGGGTCTACACAGCAGCAAACTCTATTCCCTGCACCTTGCTACCTTTCCCTGCGCTGCTTCCATACCTGCTGGCCTTCCCCACTCCTCTGGGTTTGCCACTCCCTTACAGTAACTTTAAGTAACTTTGCAGTCCCTGAAACACTCCTCCCTTCTCCCAGGGAGTGACTGCAACCTTCTTCCTGCTGCCCCTTCTGCTTCCAGTTTCCTGTCTTTTGTAGAAG
>NW_020664561.1:17589174-17642272 GCF_002925995.2 Terrapene triunguis | reverse complement strand
TTTAGTTTGTGTATTTACACAATAGACTGGAATTACTTTGGACCAAATTTTGCCCTATTTACATGCAGTAACATATATCAATGTAAATATAATTCATGCACATTTGTGGGCAATATCTGGACCACTTTGTACAGATCATTTACTGTCCTTTTAATTTTCCTTTTAAAGTAAGTTTAGGATTAGAAATAGATGCTCATCTTCAATAACCAGAGTCCATGAGTAACTTTAGATAATTTTACATCTTTCCATTGTTACTTGTTCTTGGAAACTGCTATAAATGGGATAAACTGATTCTTGGATTGAAGTCAATGGAGCTGTTGTATGTGCATAAAAATTTGGCCTACTGTGATTACTCAAAACCAGCACACTCTGTTTCCCAGGTCTGTGTACCTGACTATCTGTGATATTTCTAAAACACCCATCACCATAGTATCTACTGTAGGGTTTTGTAATGTACTAACTGGTGGGTTTTTTTTTAATATATCTATGTACCCCTGGTGTACTAAAGATAAGAACTCTATCACTATTAATAATAAAGGAGATTGTCCTTATTTCAAGTAGTAGAAACTGATGATTTTGGAAAAGATGGTCATAAGCATTGGTCTCTGATGTCACAGGTGTGTGATATTGCTGCTGACCAGGATAACTGAATATAGGCAGTCTTGGATTTTACATCTTCAATACTCTGGAATGCTACATTGTGCATTAGTCATTTCACTTAGTATTTCCCCTGTTCTTCTGTCTACCATTATTAGTTAGGCATTGTGCAGCTATCTCAGTAAACCAATAGCAACACGTGCAAGGAGTCTGTTTTATGTCCATGTGCTTGTGTGCCTTTCCCTGCCTGATCCTGGAAATAGTTTGTCAGTCAGTTCTGCAAGTAGTCTGTGGCACTTTCCACATGCAAAGGGAGAATGAATGAGTATTTTCCATGGATGTACAAGCCCATCCACACCTCTCCCACAGCTTGATCACCACATAAGTCTATGTACATTTATGTCCTGAGTTTGGGGCAGAGAGAAGAATTCCTACCATGAGACAGTCTTTTCTTAGTCATAGGAGTAATCCACATTTTTATTAAGTGCGGGATTAGGTGCTTAAAACAAGAGAAAAAAAGAAAAAAAGCAGGGCCAATGCTGTACTTGTTCTTCAATTCATACTAAGTTTCCACAGGCAGATAGGGTGGAGAATAAGTTGTGTACAAAGTGTGACCATAAAATTTAAATTTTAGCTCCAGATTAGGTTAGTTAGTAGCCTGGTGATGGTTAAGGGCCCTCACCAGGGATGAGAGACCCACCTTCAACTCCATGCTCTTGCTGCTACAGAGCAGGGACTAGAATCTAGGTCTCCCATACCCAAGGCAGTGGTGTAGTGGAATCAGCACCTCACTGTGGAACTTTTGTGAGGTCATGCTGTGCAGAGGATGCCATTTTACTCCCCAAAATGGCATTCTTCACACAGCCTGATTACATATGCACTATATGTATAAGGTCACACCACATAGAGGAGGACATTTTGTACAGAGGTCACGTTGGCTGGGCCAGATCATGAAGTTCCAGAAGAACTGGTATGTGCACATTCAGGATTATACCACGGATCCCAAGTAAAGGCACGATGAACCAGGCTGTTGGGTATTCTGGGGGGATGAGTCTCTCTCTCTTTCACGTTGACGAAAAATTCCATCCTGGACCTGAGAAACCCTTCCACCTAAACTTTTGTCAAAAATCTATAAGCTTCTGTAAAAGTTTCAGTTTTGACAAAAAAACAAAAAACAAAAAAGTTGTGTCAGAAGTTTTTTGATCAGATTTTCATGGTTGTCTGTTTCTTTAGATCTCATCTCCCCTCCTTGTCACTAAAACAGCTTTTCTTAGTTCCCATTAAAGAGCAATGTCTATTTTTATCAGGTACCACAAAACAAATACACTACATCACTTCTACACCATTAAGTTACAGTTGCGTCATTGAGGAATCTTAATATAAAGAATCACAGGTGCTCTGCATATTTAAATAGAAGGGGACACAGGAATTTATTCAGTTGCAATCTATTATAGCTAAAATTGAAAGTATGTAATCAGCTAGATGATTTGCCTGATAATGTATTTGTCTTCTTAATGAGCTTCTTTGTTGAAGTGGTTAGAATGATTAATGTGTCTGAGCACATCATCAGTAACCTTGAACACCAAAAGTCAATATTTGGAAAAAAATCTTTACACAGTGATGTATGGTACTTAAAGCTGCAGAAATCTCTGAAGGGACACCGACTAGTTGATTAGCAGGTATATTTGACATGTTGTTATTTAAATAGGAGTAAGTATACAGGGTAAGTGATGGGGGAGGGAGGGGTCATTTAAAAACTTCTTTTAACAGGAAAATTGTGGAACCTCAATATTTCCAAGAGGATTTCATTATTTTGATGCTTCGGCTAATCACCATAGGCCAGATCCTGCAGCCCCTTATTTACCTCATTGAGATGACTCATTATTAAAGGAATACAGGGTCAGACTTTGTGTCTGGATAATGCAAGCTTAAGTTGTGTTCACAGAACTATCTGCTAAAATAATTATTCCTTACCATCAAATAAAGAAAACACCACCGAAGCAATGCTAATATGCTTTGCTTTTTAAATAAGTCATTAAACATAAAGATGTCACAACCTGATTTGTTTAATTTATAATGAGATTCCTACCAGTATGAGGGGTTTGAAATAGGAAAGGCAAGATGCTGTGATATAAATCTTGTGTTAGTTTGAGTTTAGATTTTGTTTGCCACTCTTTAATTAGGCAGATGGTCTCAAATCACTGTGCTAATAAAGCCTTTATACATCACGAACCATCCTGTACTCACTCTATGCCATAGACATAGGATGCAAAATGATCTAGTGAATGGGACACTGGATTTGGGAGTCAGGAGACAAGAATTCTAACCTGTCTCTGCCACTGACCAGCTGCATGACCTTGGCCAACTCATTTCACCTTTCTGTGCCTCTATTTCACCATTGGAAAATGCTGATTACATCAAAAATTTAGACTGAAACCAATCAGGCAGGTTGCCTGCTTCCAGCCAACCCACAAAGTTTACAAACTCCTCAGAATGTAATCCTTTGGGACTGTTTCTTGCTATGTATTTATACCATGCTGAGCACAGTGATGTCACAGTCTCAATTGATGTATCTGGACTGTATTGCAGTACAGTAATAAATAAAAGCCATTTTATTGGTGCTTTATACCCTGATTCTGAAGTCAGCTCTGAGTAGGTAGATCCCTGGGCTCACATGGAGCTCATTATAGGACCCCTTAGAAACTTTATAAAATGCTGTGTTGGGACTATTTCTCACATCCCCTGTCTGTAAAGCCAAAGGCCTTAGTTTCTACAAGTTCAACTGTGCATGACTCAGAATAATATAAAGCCACACCCCTCCCCCTCACACATACACAGACACACACACACACACACACACTACAATAGTGTTTCTATTCACAAAAACAAAATTACTTTGAAGGCAGATATCTTGGGCATTTTTAGCTAGAGGCAGGTGCTAGCCCCATTTGGAAATTGGAACTCTCCCAAAGATCAGTCTGTCTAACTGAAGATTAGTGATTTAATTATCCATAGTACAGTGTTGAAAAGAGTGAGTGTGAATATTATTTAAAAATATAAAATATTGTTTTTCACTATTACACTATTCACATACCAAAATCTGAAGATACATACTTGTTGGAAGTTACCTAAGACATAGAGCAAAGTTAAAACTGCTCGGAAGTAATTAATTTTATGGACAAATTGATGTTTGACAGGTATTCGTCTTAAGTAAATTTTAATTATAGTGCTTTTTAGATGTTCAAGGCCTTGACACAGCCAGTTCCCTTCCATTTTTCCTTGTTCATCACGTAGAATATAACTCGCAGCTTTTGTTTATCAGCTAGTTATATTATAGCAGACCTAACATGTTCTGATAACCTCAGTGCTCTTAGAGCACTGAAAAAAAATCTTGAAAAATGACTAAGTTGGCTGCTGTCCTGCAATAGTGGCGCCAGCGGCATACATTTTAGAGTGGCAATCAATATTAACTTTAATCATGTTTTGGAAAGAAAGCAGATTTGACAATTTGTATCAAGACAAGGGATCTGGAAGCATGGTTGAAATGCAGGACTGAGACCTAAAGAAATAAAAGAGATAATCCACATGTAAATAATGGGGGGAAAGTGATAGTCTATCAGGGCCAATCCTAAGTGTTTTCCTATCCAGGGCACAAAGTGTTTTTGGTGCTGCCTTCCTCCTATTCCACCCCCCACCTCCAAAAAAGTGCAAGCAAAACAATCAAGCAAGCCTAAAAAACTTCAAGTAAACTATTGCAACCCCTCCGCAGCATGTATGACAATTACAAAACAACATACATGATAACAATGGACCCGGGTATAATGGGACCGAACTTGGCCTAACAGTTTACAATCTAACTGAGATAGTTATGATATTGGACACAAGGGGGGGAATGGTCAAATGCAAGACAAGGCAGACAGGAGTTTGGTGATGACATCAATGCTGAAAGATTTTGCAAACGTAGTATTTGAATACTCTTGCTGCTTCTACCAAAGCACTGTAGACTGAAGCCAAGCATTTGTTAATTAGATCTGGCCTAGGGAAAGGCTTTTCTACAATTGTATTAACTATCATTATGCCAAGTCCTTCACGTCTCATTTCAAGCTCAGTCTATGTCTATATAATATGACAAACACTAGATCTGTGGGAAATATTTGTAACAAGTCTCAAAGCCCACTCAAACATATCATACTTTTTGAGGTTCACTGCCTTCCTGAATGATAGCTTAACTTACTGGTTAGCTTACCTTTTCACTTGTTAGGTTGTGCAATTGTGCCTCAGTTTTTCCTCATTCTACTGTTGGTTGGGTGCTTTGCTATCTTGACAATTTGGTCCTCCCACCAAATCCAGAGTCATCCATTTCAAAGGCAACCAAAGTCAAAACAATCTGAGCCACCGCATACTTCATCCCTTGGTATAAGGATAAAACAGTCCTTTGCTCTTCCTAGGATAAATTATTCAGTGGTCCTTCCCATTGGTTGCAGCAGGGATCCTCCTCTCCTCCTCAGTGTCATCCCTCTCGCATGGAGGAGTTTCACACTGTTTTTCAAGAGTGTCATAGAGGAGCCTGAGTTCACACACACACACACTTACAAACACCCCTCTAGGTCCCTGAATCTTTCTCAGGCTTCTTCAGACAAACCTATCTCAAATTCCATTCTTGGTCTCCTCTTTCCAGGTCATTCCTCATATTTATTAAGAGGAAAAGTTCAAATTGTCATCACAAAATTTCCAAATTTCATCCAGCAACCCACATATTTGAGCAGAACATTAATTTTCAATAATAAAAATAAATAAATGAAAATCAACAAATACTTAAGGCCATAGCCTTATTGAGGATAAATTAATATAGCACCAATGAAATCAAGAAGCAATACTGAGTCACACCACCAGGTGTGGTGTGACTCAGTTGCTAAAGAATTATTGTTGCTAAAGAATTGTAGACAAAACCTATTTGGAAATATTTGCTAGTTTTGGTTTGTTGGTTCCACAACTTTAGACTATTTTTCCCCCCAGTGGCTTTATCAGGTCTGAGAATATTTTTTCCACCTTTCCGCTTAACCTTACAAGACACAGCTATCTCTTCCTAAAGTGCACCCCCAGACCCGAATGGAGACATTTCAGTGCAGAATATAGTATAGCTTTAAAAACCCTAATGAGTCATTTTTGTTTCCCTAAATACCACCACCTATTAAAGACAGCACTGCTTAGCATAGCATTAATTAAGCGTGTATTGGATATCTTGGAAATACTTCTTTATACCGGGCCCCACGGAGGCCAAAACTCCCATTGACTTCACCAGACCAGGATTTCATCCCACATATTAAGCTCAATTCTACATTTTATATGGCTAGGATTTTCAAAGGGGCATAAGGAAATCCAGATGCCCAAATGCCATTAAAATTCAATGGGACTTGGGCACCTAACTCTCTTAGGTTCCTTTGAAAATCCCAGCCTAAAGGCACGAATACAAAAATTACATAATCTGCACTGTTCTCCTGATGGCTATTTGTTAATATGATGAAGATGGTTGGAGTGTTTATTTTAAATAGGTAATAACTTGAGTGATATTTCAACAAAGTAGGAGCTTTCTATAGAATCTCCGATCTCACAGACACAAGAGATAGAAAAGAGCTATTCCATCAGCCATTTCAGCACCCTGCAAATGCTGGATTGGTCCCTACATGATTAAAAGGTCATCATGTGTACCAAATGTTATTGATCTGGAGACCTAACAAAGTTTATCAGTTCATCTAGCCTTGTTCTTTCTCTACATTCACAGCTCCTAGCGTCCCTAAAAACTGATTTCAAATTCATTCTCATTATGAGGAAACAAACTCAAATAATTGTAAAATAAGGGGCAAACACACACACTCATATGCTGTATTTAAGAAGTGTGACTTATCGACTCCATATGTTTGCAGTAGCATTCAGGTAGAATGAAAGAAAGGGATCAAGTTTATTCATTAATATTGGAGGTGCACCTATTACATTAGAGGCCTTAGTTAAGAATTCATACTGTTTGGCACTGTTAGGCTAAATAAAAATTCTGTAGGTGTTTTAAACACAGAGAGCCTACTTCTCCATTGCCAAGCACCATTGCAAAGAGAGTGCAAAATGATTACAGGGCATTGGAGAATCAGGCCTGGAGTGTTATGACTGCTAAAATCCACAAGGACTAATATGCCAGTTATCTCCAATGATCAGCATAATAAACACAGGAAAATAAAGCAACAACAAAATGAATCAAGTTAGCACAATGGTAGGGTCCTTCTTTACAAGCCCCTTTCAACCCCATTTCATTCCTAGATTCAGGCTCCAGCTCTAGTTTCAATCGCTTCCAACAAACACATCTTTTCAACTCTGCCAGCCCAGGCTGCTGCCACAATGTAGTGGTAGTGCACAGTCACCACCATTCTTATCGCTCCCTACCCCAGAGAGTCCAATGAAGATTGCTTCACTGAACTTTGACAAGGCACAATAGACTGCAGTTCTCCTTCCAGATGGAAAGGGAGGCATAAGTATAAGGGCCTAGTTATTCAGAGACATGGTTACTCCAGTTCTGTCAACTCTGTGCTGGAAGATTTTTATCCTTTTCTCTTCAGAGAATAGGTTGGAAGCTATGCAGGGACACAGTATGGTGTCTTGTGGTGCTGTGCCCATCCTATCTCAACCCTTGACATGACTAGTGAGTCTATGCAGATTCTGCCTGGGTTGGGTTGTATAGTTGAGGGCCATTCTATATGAATCTATATGTTCCATATGGAACAGGATGTGTTTGGCAAGCTATCTATTTTACTCACTGGAAGCTCTATACATTTACCTCACTTTTGAAGATAAACAGTTTTTTTTCTCCTGGGTATCCCAGTGCAGAATTTGGTGTATTATCATTATTATGATTCTTTTGTTCCATGCTCTATTGTTTTGTTAATCGAAAGCTAAATCTGATTCAGGTTAATTATGTAAAACAATACCAGTAACAACCTGATATTGCAAAAATCACTCTGGGTAGCTTCTGAACATTTTTGGGGGGTGAGAGGGAGAGATAAACAGTGGTTGTTCTGGATCTATTGTTTCACTACAAACATGCTTTGGCAGGTTTCAAATTGATATTTTAAACCTTTTGACACCAACCTCCAGCATGAACCTTTGTGTGTTTTGTTTTAGGGTTTGCCTCTCAGACAAGTAAGCTGGAACTTTGGGATCTGATTTTGCTTTCATTTAGACGGCTGTAAATCTGGAGTGAATTCACTGACAGCAGGATTACACAAGTGTAAATTCAGGATTAGACCCCTTGTCAGTTAGTGCAAATGAAAGAACTGAATTAGTTGCATATTTATACAGTAAGTAAAAACAAAATAGATTTAGATGCCAATCCTGAAAGTTTCCATTGTATTTTGTTCAAGTTTCCTGGATGACAAAAACTTGGCTAACGTACTTATTTGTGACCCTGTCACACTAAATTGTATTTGCCACACTCTTTAAGATAGCAGCATGATATAATGCAACATGACCAGTGTAGAGAGCTTTTGTTTCTCCAAATTCCCTCCCGGTTATGTTGTGTTATAACATTACATGCTATTGGGATCCATTCACCTATGCAAGGCACTATTTAAAAATGCAGTAAAGCGACTTCAACCAAACTTCACTGAGAAAAACAAAATATATTTTTGCAGTAACATTTGAGTCAGAAATTAATTTAATATATTTGATCAGCAATAAGATCATCGGATGTGCTAAAAATATTAGTATGTAATTGGTTCTTTGGTGAAAAACTGAATGAAAGGTATTTTTATTTAAGGAAGTTTTTATTGAAAACCCTAGAACAAGAGAACTTCAACTTTGCTGGTCAAGTTAATAACACTCTAAATTATTTTTTTCAACACAGCGAGACCCCACTTCTCATCAAATGTGTGCAATTTTCATCCATGCCAGACCCACACAAGTGCTGTTGTGTGCATATAAGTCAGAGTTGTGTGCAGACACAAATCCTCATCCTTCAAGGATGGCATGAACAAACATGAAGGAGCACTTTTGTAAAGCTGAATCTTCATTCCTGGCTTCACCTATTACCTGCCCTTCCCCTCCTTTTGGTGAGGTGTTCCTAGGGAACCTGATCCAAAGCCCTTTGAAGTTAATGGAAAAATTCCTATGGACTTTGATGGGCTTTGGATCAGGCAACTTGATATTTTATTATTTATATACCATAGTACCTAGGAGCTAGGGTGACCAGATGTCCCAATTTTATAAGGACAGTCCTGATTTTTGGGTCTTTTTCTTATATAGGCTCCTATTACCCCCCCAACCCCTGTCCCGAATTTTCACATTTGCTGTCTGGTCACCTTACTAGGAGCACTAGTTATGGACCCCACTGTGCTGGGTGCTGTACAGAGCTTGATAGCAGTCCTATGTTCTCTTGGGCACAAGGGCTTATGTAGGCATCTACAGGCCCCATGACACATCCATGATAGATGGATCCATTGTCTTTCCCCCTGTAAATTTATGGTACTATTATGAATAATTTATTATTAGTCCTTACTTTTTCTGAAGCACCTGCTTTATGCTTGGACAGGTTCACAATTGCCTGATTTGATACAAAGGCCAAATAAGGAGATAGGGGTAAAAAACCTGGAGAAGTTTTTAATATTTTTGAACTCATGCAAACAAAAGCAGATGCTAATAGTCATAGTGTGGCACTGAGAGGGCTTCAATCAAATTGAATAGCAACAATACTCAAATATTGATGGGTTTTGTTTTACATTATTAAAGTCTACATTTCTCTTCTCATCAAGTGACTGAATGCTGAACACTTGTTTGAATATTTATTAGAAATATTTCCCCCTAGTAACAAGTAAAAATCAAACAGAAGGTAACTAAAAATGCACTAAGCTTTCACATTTTCATTATATTATTTTATGAACACAAGTCTTCCCGTTATAATCCTAAAGAAGGGAAAAGGGACTATTCCAAGCATGTAGGTCATGGAACACAGTCATCTTCTAAGTATCCAGTCTATACTTCTACACAGAAAAAAATTATAGGGGTCCACTGCATGCATCCCATGCTTAGTGCTTGTATTTATCAATCTAGGTTCTTACATTGAATACGTACATCAATAGTTTCATAATATATTGTCTATTTTGAGTATCACAGTAGTGACTCAAAGCCAAGTTAGAAAAAGAGCACTACTGTTACCATGTGTGGAGAACTGGACTTGATAGTGGTTGTTGGTATTTTCCTCACAATTCCAAATATTCTAGTCTAGTCTGTTTATATTCTTATATCACACACACATCTGTTGGATTCTGTGCTGCAGTGGGGGGCAAAACACTTAACTTCTGCTTAGCTTAACTTAGCTTGCTCAGTGCTCCCCTTTGTCTTCTACTCATGTACCTCCCTGCCTTTTCATTCTGTTCAACTTGTCTTCATGAGTGCCACTCAGGTCTTGTTTGGAATGACACTTCAGCAGCCCCGTTGGATCTTTCAGGTACAGACACAAATCGTCGCCTGGCCTTTTGGCCTTTTGTTCAGAGTCTTTCTTATGTGGAGCCTAAATAAAGCTTGTAAGCTTCCAGAGGCTTCTTCGCCTGAATGGGGCAAACAATTTCTTTTAAATCCAGTGTTAAAATACTTTAGTAATGAGTTGCAGAACTAGTTCCGGCATTTAGGGATGTTCCCTTGGCACTGATCAAGTTCAGGTCAAGACACAATTATGGCCTGGAGTGGCAAGTTTCTACATCTTAGCCAAGAATGGCTTCTTGGTAAGAGAGAGAAGTAACAAAGCCCATTCAATTAACCTGAAATTTCATATTGGCACAAAATTCAGGATTATCTGCCAGAATCATTAGTAATTTGCAAGCTCTGTTCTGCAGAAGAGAAGCAGATATTTGACCACTTGCACCCTTTCCAGTAAATGACAGCCATTATTGCAGAGAAAAAGAAGTACTTCAAAATTCATTCTATCAAGTGTAGCAATTTTGTTAGTGGTTTGCTCAAAAGTCTGTTAAACCTGGGTGCATACCATGTTGTAGGATCAGGATACTATACTATCAAAAAATTCCACGGGACCCCTTGTACTTGGGGTAAGAGAATGTTTAGACTCCAAACCCCCTTCTCTCTTCCCAGGGCAAAATGGGATCCTCCCTTCCCACCAGTTTTAAACCCCTCTTTTTGTGGTCTGCCCTCAGTAGATGCCTGATTCTGTTCAAAGGCATCAGCTAAAAATGCCATCTCATCCACAGACTTTACATCTTTGTCCCATAGACACTGCTTTATATCAGGCTTACACATGCCTAGGAAATGCTCTTGAGCAACAAGATGAAGCATTCCTTCAAAACTTGCCACCTCTTTACCTCTCACCCATTTTCCCAACAAATCTTTCATTTTGTTTACATATTCCCAATTACTCATACCAACATCCCTCTTACGATTCCTAAATTTAACTCTATATGTTTCAGGGGTAATCTGAAAACGTCTCAAAACAGAATCTTTAAATTTATAATAGTCTAAAGCATCTTCAATAGGCATTCCATTGAATATATTTCGAGTTTTACCAGTTAATTTCGCAATCAGGGTAGGAACTCTCTTATCATCAGGGATTTCATGTATTACGCACAGCCTGTTGAAGATAGTCAGATATTCAGCAATATCATCCTCTTCACTGTATGCAGGACATAAGTGTTCTCATTTTTGGATTTTGGGAGTGATGGGAGTCGTTGGAGTCAGGGGGTTCTGGTTCTGCTTCTCTAACAGGTCCAGTTGGTGTTTTCGCTCTCTCTCTCTTTTTCTTCCTTAGCCCTTCTGTGTGCAGCCTCCTCTCCAACTGCCTCCCTGGCTGCCTCTGTCTCCATAGTTTCCCTGGCTGCAGCTGCTTCTTTGAGCCTCATTTCTGCCTGCCACATTTGAAACTCATGGTCCTTTTCTTTCTCTGCCACTTCCAGTCTGGCCAGCTCTAGTTTTGTAGCTGTCTCATTGGTAGTCATTTTTCTGCTTTCTTGTGCTTATTTCCTTCACCCGAAATAAACAAACAGAAAATAACAAAACTGTGGCCTCCTCCTGACTGTTCTTAGCCACTGCACTTAAGACTCACTTAAAATCACAAATCTCAGTGCTTAAAGTGTGAACTCGACTTGGAGTAACAAGCCGCACATACACCCTGCTCGCTGTGCCAGTGTGACGTTCCCCTCTGGTGTTATCTGGACCGGTGATCTGCTAGGCCACTCCAATCCTTGACTCTGGGAGCCAGCCTTACCCTGCTCTTCTGTGAGAACCCCCACTCCCGGGATGTTCACGCACAGCATCTGACATGTAAGCTGCTTGGATTGTGCAACCGAGTGACACTAGCCAATATCTCCAGCCCCAGACACAACCCTAGGATCCTCCGTCTTGCAGTGTCCAGTTATGCCCGCTGGACGCTGCAAGCTTATATGAGTTCATCAATTTAACAAGAAATTTATATGTACCAGTCTTGTTACCCCAAGGGGAGTCTCTGACAGGCTTCAAACCAAACGCACTGCTTCAGGTAGAATAAACAAACACATTTATTAACTACAAAGATAGATTTTAAGTTATCATAAGTCAAAGCACAATAAGTCGGATTTGGTCAAATGAAATATAAAAGCAAAATGCACTCTAAGCTGATCTTAACACTTTCAATGCCCTTTCAAACTTAGATGCTTCTCACCACAGGCTGGCTGGTTGCCCTTCAGCCAGGCTCTCCCCTTTAATCAGCGCTTCAGTTGCTTGATGGTGATGTCTGTAGATGGAGGTGGAAGAGAGAGGAAGAGCATGGCAAACATCTCTCCCTTTTATCATGTTCTTCCTTCCCTCATAGCTTTGCCCCTCCACCCTTCAGAGTCAGGTGAGCATTACCTCATCGTAGTCCCAAACTGACCAGAGAAAGGGGGATGACTCACTCGAGAGTCCAACAGATCCTTTGTTGCTGCCTAGGCCAGTGTCCTTTGTTCCTGTGAGGCTGGGCTGGGTTTGTTCCATACATGCCCTCATGAGGTATGAACTGCCCCTCTGCTCTTGGAGAGTTTTTGCCTGGGCTTGTTTTAAGCCGTGAGGAAACATTTTCAGCCTCATAACTATATACATGAAATTACGACCTATAACATAACTTTAATAACAATTACTATAACATTACTATAACAACAATGCTCAGTGCATCATAAGCCTTCTGAAGATACTCGACATGACAAACTTTGCATTGGATACCACACAATCATGTTATAAGGATGAACATGGGAGTGTAGGGTGTTCCCCTGTGGTACAGAGCATCACAACTGCCTTCTGTTGTTTTATTCCTAGTGTTTAGGAAAATAGGACTTTGTACATTCTTTGCCAAATTAGCTGGATTGCATCAAAGAAATACCTGACTCCATCATAAATTTCTCCTCCTAACAGAAATAACCACCTAGACCCCCCTAGAATTGGCTAACCGCTCAGCTAAAAAAAAGGATAATATAATAACATTGAAACATGATTGAAACAAAACTATCTCTCATATCAAAATTAAATGTTTCAATAATTAAGAATAGAATTTTTTCAGAATTTTTGTTTCACGGGAAATTTTGGCTTTTCATTCCAATTGAGAATTAAAACAAATTTTGAATTGTTTTTTCCTGAGGAAGGGAAGACTTCTGGTTTCTAACCACCTGTAATGATTAGTTAGCAGGAGGACTGCTGGGGACACAGTGCTAGAACAATGCACAAGGCCTTTGTGATCTTTATGGATCCCCTCAGATTGTTCTATGAGATGGCAAGCCCTATCTGCCAATGGAATGATTTAGAAGTTAAACAAGGGAAACCCCATGGAGTTTTCCTTCCTTTTGCACTCTCCTGTGTGTTTTGCCATGGGGGGACCCATCTCACCTGTGTAATAATTGTTGCATGACACATAGAAGACAAAATTAGAGGGCCTATATTATGTGTGTCTGTGTCCTCCAGTTTTGTCTCCTGGGTGCCATGCAACAATTTGGTGTATACACACACACACACTATATAGATATATAATGTCCATAATTCATTCACCATGGATTTCTTGAGGTAAGATTACCTTTGGAAGCACAATGTGTCAGATAAACTCTGTAGTTCCTTTACCCATTTTGTCAAGTCAAGGGAAGGTTTGAATGAGCTGACATGAGATATTTTTACCTGTAGCTTTAGCTGTAAGAGGGATTTCCTGTTAGCTGGAGCTGGTCTTAATTAAATTAAGAAGCTATATACTTGACAGCTTTGTAATACAGAGGAAAAATTGGACTCAGTTAAGGATACTTAATGCAGACTGTTCTATGACTTTACTTAACTCATTTTAACAATCTTAGGTCATCTCTATTTAAGTACTCTCCTTATGGTAGATCACTGCTAGGGCAAGTATTTTGGAACCTTTGCCTTTATCTAGCAACAAAAGGAATTCCAGGTGTCATAATATAATTCCAATAACTGCTGCTTTCATAAAACCCTCCTTATAGGGATCACATCATTGCAATGACACATTGGCAGCCACTAAATATGCAGGTGGATCTGAGTTGTGGATATTTAAATGTCTGCACATCTCTAACACCTATGTGACCTAAGTAGCAATCCAGATTACTAAAACAATTCTTCTTCATAATCTGATTTAATTTTCACTGTTTATGCTGTCTGTTTGCTTTCAAATTCATCTCATCTTGGACAATTAAAGTACACTAATCAGTTTCCATGTGAGATACTTATATGGCCCCTCTTACAATAGTGTCTGAGTTGCTTCCACAGTCTTTAATGTACTTATCTCCACGACATCCCAGTGAAATCCTCATTTTACAGATGGGAAGGTGAAGCACAGAGGGATCAAGGCCCAGAATTTAAAAGGGATTTAGATATTGCAACACTCAGGGTATGTCTACACTACAGGATTAATCCGAATTTAGATAATTCGAATTTGGGAAACAGGTTGTATAAATTCGATTGTGCGCGGCCACACTAAGCACATTAATTCGGTTTTTAACCACATTAATTCGGTGGTGTGCGGCCACACTACCCCATTACTTTAACCACAGTAATTCGGTGGTGTGCGGCCACACTAACCCTAATTCGAATTAACAAAATCGATTTAGGCGCTACTCCGCTCGTCGAGGTGGAGTACAGAAATCGATTTAAAGCGCCCTTTAATTCGAATTAACTGGCTCTGTAATGTGGAGGGGTGAAGGGTTAATTCGGATTAACGCAGCTAAATCCGAATTAAAGTCGTAGTGTAGACCAGGCCTCAGTGTTGCAACACCTAACTGATCTAGAAGCCTAACTTTCATTTTCATCGGGATTTAGGCACTTATGAGCCTAAATCCCTAACTGTTATTAATGTCTTGTTCCACAATATATCTTCTCCAATATTAGACCCCATTTTGCTTTTTCTCAGACAAGTTCTTCATATTAACAGATTGTAAAACCTATTGGAAACTCTCACATTCTAATTTCTCTCATTTTGTTCTCTACTTATATTTTCAGTGGAACTCCAAATGGAGTGAAAGCCTTCTAATCGTAGGTTTCAGAGTAGCAGCCGTGTTAGTCTGTATCCGCAAAAAGAACAGGAGTACTTGTAGAGCTGGTTGAAATATGGTAACATTTCATGTGAAAGTGTTCACAATGAATGTACCCGTTTTGTCAAAAAAATTGAAATTCAAAACTTTTGCCTACCGCCATAGAGGGTCAAAAATAGAAGGAAACTGTTTTGCAAAATGTCAATTTTTTTTGTCAAAATTCTTTTAAAATTTTAGCCATGATCTAGTCACTGTTTTAAATGCAGCCCAGGTTGAAATGATAAAATGAAATGAATATGTAGGTAGACTTGGATAACTGAAAACTGTTCAGTAGTCTACGAGTAACAAGCTTCTAGTTTCAGTTCAGACAGAGAACAGTGGTTCAGAGATGTCAAAGAATGAGTTGACTTAAGTTATGATGTTTAGAGCTGCTTCTTTCATGTCAGAGTTAGAGCACATTGTTGGAGGACAGTGAAGGAAAAGCTTACACTGCCAATATCCCTGCTGTAGCTTTCCTCTGAATAGGAGAATTAACTCCAAATCTTGGACCAAATACCCAGCCCAAGTAAATAAACTGCATCACTCTGTGAATCATAACGGTAAAGTGGGGAAGAAGGTTTGTAAGAAATTCCTCCTCCCCACCCCCAAGACCACAGTGCTCTAAGCCTCTGTCTTTACTGAAGGGCTGAGAGCCACTCCTGCCACACACATCCTACCCCCATATAGTGAGGAATAGCCCATAGATCCATGTAGTGGCTGATTCTTTTAGCTCCCCAGCCATTCACCATTTGCAGGCTGTCACAGAAAAGTCCAGAAAAGCTGCATTTCACAGAGCACACAGGCTGAGGACTCCAGGACCTCTTCCTCATCCATTCTCCTGTGATCAGATTTGTCCAGACCCACAGAGGGTGTGGGGAGCAGGCTTTGCCATGTAATGTTCAATATCTTCATTAATGATCTGGAGGATGGTGTGGATTACACCCTCAGCAAGTTTGCAGATGACACTAAACTGGGAGATGTGGTAGATATACTGGAGGGGAGGGATAGGATACAGAGGGACCTAGACAAATTAGAGGATTAGGCCAAAAGAAACCTGATGAGGTTCAACAAGGACAAGTGAAGAGTCCTGCACTTAGGAAGGAAGAATCCCTTGCACTACTACACACTAGGGACCGAGTGGCTAGGCAGCAGTTCTGCAGAAAAGGACCTAGGGGTTACAGTGGACGAGAAGCTGGATAGGAGTCAACAGTGTGCCCTTGTTGCCAAGAAGGCCAATGGCATTTGGGGCTGTATAAGTAGGGGCATTGCCAGCAGATCGAGGGACGTGATCATTCCCCTCTATTCGGCATTGGTGAGGCCTCATCTGGAGTGCTGTGTCCAGTTTTGGGCCCCACACTACAAGAAGGATGTGGAAAAATTGGAAAGAGTTGAACAGAGGGCAACAAAAATGATTAGGGGGCTGGAGCACATGACTTATGAGGAGAGGCTGAGGGAACTGGGATTATTTAGTCTGCAGAAGAGAAGAATGAGGGGGGAGTTGATAGCTGCTTTCAACTATCTGAAAGGGGGTTCCAAAGAGAATGGATCTAGACTCTTCTCAGTTGTAACAGATGACAGAACATGGAGTAATGGTCTCAAGTTGCAGTTGGGAAAGTTTAGGTTGGATGTTAGGAAAAACTTTTTCACTAGGAGGGTGGTGAAGCACTGAAATGGGTTACCTAGGGAGGTGGTGGAATCGCCTTCCTTAGAGGTTTTCAAGGTCAGGCTTGACAAAGCCCTGGCTGGGATGATTTAGTTGGAGATTAGGTCCTGCTTTGAGCAGGGGGTTGGACTAGACATCCTCCTGAGGTCCCTTCCAACCCTGATATTCTATGATTCTATGAATGCAAAGCAAAAATGCCCATTTCCATCCATGTTTCTCTGATTCTTTTGTTTTCCTCTCATTCTCAGGCAGAATCGCATTCCTAATCCATCTCCCTCTCTCTTCTATTCGGTTGTTATGGCAAAAGCTGGCAATGCCATGCTTGTTATGAGTCATCCACATATAAGCACTTAGTAAGAAATTCTCCACAGAAAGAGCTAATGGGACCCAGGCAGTAACTGCAACCAGACAGTCCCAGGGGATTACTCTTTTCTATGATTACTCTGTCTTGCGGAGCAGCTTCACAAAAGGAGGCCACCTTTTGAGGCCATGAGGTGAGTAATTTTGCACTATGACCGTCAGGGGGAAAAAGGTATGGGGTTGAGGCAGGAAATGTGAAAAGAGTATTAGGCAGAAGAGCCCATGAGAGACAAGGACCGAGATAGCAGCTTCTTGGTGACTGGGCACTGGTGCCTGTTTGTGCCAGAGGGACTTGCCTGCGCGTGTAACACCAACAGACCCCGTCGTTGACAGGTGGGATCAAACCTGGAACCTCAGTGCACGAGCCTCTATTGCATGAGCTAAAGGCCATATGGCTCTTAGCTAAGGCTGAGGAGCAGACACAATCTCTCTCTCTACGTGGTCTCAGTGCCACTAGATGGGACAGAACACCACACCCAAAAGGTGTGTGGGTTACATACTTTCCCTAGATGAAGAAGCGCATCCTGAGCTTCAGAGATTTCCCAGTTGAAATCCTGGATGATCCCCCACTTGTAATGCTGACAAACCCTAATCATTGGTGGGTGGGATCAAACCTGGGACCTCTGGAGCTTAGTGCATGAGCCTCTACTTCATGAGTTAAAAGTTAACTGGCTCTTAGCTAAGGCTGAGGAGCAGACTCAATCTCTCTCTCTAAGTGGTCTCTGTGCTACTAGATGGGACAGAACACCACATCCAGAAGGTGTGTGGGTTACACATGCAGTATGGGACCATCTCTGTTCCAGGTAACAGGACTTGTACATATTTTGTAAATAAAGTTACATTAGAAAACACCATGACTGGACTGATCAAAATCTTTCCATTGTAGCTTTTTTCCAACTGAAAATTAGGGTTTCTATTAACTGGGGGAGGTGGGGGGGATCTGAGGCATCTGCTTGATTTTTGTTTTCCTTGTTGGAAAACCAAATACTTCTGACTGAACAAAGGAAAATGTTTATTGGTTTCGATTGGTTTTGATTGTTCAAGGTCAGAATTTGTTCTTAGTGTTTTTATTAAAATTTCATTTTCTGTCAATCCCCCCGTCCCTCATTTTCTGACTAGCTCTTAGCTTGATTCTATGCCACTGTTTCTCTTCCAACAGGAAAGTGAACTACAAGGACCTAAAATCTGCTACTTCTTGGAAAAGGGGCACCCAATGCACAAACAGGTTATTCTCTTCTCTACGTCTTCCAGAAAAAAACTGTCCCCGGGATCCCTATCCCCTTTCTTTTCATTCTATTTTGTAGCCTCTTCTCCTTCACAATCACATTCAGTTCTATTTCCCCAGAGTTCTCTTTTCTCTCAGAAGCACCTGGCCCACATCAGCAGAGGACAATATGGGCTCTCATGAGAAACACCATCAGAGATGAGAGAAATGTATTCCCATTTTTTGCCCTTTAATCAAATTCTGCCCCTTTCAATACAGGACTATTATCATTATATTACAAATTGAGTGATACAAACTCTCTGGCTTTGTAAAATGGGAAGATAGAGATGCAATAACAGCTTTCAGTAATGTACTGTCCTTGATCTGTCAAGGAACTCACTGACAACATATGATCCATTGTCTGCTTGTATTTAGTTAAAATAATGAGAATTTAACAGAACCCAATATGCTGCAGTCGTAGTCCATAGAATATTTCTACTTTTCCTGTGTAACTTTCACTCACTCCCTGATCTGGGCTTTTCCTAACATGACTAGAGTTGAAGACAACAGCTTTCATCTAGCTTCATAAAGGACTGCAGATATGGTAAATCACAAGTGAGGTCAGTTCCAACCAAATCAGAAGTGTCTTGTTAATTTGTTATTGTAGTTCAGAAATAAGCATTATATTATGTGTACACTATGGCATTAAGAATTATATTTGTTCATTCTACCTACTGAACGCTGAGACATGAAATAGTTCAGGAGATAAAAATGGATGCTTATCTGCATATGTTATGAAATTTATGGAATCACCTTTGCTCACATTGTGCCAAAGGGAAAATTTTTCACAGTGGGAATCAGTTGCTTAATTAGCACAGAATAATTAAAACTCACTGCAGGGAAAGTTATACGGCCCCACAGCAATTATTTAGGGAGAGTTCATGGCTGTTGCTTGAGGCCAAATACAATCCAAAAAGTAACTTACATAGATAGGTATGTTACCAAACAAACTATTCAAGATCGTCTTATAGTAGAGTTATTCCTGGACTGTCCAGAAAACAATCCTAATAATTATTAATCACCAATATGAGCTCATCAACCAATGTATTAATTAATTTCACTTCATTTCTCAGGATCAGCTCCGTACAGTCAGTCATACTGATTTATATGAATTCTTGGACCTTATAAAGTAAATTTAATATAACTAGACAACAAGACAAACTTCCAAAGTTCAATAATAATGAACTATTTTAACTAGCATACGATCCTATTTACAGTTTATTTATTTTCAGTGCTCAATATGCCACTATCCAGTTTCAATAGATCTTGTGCCTGTTTTCACTCCTGATTTGCAGGAGTGTAATTTAGATGAGAATCAATTCCCTTATCTGTATATACTGAGAACACCATGTTCACCAGTTTAAGAGATCTAAACTCTGTTCACTTAGAATCTGATCCAAAGCCCATTAGATTGGGTTTTAAATGCAGATCCCTTAGTTGGTACCATCTTTTGTAAATAGACCTAGAGAAACCACAATGTTTTGACCAATGAGGAAAATTACTTTTGTAAACAAGTTTTATTTATCCTCTTTAAGGCTCACACACTTTGCACTCAGTTTGTACAGGTGTAAATTAATGACTAAACATGGTTGGTGGAGAATCTATGCCATTGCAAATATAAAACATAAATTGCTTATTAACTAACTCTTGTGAAGTTTATAAGACCTTAACTGGAAAAAAGTCAGCTTTTATGGTGGACTTACAATAATTTATATAAAACAATAATTGCATCAATACAGCACAAAAATTTGTTCAGGTGTCATTGAAGACAGAGTCTGACACTGTAAAACCTGCAAAAAGCAATTAAATGGCTGGAACAATTTCCTTAACCTAAGCCACTGGGGTCAGGTATTTTATCCCACATTGCATATGCTGCTGCATTGAAGGTCACTCTCGTGTTCAGATCTCTGTGATGCATAAGTAAAGGGACAGATTAAAAGCAGAGGGTTTGATTCTCTTTTTACACTGGTTTAATTCAATTAGCTTCACTAGAGTTACTCCTGATTTGCACCAGAGTTACTGAGATCAGAATCAGACCCAGAGATTGCCTTAACTCTGAATGTCCTTGCTTTTGAAGATTTAAGACCCTTAAAATGACTTTATTGTACTTTTTTTTTCTTAAGTACTAAAAATAATTACTTGGGAAATATTGCAGAGGTGGTGACAGGGAGATTTGCAGACACACTGAGAAATGTGGGAGGGTAGTTGAGACGTGTCAAGGAGGATGCCAAGGACATATACAGAGAGGACAAATGACAAGTCTAAGTGAAGGAAAAAAGGCAGAACAGAGGGGCTGTGTGGGAAAAGCCTCCTACCATAGTGAAATAAGCCAGAGAGGGAGCTTACCTTGTGGTTAAAGCATGAGACTGGGTTCTATTTCTGGCTCTGTCACAGACTTCCTGTGTGACCTTAGGCAAGTCTCTAGATCTTTCTATGGCTCAGTGTCACCACCTGTAAAATGGGGACAACACTGATCCTTTTGATAGCATTAGTTATTTGCTTTGTGCTTAGTTCCTCAGTCAGGATCGGGGCCCCATCATGCTGGGTGCTGTCCAAACACACAGGTAGACATGGCCACAACCAGAAAAGCTTATGTAATATAGTATTGTTATTTATATTACAGTAGAATTTAGGGGCACCGATCATGGACCAGGGCCCCATTGTGTTAGCACAATACAGAGCAGCTAGCTACAGTATTGCTTTTATAGTGCAGCCATCACATGAATAGGAGCTCAGAAGGGTCTGCTGATGCTTAAGTAATAATGGCTATAAACCACATGGGAGAAGATTTTCCAAAGGCACAAATGGCAGCTAGGCATCTAAACTCCCATGCATTTTAATAGGAGAGGTCTATCATACATTTGTGCCTTTGGAACTCTCCCCCTTTGAGATTCTCAAGCTAAAGGTGTTAACGGTGGTGCAAAATATCAGCATTGGGCACTTGAAATAAATGAGGGTGCCTTCCTGCATAAAAATGTGTGGAGAGAAGAATTCATCTAAAATGTCTGCAGGATAAACTGGCAAGAGCTGGACCCCCTGCACTACATTTCCCAATATTGCACAGCTGACAGCACTGCAATGCCGGGGAGACACAGCCGGTGATTGAGATTCATGGGGAATCATGGTGTGTCCTAAAACTTATGTGAAGAGGGTGTTACCCTCCACAATTCACGCAGGCTTCCCTCCCCACATCAGTAGCAGCCAGACCACCCAGTGGCTGTACGGCTGTGACCCAGGAAACTTTTGTGCTAACTGATAGAGAGTACAGGGGGTGCATAAGGTTTTACAGGGATCCCTTGAGACAAGTATATTCACAGTAATTCACCAAAGGGTGGCATGTAAGGTCTCTACCAAGAGCCAGTAGACCCCGGTCATCATAATCATTTTGAAGTGTATGTACAGATAATATTTAAGAAATTATGTATCTACACTAGAAATTATGTTCTTAAAACCTTGAAGTTCAAGGGAGGGCACCAGGAGGTGACATGCCTTGGACAGGTTCTGTTCATGCAGGGAGTAGTAGAAGTTTACCTCTATATCTGGTCATTGAAAGCCTAACAATGTAAATAAGTGTATTTGTATAGGGAGCCACCAGCTAATCAAGATTGTGGAATTGACCAGAGATCACAACATCTACAGAAAGGAACACAAAGCAGGAGGGTGTCCTATTTATTGACTAAGATCAAAGGATGAGTCGGGTACATCAGGAGATTGCAAGGAGACACACAGGAGATTTCACAGAGGAGACAAGCTGACAGTGTGGCTGGTCTCCTGAAAAAAGGAATCAGAGCCTGCCTGGCTGGAAAATGCTGGTGAGCAATTTGACATGTTACTATCTTGTTAATTAGGTTTAGGTTCTAGAATGCATGTTACAGTTTTATTTTATATGTAACCATTTGATTCCAATATTTCTACTTGCTGCCACCCAAATTTCTATACTCTGTTAAATAAAACTTTTGCTTGTTTTCACTATACATTTACCTAAATGCTGTGTGTTAAGTGGAGCGGTGATCAGAGGTGTAACTGGTAAGCTGGGAAGTACTGCTTCTTTGGGAGCAGGGAATCTGTGAATACGTGATCAGGAAATCTGTGTTCAGTGGAATGGGAGCTGGACAGTCCAGGGGGTTGCTTGAAGGGCTTGGATTGTGCCTATTGCTTACCTGCAAAAGGGACAGAGGAGTCTGCATATGCTGACAGGGGAGTGCTTGTGTTGCCCGTGGCTGGTGGACTCAGGGAGCAGACTCATGGTGGGTATAGACATGGCTTCCTCATTCTAAGGGCAGGTGGCAGCGAGGTGACTCAGTACCCTGGGTACCCTGGGAAGTGTCACAATGACCCCTGGTTCACTCCACCACTTGCTCTGATTGCCCCCTAATGGGAGTCTTGCAGAGACCAGAGGAACAGTTAACAGTGTTCTGAGCAGCCTGAACTAACCCTGTGTTCTTACTTACACAATTTGGGTTGCAGAAGACAGAAAAGACACCAATTAGAACATTTGCTTCCTCATTCATTCTTCCTGGCATCTCTCTTATTTCCCTGACTCATACACACAGACTAGGTGATGTTGGCAAGACAGAGGAGAAACATGCCTCTTTTCTGTGTGACTCCATGTGCCTTTTTTCAGTTAACCTGTTCTCATCCAGGCCTTCAGAGAGGCCTCAGTGAAGGAACAGAATGAAAGGGATGGAGGGAATGCCACACAACAGTTAATATAGCTTTAGCTATATTAACTTCTAAGAAGCTTCACTGTGACCTGCTGCGTGGGATAAGCTGGGTCCCTGTCAACCCTACCCCATCCTGAAACATGGCTCCTGGACCACACATGGGATGCTGCATAGGATCTGGGAAAATGGGGGGTTCAGAAACAGGGAATTCCATGTTGTAAAGGTCCCCATGGAATGACATGACCCATTGTTGTTTCCTGAGGCCCCAGTCCACCACAGCACTTAAGCACACGTAACTTTAAGTAAGCCAGTAGTCTCATTAACTCCATTGGGTACCACCCACATGTTTTAAGTTATGCGCATGCTTAAGGGTTTTTGCTACATCACAGCCCACTATACTAGTGGTAATACCATTAACTTTCACTTTACTGAACTGATACACACATTGACAGATGGAAGGCCACTGCACGGTATTGAGCAGAGGCGAAGAAGTGGGGGCATGGAGCACAAGATGAATGTTGCCCTTAATTATTTCATAGGGTATAAATCAAATGAAAACAATTTGCCAATATGAGAGTAGAGGACCAATTGTCTCATATTGAACCATCTCTATACACCTGTCAGCTGTTTAATTAAATTTCCATCAAATAAAATGTTAGAATACCTGGTGGCACAGTATATAGATTCTCCTTTCTACTCTTTATTTGCTGTTTTAGTAATATTGCATATTCATATACCTTCAGCTGGTATCAATCAGTGCACTGAAGTCAGTGGAGACATGCTGATTTACACTATCCAAGGCTTTGGCCCTGAAGACCAGATTTTAAGAGACTCAGGGCCAGATTTGCAAAGGTTCTCAGTACTCAGTGGCTCCCATTGTGACATGTATGGTCAGATTTTCAAGACTTCAACACCCAACGTGTTACGGTCTTCTGGAAAATCTGTTCCAGGTTAAAAATTAAACTTAGAAACAATGTGCCTGCTCCCACCGATGGCAAAACTCTCCAGTAGGATCAGGCTCAGGCTTTATTTGTATTTGTTTCAACTGCCAGGGTTTCACATCATCTCCTTTACACACAGCGTAGAATGTTTAGGGACTATTTTGATACTGTTTTGGTGGCCAGATACTACAGTGATGAATATGGTCTAAAAACCTAAAGAGACAGATGGGATAAATTAAATTTTAAAGACTGACCATGATTTTCTCATTGAATTTCAGTTTAATACATTATAAAGCCAGAAGGGACCATTATGATAGTCTAATCTGACCTCCTGCATAACACATGCCATAGGACTTTCTTGACTTATTTCCTGTTTGAATTAGAGCATTTTTAAAGAAAAAAATCCAAACTTGATTTAAAATTTTACAGTGATAGAGAATCCACCACTGCTCTTGATAAGTTGTTCCAATGGTTAGTTAAAAAAAAAAAAACATCTTATTTCTAGTCTGAGTATCTCTTGCTTAGACTGGAAAGAATTAAATGCTCCCATGATTTTGATTTTTTTTTAAGTTGACAGAAAACATTAGCAAACACTAATGTAAAAAATAAGCTAAAGGCCCCTTCTCATATCAGGCCCTTTAAAAATTGAACTTGCACCTTAACTGCACATAGAAATGAAGAAAGCAGCTTCCAACATTATGTGTTAAGGCAGCAGAGGTGTCTGTAAAGCCTGTGTTCAAGGCTATTAACTGTATTGTAGGAAATGAAGGGCCAGCAACCCATTGCAATTAAGCAGACATCCTTACAAACAAACAATATTCCTATATTACAGCAATGGTATTAGTTTTCATTGTGGTATATTCACAAAATAATCATTGGTATAATAGTTTCACTCAACTCCCCGACTAGTGCATTACAAAAGGTTTTGGATGCTGTGAAGAAACACTTCATATTAAGTACAGGTTTAGGAGGCAGAAGTCTAGCAAGCCCAGAGACAAAGTCCAAGAGGGACTGATGGAGTGAAGGTATAAGTATTCAGAGGAATCTAATTGTGTAAAAAGGAGAGGGATAGCATCAAAGGAAAGCAAAGGGCTCATCAAAAATCTCATTGCATTTCTCTGTTTCAGGAAAACATGCAAGCACATGCTTAAGTTCCACTGATTACGTGTTTAAAGTTATGCCTGTCTTTAAGTGCTTCCCTGAATAGGGATACTTTCCTGAATCAAGACCTTTATCTAAACAGAGTGTAAAGCATTAATAAGGCAGAGACTTCTAAAAGAGACTGGTTTGGAAGATTGAAGGTTCCCCTTTCTGCCCCAAACTAGACCCAGCCCTATGAACTACAGATATATCTGTTATATATCTGAAAGTCGGCTTTTTACATTCACTTCACTGGTCAGCCTCTAATCACCAGAGCACTGACCCAATATTATAAGCTATGCTTAGAAAAGTATTACAGCTAAACCACTAAAACAAAAACAAAAACAAAATGTATAGGCATTTGGGAATTCATCTTATCAGTCTCAATATTAGAGGCTCCAAGGGGCTGAGATTTGTAATATAATTCACAGTACAGAATCCGTCAACAAATGAAAGCTCTAATCTTTAACGGATTGTGAAAGTGTATTTAGAGATACATGCTCTGAATTATTTTGTTCAAATTGTGTTTTCGTTACATATCTCTTTCAATTTGTTTTGCACATAGGAGTACTTGGGTAAAGAAAAGATGCCAAACAAGAAAATTTAGGGCAGGATTTTCAAAAGCATTCAACATTAGACTAACTCTTCTCCACTGAAATCAATAGGAATTTTGACTAACAATTTTAAAGGTTCTCTCTTTTCAGTCTGCAAAGGAGCTGTAGTGCACTCTGCAGAATCTGCATGTAACTTGGAGGGAGAAGCACAAGTTCCAAGAGAAAAGACTTTGCAGAAGGTACCAGATGATCAGTCTGCATGCACATGACTTGAATGCTAGCTGCAGTTGCAGCATGTCTGTAAATGTTTCTATTGATAAATTAGTTTTACAAACATGGAATCGTCTCATCTTATTACCCAGGTACATGAAACACACTCTGGGAAGAGGTGTGAAATCCAGTTCAAAAACATATATACATGTATTGGATATAGCTAGATAAATACTCAGTTCAGTGTGTATATGTAAATTCTGTACATTTGAAGACATTTCCACCTCTTATGTTGCTTATGTTTACTTGCATTGCACTTGTAACTTTTACTACAGTATTTTGGAATAAGATTATATTAATCCGTCTCCCTTTTGTGAACCCTTTCTTGAAAATCTGATGTGTACCTCGTGAGGCCCTGAGGCACAGTGAAAACTGAAAATGTATACATTCATTTTCTCAGAATTTGTGATGTCAAGTTCTAACTGTGGTCCCCCACCCCAAACAAAACAAAACCAAAGTGTGGTACTCACCCAGCTGTAGTCATTGGCATCTATAATTATTACCTTATTATAATGATACTCTTCAATAATAACCACAAAATGCTTAATTCCCATGGATGGTTTTATAACAATCATGGATTATGCTGAGAAAATGATATAATTTATTTTATTCTTAATGGAGTGTGAAAATCTTGCCTACAAGATTGTCACTTGACGTGCAATTTATATCACTCAAAAAACATATATGCTTCATGCTACTAATGAAAAGGGTCCAAGGAATGTTCAATTGACAAGAAGTAGAGAATTTCACATTTCAAGCCAAATGAAGGGCAGTGAGTCTTTCACTTGAGAGGCTCCTATTATCATTGGACAAAAGCAAATTGTTTATTATAGATAGTGTAAGATCACATGAAAGAATGTGCTTGGCCTTCAGAGACCTTGGTATTCATATAATTAAACTAATCAACTGTGGAACAGTAGTCAAAAGTCAAATCTTAATGAACTGGAAAAAATGATACTTCAATTTTCTGTTGCAAATCCCCAATTAGCATATTAAACACAACATATTTCTATTAAATGAAAAAACTGAATACTGTTTTTCTTACTTATTCTTAAGTAGGAACTGTATATTCTGCATTAAACATATGGAAAGATATTAATTGCATTGTTATAATTAAATTGCAGCAGCTAACTTCATCTGGTTTAATTGAAAGAACAGGGGCGGCTCCAGGCACCAGCGCAGCAAGCGTGTGCCTGGGGCAGCAAGCCGCGGGGGGCGGCCTGCCGGTCACCATGAGGGCAGCAGTCAGGCTGCCTTCAGCGGCATGCCTGCGGGAGGTCCACCGGTCCCGCAGCTTCAGCGGCGGGTACACCGAAGGCGTGGAACCAGCGAACCTCCCACAGGCATGCCGCCAAATTCGCGTTACCGGTGGACCTCCCGCAGGCATGCCGCCAAAGGCTGTCTCACTGCCGTGCTTGAGGCGGCAAAATACATAGAGCTGCCCCTGTGAAAGAACATACTGATCCGCTATATTAAATAGCGCATTTTTTATCATTATAACTGTTCTGAAAATAATCTCTCTCTCTCTTTTTGGAAGAACACTTCATTTCCATTCAGTAGTCATCTATTGTTAAATACCAACAATTCTATATGTGGGAAAGTCATGTATAACATACTGGTTACTGTGTGTTACACATATCCCCTTTTGGCTAATCCAAAGAGTATATGGGTCTGTTACAGCTCTCAGCATGAAAACCTGGTTCTTTAGCTCAAGCTTTCAGCTTTGGAGTTCCGTGGTCCAATCCCTGGTGCTTGGATGGCAGCAGTCATACATTTGTACACTGTTCCCAGCCAGCGGAGTTATTCTGAAATTACAACAGAATAAGTCTCCAGTCCTGGTTGCAGATGGATCCCTACCCACTCCCAGCAAAATTCTGTTGACTTCAATGGGTTCCACATAGAAACAAGTGTCTGCTGGCAAGCATATCTCTATAGGATTGGGGCCTAAGTGAAATCAGAATCTGCCCCCTTGATTATATCCAGCAAGGCCACTTCCTATATCTCTAAGAACACATACATTAATTATTATTATTGGATTTTCAATGATCCCCATTATCATAGTATCAGAGAACCTAATGAACACTAAATGAACTTATTTCCATTATTATGGATGTGGTAAGGAAGTATCATTATGCTTATTTTCAAGATAGGGAACTGAAACACCCAGAAAGTAAGATCTAAATCTGCGAAAGCATCCATCAGTGTTGAGTCCGTTCCTTTTTGGACACTAAGCTTTAGACCTGAAGGACTTGATTTTCAGAGATGCCGAGCACCTGCTCTCCTATTGATTTACTGGATTTAGCCTTTGTTGATGGTAGATCAATGCAGCTTTATATCTAGTTACACTAGGAAAGTAACTTAGCACAGAGAAAACCATAAACAAAAAACACTATTTTTATTGCAAAGTTGAGTTAAATGACATTGGGGATGTAATGATTTTTTCTAGCGAGAGTAAGTGTGAAGAATTCCAACAGGTGCAATGAATGCCAATGAGAAAAGTAAGTTGTCTGACCTTCTAGAATTTACTTCCAAAACAAAGCATTTTCTTTAAAAGAATAAAATCCCCATTTACCTGTCCAACAAGTCTGTCATTAACCAAAAAATAATCCTCACACCTGTTCCATTTACTAGCAGCTACTTTACAAGAGCTTCACAGAGCAAAGGAGAGAGATGGATCTTTAAAAAAATAATAATAATTGTTTTTCCACCAGCCACGTGAATCAGCATACAATCAAGTGTTTATATTTAGATGTTCTCTGAGAAGAGACTCATCTCTCATTTGGGAGCTGAATACAAGGCACTTGTAAATATTTTAAATGGTCCTGTTAAATAAGAGTTAGTGGGCTTTTTCATCAGGTCCAACTGATCTGCGCTGAGTAGAGGGCATATGGGGTAAAAGTGATTGTATACAATCACTGAACTGCCCCAGTCCTCAAACCTGCCAATTTTTACCCTGGGACAAGTTAGTGCAGCCTTAGGTCTGCTCTAATCTGTGCTGGCTGATAGCCCCACGGGACCATTATGCCACCAAAGAACTTCTGGAGTGTACCAGTACTCCAGTCACACCCCTTTCCTTGCCCAGGCCCTCTACATCGGGAACCTGCAAGGGGGTAAGTATCAGGAATGTATGTCAGCCCTACAACGCCTCTCTGTTCCCACATATGAGGGGGAATCCTTAACTGCCCAGTTAGGGTAGTGTCAACAACTTTAAGCCTCCAGAACAGTGAAGGGAGACCTTTTCAAAGTATCTAGTACTTTTACAAAGACATCCTTGTAATATGACTGATATAAATCAACCATGTAGGTTGAACTTCAGTTACTACTTCCCCCCCCCCCCAGAGATTATGCGTTATTCACATTATTTTTCACAGGATGGATTTTGGGGTTCATAAAACCTGTGGCTACAGTAGCCAGTGGATCGGATAATCCTAATCTGGAGGAAACTGCCCTTGCTGAATTTCTCTCTCCACAGTTTGCTATAGAAGGAGAGAGGTGGGCAAAAGTGAAACCTACAGAGTTCTGATGGCCTGACTGGCTAATCTATATATTTCTTACAGGCCTGTCACTTTTGTATAAAAAAATTGCATTACCTAGTGAACATCCATATACACATAAGTAAATTTCCATAAAAATCAGACATCATTTACTTATGCTTCTAAAAGTGCAAACACAAAAATCAAAAACAAATGAAAGAAGCTTTTCTTATTTTCCAGTCACATATTCCTATGCTTCTATTAATGCTCTTAATTTTGTATGTCAGGTTAGAAGGGGCAGGACTGTACAGAATACAAAAACAACAAAATGCCAAGGCTTCAGTGCCTATATACATCTTCTCCTGATAGGCAGTAATGATAGATCTCCTTTCCTAACTTGTTTTTTTGACACCATGCTATTCAGTTTCTCTTTTCGGTTTTGTTTTAATGTTTGTGAGTACAGATAGGAGCAAATAATTTGTTCGTTTAGGAGACAGCACTTGATTCTGATCCTCTTTATTACAGCATAAACCAGGAATGACTCTACTGAGGTCAGTGGAGCATTAAACCAGGGCACATTATCATCAGGTACTGCAGTAGCATATAGATACCCCAGGCACCATCGTACTAGACTCCCTTCAAAACACATAGTAAGAGACAGTCCCTGCCTCAAAGTACTTACAATCTAAATAGATGAAGCAGACAAAGGAAGCATTATCATCATTTTACAGATGGGAAACTGAGGCACAGAGCTGAAGTGACGTTCACCAGGTCATACTGGAAGTCATGGGGCAGTTCTTGATGCCACCACAGACTGCCTGAGTTCCATCCCAGTACCTTAACCTTAAGACCATTGTTCCTTTCTGTGGGAGAGCAGACTTCAATCTTACAGCTTTGAAAAACCAACAAGCTTCAAATAAGCCTTCACTAAATCTTCAAGTCACCTGCAATTGTCAGTGAATGCCATCTTCTTCCTAAACTAAACCTCACTCTCTCACCAGCATATTTTTAAATGCATCTATCAAATCTATTTTAAATACAAATCATGGGACGTTATTTTTAATGGAGAAAACTAATCCTAAAACAGGCCTTCTAAAAAGATTCATAAAGGATTTCTTCTTTTCCACCTCCCCCCCCACTCAACTTCCTTGACATGCAAAGTTGTGGATTTTATTGCTGGCAATTCTTAATAATAAACCTACTCCATACTGTAATATTAGTCTACCTCATGCTAGCACTGCAAAATATGCCAAGCTTGTGAGAATAAATTGGCCATCTGGGCCTGCAGGTGTTTACAATATAGAATAAATTAAGAAGTGAAAAGGCATTGAGAAGGTTGCAGTTGAATAATTACTGTGGAAAGCTGAAAATCTTAAGTACTAGTTCAACCACTGAAGATGCATTACCCTGCCCTTTTAAGATTAGTTTCCACTCTTGTTTCATTAGCCCTCCTGTCTGAAAGGCTTCTCTTTCCTTCAAATATATTCTCCCCGCAGAATGTTTGCCACAATTAAGCCATGTCGATACTTGTTCTTACAGTTATTTTTTGTTGTTGTTTAACTGATGTGATAAATTCAGTTATGATTGTTGAGAGGAAAGATTCCTGCTTTCCTATCCCTCCCCACGACAAGCTGTTTCATGTGAGCCCCTGCTGGTTTGGTTGTTCATTTCATTCCCTGCACATTTCAAGGAGGAATGTTGCACTTCATCATCATCAGAGCAAAACACGGAACTGTTTGGGACAGGATGCAGAGCAGACACATTAGAACCAGCTTCTATTATATCATCCTGCACCATTGAATAGCGGGAGCTTTGCCATTGACTTCAGCAGGTCAGAAGCAGATCTCTATTGAGCTCACATACTAAGATGATGAGGGCTATGTAGGTAAATTGTAGAGATAGATTATAGATAGATAATGATGTAAAATGTACTGTATCTATTTTTATTTTTCAGTACAGTAATATGCAGCCTGCAATTCTTCTTATGACCTTATAGGTCAAATTCCACACTCATCTATGCATGCCACTCCCACAGAAGGGAATGGGAATTGTGGACATATTTGAGGGCAGAATTTAGCTTCTGAATAAGCCTATCAGAATGTTCCTATGGAATCTGGAAGAGTAACTCCACAACAGGAACACAGGCTGTCCTCAACTCCTATTGGAATTTGAATACACTCTAAAAAAAGTAAATTGTCATATTTTCTGAGGCCTTGGCTACACTTGCAGCTGGACAGCACTGTGAGGTAAACCTGTCTTCGTACAGCTGAGTAGGGAAAAGCGCTGCAGTCTGTCCACACTGACAGCTGCCAGTGCAGTGGCGTGGCCACACTTGCAACATTTGCAGCTGTGTTGGGAGCGGTGAATTATGGGCAGCTATCCCAGCATTCATGTGGCTGCAACGTGCTTTTCAAAACGGGGGGGGTGGGGTGGAGTGTGACAGGGAGTGTGGGGGGAGAGAGAGTGCTTTTTGGAGCGTGTCAGCACTCTGTTTTGCAAGTTCTGAACTCCCGGCCCCCTGCTAATTCATTCACTCACTCAAAGCAAAAAGCAAACTGTTTTTTCTCTGTGGTAGGAGCTTTGAAACCGGCACTTCCGCATTCCTGCAGCCGGTCACAACAATGGAGAGGATTGGCCCCTTGACAAGGTGATCAGTACAGCGCTGCAGGTTGTTTTCTGGTACACACTCACAGGGGAGAGTCGTAGCCACTCCGCTGTATCTCTTATGCTTCTCGGGGAGGTGGAGTAACTGCAGCGGTGTACCCAGGGAGATACAGCGCTGTACGTGCCCTGCGAGTGTGGACGGGGAGTGAGTTATAGCGCTGGGGGAGGCTTTACAGAGCTGTAACTCGCATGTGTAGCCAAGGCCTGAGTATACAAAGTGCAATGATTGCTTGAGCTGGTTGAAATATTTACTTGGGGTTTTTTTTTTTTGAAGTTCTGATGAAAAATTGAAAATTGTTCACTTTTTTTTAACAGCTCATAGAGATGGTAAAAATTGTGAAAGTTTAGAAATTGACAAAATTTCATCATGGAAAATTTTGATGTTTTAAAAAAGAGGGTTACCCTTTTTCAACCAGCTCTAATAATTATAAATGAAATAGTAAGTACATAGTGAAAATGCCACACATCTGCATCACTTCACTAAGGAGACAACTCAATGTTATTTCATGTAAGTATGACCCACACTGCCTAGCAGCGGCAGATGTCAGGGCCTCCCCATTGGAACACAAATCACTGATGGGGGATTCACAGGCTATTCTTAGTGTAACTTGTTTTAGTTTATACCGTATACCCCAGTCCTTGAACAGAGGTAGTTACAAATGGCACATAGGCAAATCCATCTTTCAGGACTCTCAGCCAAAACATCAATACCCAGTTGCCAGAGAGCAACTGTCTCAAGAACTGACACTAGTTAGAAAGATTAAGAACAGAGCAAAGTTGCTTGCTGCTCATCACAGAATGCTCCAAAAGAAACTGCACTTCAAAACAATACAGCATTTCTTCAAAGACTGAACAGCGCTCACATTCTATGAGAAAGAGGTGGAATGGTGTTTAACAATGCCCTCTGGTGACTCCTGCCATAACATAATTGGCCAAGCAAAGCGAGTCCCTACATTCAACTTGATGACATTTCTCTGTTTGTCTGTATCTAATGTAATCACTTTTGAAAACTGCATCCAAAAAATTCCAAAATTTCAAGGGATGTTCTAGGCATCAGTGGGCTGATCCCCTCATATTTCTGGTCCCATAAATATTTCACAGAAGAGAAAATTATGCCTGATTTCATTGTGTTTCTAACCCTCCAGTCATGAAGAGAGGGAGTCCCTAAGAATGCCGCTCTAGTGGAGAATTACTTCGAGGGTCTGGAGGAGTGCCATCCAAAACCAGAGACATAGGGCCTCCAACAGGTGACTCGGGATGAGATTGGCATAGACCCCTGGATATTCTGTAGGTTTGGGGGTGGCTTGTTCTGTGGGGGGAGCGGAAACCCTGCCTCCAGAGAGGATGATTGGGGAGGAACTTCCTGGGGGGAATCACTACAGAGATCTGCTGTCCCAGAGACCCGCCCACACACACCACGATTTTTCTGCTTAAGAGCACAATCCAGCTTCATGTCATAGGTTTACTGCATGCTTTACTTCCCCATACAATGGGTACTATTAAAAAAAAAGATCACTGTCTGGTAACTGGACGTTGAGATATCCCAATTATTGCCAATTATTAGTACAGGGAATCTGAAACATCTTCAATACCACTGTGTGATAGCTGAGGATAAAAGCTGACTTTTTCATGATGACAGCAGTAGCTTGTTCTTCAGTCCAGCGAGCAGTTTAACTGGCAGAAGATTTTAGAAGCTGAATGGCAGATCCTGCCTATGTGCCTCAATATTGAGCATACTGATCTGTCTAGAAGAGAATTTTTAGAGTTCTGAGAATAATGCAAAAATCCCATTTTTTCAGCTGAAGGCATCTTCTCAAAATCAAAATCAAAATCTGCTGGATCCGAGGGGATGTTTTCATAGTGCAGTTTGCTGCATGCATCATTCAGCAGGAATGTCATTTTAATTAATAATCTAGGGGTTTGGTTTGTATTTTTTTAAATCAGCAATAAAATATTCTTTAGTAAAGATTTTATGTCTTACTCAAATAAATACAGTTTGCTGGCATAGTATTTTCATTATTTCTAATGCTTTTGTAGTGTTCACTATAACCCCCCCCTCCCCCCCAAATCAAATAAGCTTGTCAGGTTTGGGAGTTGAATTATAAATATGGCCCTGATCCTGCAATCGGATCCTGGACTTTTGTACCAGAATGGATCCTCACTGTTTGGAAATGGGACTCCATAGTGGCAAAAATGCATTCTGAATGATTGCAAATGTAGGATCAAATGCAGGTTGAGTTTCTGCTATCTAGCCTTCTCTAGTGGTAGGTCCACATAAAAGGATAAGAGCCTACTACTACCATCACCAGTAAATGGAGTTACTTGATTTGTTGAAACGTTCATAAACTTTGGAGTGAACTTGGGCTCAGTTTTGAGTGAATCCAAACACAGATTTGAATGAACGTAAGGTGATTCAGCTTCACATCAAAATCCTATGAAATTTAATGTCACCGCCACCGATTTTAGATGTGATTAACTTAGTGATTTGAATTTCATTTTTTGCTTTGAGTTTTTGGATGCATTTGAACTGGAACTGGGCAAAAAAATTCCAACAGAATAGTTTGGCCATCAGAAAATCCTGATTCAACAAAATCAAAAAGCTTCATGTCAATTAAAATCAAAACATTCTCATTTGAGACAAAAGAAAATCATCAAAACATTTTATTTTGATAAGGTCAAAGCAATTTGTTTCAACTTCATCATTTTTACTTTTATGTTATCATTTATATTACACAGTCAAAACATTGAATATTATATCTTATATGGTTGAAAGTCAAAATGAAGCGATTTGACCTTATTGAAATAAAAGATTTAGCTAAGGTCATTTTGATATTTCCCAAATGAAATTCCTTGTGAAACAAAAATTCCCATGAAAAATTTCAACTCCTCGTTCCTATTCAGGACAAAAGAACAATTCAAAATGTCAATTTCCCATGGGACATAAATTCTGAGTTTCAGCAAGCTCTAATTAAACCCATCAGATTCAAAGCAGAAATTATGGGATGTATGCACATGCAAATCAAAAGCATAGTAAATCTTTGCATAAACCCCTCTGAAGAGAAAAGGAGCTTCTCACTCTGCAATGATTACCCTTATAGATACTCAGCTCTCCACCTGTCACCATATGCCAGCAGCAACAATAAAAATATCTCTTGATGGCCTTCATCTGTGGAACTTCATCTGATTTATTTTCCTTGTTCAAATTTCAGATTGGCATGAGGAGGCACAGCCTACCTTGGCCTAATTATCATCCATACATCATATCAGGTTTGATATTTCAAATTGCTGTCTATTTTTACATGGGAATGACAAGATTTCTTTTTACAGGATTAGTTTATAAGAATATTTTGACTTCCCACAGTATTTCTTCAATTATCTACTTTAGATGGTCCTACAGTCTAGTAGTCATTACAGAACTAGATATTTATACAGATAACAAGAATATTCAGATTTATAATAATTAATGTTAAAATATATAAACAAGAGTTTTGGAGAGGATATAAACCTTCAAACTTCAGGGCATAAGCAAATTATAACTATTAGGAGGAAAATGTCACTGAGCAGGTATCCATAGCTGGCTACTGCAGGATCTCTTCCTCTGAAGAAGCTGGTACTGTAAAAGACAAGTCACTGGATTCAGTACAGCAAGTCCTGTGTTTCCACATTATATTTTAACCTCCAGTACTGAGAGTGATTCAAGGCCATTTGTTAATTTATTTGTAGCTGCATTCTTTTGTCAACTTAAAAGGTAAAACCACAAAGGATCCTTTAGAAAGCATGCTAATTTCTCTCCCCCTCCCTCCTCAGCCCATAATGCATTAAAAAAGGGCCTTTAATGTTTTGGTTTCTTCCAAATGTGTTTGGTTTTTATCTAGAACTATTGATAATGTCAAGTCTGGTCTAAACTCTTGCGATATTTGTTCTCCAGTTAACAGAGTCTTCTAGACTTAACAAGATCTGAAGTTCTAATATAAAAGTTTGGGAGGAAAAAAAGCCTTTATTAAAAAACACCACACACAAATGTGGCCTTTATACATCACACAGAACCAAAAGGGCATGTGCCCAATTTCTCTTCTTTTGCAAGTCACCTCTAAGACTCATGAATTTCATTCCCAATCCTATGCTGATAACATTCAGCTGAATATATTATTCATTCTCAAGTTTTTCCAGGGACATTGACTTTTGTGTTTAATAATGTATGACCAATATCAAAAACTAGCCACATCATTATTCCCTGATATTAGACATTGGAAGAACTAATTCCTGCTTAAGCTCAAGTATTGCTCTGTCAAGATTAATTTTTTCTCAAGATGCTTCCCCCCCTCCCCAACGGTGAGCAAACATGGATTCCTTTCTTCATTCTGCTTGCTATTAATAGAGTTGCCAATTCCTATAGGTCTACAGTCAATAATAGCAAGAATTAATTAGTTGGTTTACTGTCAGCTTGAGGAAGGAGTTTGCTTTAAAACAAAATGCAAACATGCATCTACAGGCAGAGACCATCATCCATTTTTCTTGTTGCTGAGGTTCTAGCTCCCAGTTATCACAAAGTTTAGCCAATCTTTAGACTGTAAGTGAGCTATCAAACAAAGATTCAAGAAAGGGAAAGCAGTTCTTGGGTGCACTTTGTTTGGGCTCCTTTGCCTTTTATTTTTGTAAGCAAAGTTCCAACTTTCATGTAGAACTTTGCCCATTTTGTGAGAATTATGTTTCTAAACAGATAACGACCTTTGGAGAGATTCACCTTTTAGAGCTATCTATGCAGATATTTACAGCCTGCATCATCACAGTATCTGAGCATCTCAATGTTATAGATAATATAATGTACACATTTCTCAGCCACACTGAGCTCACGTTTGTATAGCTGAACAAAGGGAGGCTGCCTTTATGCCTTCCCCAAACCAGGGCTGGCCTGCGTATTGATCCCCCTCCTGGAACAAAGTTAAAGCAGCTATATGGCTGATCTAAGTTGCACTGGAGAGAACAATCCCTACTGGCCCCTCTGGCCCTCATCAAATACTCTGCCCTACCCCAACATGCCCCTTCCCTACCTCTAGCTTGTCCTACTCTTCTACCTGTTCCAGGGCATTACCATGTGTTGCATAACAAGTATGACATGGACCATGCACTGCTAGAGAAAGCTATTCAACAATGTAAATAATCACTCGGGAAAGACATTTTCATTACATGAGGCCAGCTGCCAGGATACACCACTGACTGATGTATTACAGACAATTGCAGTAAAGCTATATCAGATTATTTGAACAGTTAACTGATGGACTACTTAGTGGGTATTTGCAGGACTAGCCAAAAACTGCTTCCCAAATTAAAAAGTTACTGAGCAACAGAGCAGATTGGGAAATCCAATTTTTTCCCACAGAAAGTTTTTATGGGGAAAATCTCATTCGCAAATTTTTTACACCTCTAAAATGCAGGTTTTCTGCAGGAATTTTATTTCTGAAAAGAACTCAATTTCATTTTGACTTAAAATGTCCTTTTGTTTAGTTTTCTGCTTCATTTCTCCCTCCTCCCCGACCTTTTCTCCCATTTTTATTTTTCCACTGGAAAAAAGCGGGAGAAAGGTTAAAAACAGCATACACAGGTATCTCACTTTTCATACTACTTTTACCCAACTGAGAAAAGCTGGAAACTAGGTTTTTTTTTTAAAGGAAGGGGGGGGGGCAAAATGTGTGTGTGTGTGTGTGTGTGGGAAAGTCTACATCAATTAAAAATTAGGTATAATCAGGCATGCCAAGGATAAACAAATGGGGAGCAGGTTTGCTTGTAACAAGTGTAGAGGCAATCACAACGTGGACAAAAAAAAAGTCCAGTACGATTCGTGTAGTATAGTACACGCAAAATACTCAGCGCTTTCAAAAAGTGAGTCTCTCGCAGTGCATGAAGATACCAGACCTGGAAAGTGGATCAGGATCCAGCCATTCATGATCAAAATACCACCATAGTTTTGGGGTTTTCAGATCTGTGCTCAGTTCAGACTTTTATCAGATACGATGGGCTAGCAAGCAGACAGAACACATCTATCCATCTGCATGATCCTTGCTGAAACTTGGAGTAGAAATTAATGCCAGCTTCACATTGTTTTTATGTATAATTTAGACTTCCACTGCAGAGTGGCTCTGTAAGAGGAGAAACAAATACTTACTCTCAGAATCTTACATGTAATTTTAATGATTGACCTTATATTTCACACTCGCTGAAACATTTTTTAATTGTATCCAGTGAAGACTTGCAGATTCTTTTCATGTTTATGTCAGACCATGGTTATGTAAGTAGCTGTTTAAAAAAAAAAATCTTACAAGGTTTGGGATTTGAGTGGCAAGCATAATTTATTTTTTATTTTGTGAAGGTCTGCATTTTATGTGAAAAATAAACTACATATTTTTATGTTTGCTGCTTGCCACTATGAATTAGGAGAGATTAATGTCGCTGCATGAGCAACTTTTCATATTTTGTCTTTTATGCTGGTAATTTAGCCTGCCTGCTTTATCATCACTTTAGCTTGTCTAACTCAGATCAATGGGAGCTTGAAATTAATTCAAGGTAGATACCACATTGAGAAAGGAGATGTGAAAATACAGGTATATATGGGGGAGGGGAAAACAATTTCACTGAATTGTAACACACCACACTGGATTTTACAATTGAATCAAGTATATGATATGTGCCAAAAAATTCAGTGTTGTTTTCTGTTAACTGTTTTGTATTTTTTTAATCTTATGTGCTTTGATACAGCCCATCCTACAGAGAAAAGTCAAAAAATATTCCAAATCAGGTTTAGTGGCTCAATAGAATTGAAATAGGTAAATTTTCCCAAGTTAGTCAATGATTTCACAAATGCTAATCCAAGGCAGATTCTGATACTCTTATTCATATGACCTTACTGCATTACTTACTTATTGAACATGAGTAAAGATATCAGAATCTGAACCTTAATTATTTAGAGCCTGAGCCAAAGGCCATTAGACTGGGGAGGCAGCGGTCCCTAGTGAATAGAGCACTGGACTGAGACTCAGGGATCTATTCCCAGCTCTGCCTGAGGCCTGCTGGGTGACTTAGAGCAAGTCATGTCATCTCTCTATGAGCAGGTGCTAAAACAAACATTTGGTGGCTTGTTAAGGGAAAAAAATAATGACATGAAATAAAATATTATTTATCACCATGACTCTTTTAGATGTGGGGGGGAAATACTACATTGTACATTTACTTACCTGTCTGTAATTCTAAGGCACGTTTTCTCTGTATAGCAGAGAAACAAAGCTATAAATACAAGTATGTGTGTTTCCTCAGAAGATCACACATAGGATGGATACATCCATGACAGCAAAAACAACTGACAAATATGTGGATCTAGAAAGTCTGCACACATTTGATATCTCTGTCAGAAAAAGATAGATGCAGGTTGTGAGGAAAAAAGGATGAGAGAGAGGAGTTTAGAAGAAACATGCTTCAATAGAATTTTATGGTCCTAATTCTACAAAGACGTATATAGGTGCTTAAACTTATACACATTGATTTTAATGGGACTATTCACAATGTAGGTGAGTTAGTCTTTGCAGAACGGGGGCCTAACTATTTAAGTTTTAAATATTATATTCCTAATCTTGCAGATTCCTACTGAAGTCAACAGGGCTTCAATGGGCACAGTATGGATCAGGTTACAGGACTGGGGCCTAATCATTATTTGTTCTGGAGCTTGGTTTACTTTGCTTTAATTATAAAATTAAGTAGTTGTGCTGATTTAGTATCATCAGTCTAGAAGTTAAACCCAACCACCATCCAAAATATTGGAAAAGAAGATGAAGGTCTACATTTCCGAAAATGGGTTGGGTTTCTGAGCTGAAATAAAAGGTCTTTCTTAAAAAGAGACAAATTAAGTTAAGAGTTCTATTCTAGCCATGGCTGTTAGTCCACAGATGGCCATGCTCTGCAATGGTAGAAGCTACATCCCCATGGGACATGGCCATGCAAAATCCTGTGCATTAGGAAACCTCTTATGTCTGTTCCCCTGAATAATCCTACGGTTGCATCTGCAGAGGAGAGTTTTTCTGTTTCAGCCTTTGCAGCAGGCCAATCTCTTTTGTAGGTAAAGGGCATGTTTACATTGCAATTAGACACCTGGGGCTGGTCTGTGCCAGCTGACATGGGCTTGGGCTGCAGGACTGATTACAGGAGTGTAGACTTCCAGGCTCGGGTTGGAGCCCAGGTTCTAGGACCTTGCAAGGCAGAAGGGTCCTAGAAGCCCATCATCCAGCCCAAGCCCAGAAGTTTACACTGCAGTTAAACAGTCCCACAGCCCAAGTCCTGCGAGCCCAAATCAGCTGGCACAGGCTTCTAATTGCAGTGTAAACATACCAAAGTGACCTGCTTCTGCAGTCATCAGGCGTGCCATTCTGAGATTTATGCTCCTCAAAAGACAATCTCAAAATGTTAGCTGATTGAAACCCTAAGAAAAAGGCAACCTGAAGGGGAACAATGATCATATGATAGCTGAGCACCACAAAACGTTTAATGTATTTATCCTCACAATACTCTTGTGAGACAAGGCAGTACAGACCCCATTTGAGTCTCTGGCAGGTCAGAGATTGAACAACAATCACAGGTTTATCTAGCCAAGCGAATTACTTGCAGTGAGAGCAAAAGGCCAAAATAAAAAGTTTAAAGAGGCTTTAAAAATATTATTAGAGCAGGTCAATAATTTTCAAGCTTTCTTGTGGGGAAAAAGTGCCTTTTTCCAAAAAAAATTTCCAGTAAAACTTGAAAATGAAAAACATTATGGTATTTTGGTTGACCATTTTGTCATTGCCCTACTTCCCCCCCCCCCTTTTTAGGGAAAATGGAATTAAGAAAAACCTTGCACACAAGGCAGTCCTTGCCTTCCAATCTTGGAATTGCTGCATACAGGGTGGGTGCAAGGATGTTTCGCGCTCTAGGCGAAATTTCCACCTTGCGCCCCACCACCCCGAGCCCTGTGGCAGCTCTCCGCCCCCATCCCTCACCCTAAGGCATCCCCCCGGCAGCTCCCAGCCCCCCCCAGCAGCTCTCCCCTTCTGCCCTGAGGCGCCCCCCCTCCCGTGGCAGCTCCCCCCAGCCCAGGGAGCCGTGCGGCAGCTCCCCACCCCAGCTCACCTCTGCTCCGCCTCTTCCCCGAGCACGCCCTCGCTGCTCCACTTCTCCCGCCTCCCAGGCTTGCGGCACCAATCAACTGTTTGGTGCCGCAAGCCTGGGAGGGAGAGAAGCAGAGCGGGGTGGCGTGCTCAGGGTAGGAGGCGGAGCAGAGGTGAGTTGGGGCTGGGAGTTCCCCTGCGTGCCGCCCCCCCCACTTGCTGCAGGCGGCCCTCACCGCGCCCCACTGCCACAGTTCCCTCCGCCTAAATGCCGACGACGACCAGGGTGGCCGAAGATCCGGCCGCCGCAGTCGCCGCTGAAGGACCCAAAATGCCACCCCGCAAATACTAGTGCCCTAGGCGACCACCTAGGTCGCCTAATGGGTTGCACTGGCCCTGGCTGCATAGTAGAATTGTTATTTAGATTCCCAAACTATTTAGATCACTCACTTGTACTTGCACTGTAAAAAACCCAAAATATTTCAAGCCATTCAAATGTTGACATAATTTCACCACCAATAAAGACTTCACATCTACATAATTTGCTGCCAACTTGGCAGAATGGAGATTATGGAGACAAAAGTATGTAATATTACAATTTTATTACAAGAGGCTTTCCTACAAACAACAACAATCACCATGTATGGCTTATGTTGAGACTGTAAATAACCAATACGGAATACAAATCTTTTTAGTTTAGATAGAAAGGGCTCAGAGAGAGAGAGAGAGAGAGAGTGAGAGAGAGAGCATATGTTTGTGTGTGTGTCACACACACGAGAGAGAGAGAGAGAGAGCACTGCAACCCCTAAATTGCTAATGGTTTGCCTACCCATGCTTTAAAAAAACAAACAAATCACACCATCACTTGCAGTGTAGACATATCCTAAGACTGAAGAAGCCTTGACTGACATGGTTTCTGCTTGAAGGTGAAGTTTTCCAGAATGTTTAAAATGGTTGAACCACCTCTGCTCAGAGATTAAGGAGAGGAGGAGATTAGGGAGTAGGGGAAATTCCACATAAGAATTCCACCTATCCCACCCTACCCAGCTAGGGGCAGAAATTTGAAGTTTGGCCTGGAAATATCCCTCACTTTGAAGATGAAATTGAGCCTTCTCATGAAAATTGGTTTTGATTTGCTTAGTTATAGCCCAAAGAAAATCCCTCTGGGTGAATGCGTAGGACATTATGCACAGGTTTGCTTGTGAAACTTGTGCAGCATCTAGCTAAGGACGATGCATTTTGCAGAGGCAGTGCTCAAGTCCTTAAAAAAAAAGTGCCAGAACACACTCCTGCTACTTCCACTACTATTGCTCATTACCAGAAGTACAGCAATGCTGACCCAACGCCCCCCAAAAAGTGCTGGACCAGCATTCTAGAATGATTTGAGCCCTGGCCCATACAGGATAGTTTTCTAACAAATAGTTCTAGTTCTCTGTCACAATCTCCATCACCCTAACTACAAAATGGGGATCTTATCACTGAGGGGCTGCATGAATTAATTAGCAATATTTATACAATTTGTTGAAAAGATATAGCTTTGTAAAAGTCAGTATTATTTCCCCCTGAAATCTGAGGGAAGCAGGGAACAGTGCACTGGAAAATCCACATCCCTTCCTCCATTCTGTCTCCTTCACTAGGGCACAGGGTTTTTTTTGTTTTTTTTTTGTTTTTGCACCAATATAAACACAGCCAATTTTTACTTCCTTTGCATGAAATATTATGAAATTACTTAGGGTATGTCTACACTACGAGAGTAGTTCAATTTTACTTAAATCGAATTTGTGGAACCGATATTACAAAGTCGAACGTGTGTATCCACACTAAGGACAGTAATTCGACTTTCTGAGTCCACACTAACGGGGCAAGCGTCGACATTGGAAGCGGTGCACTGTGGGCAGCTATCCCACAGTTCCCGCAGTCCCCGCTGCCCATTGGAATTCTGGGTCGAGCCCCCAATGCCTGCTGGGGAAAAAAATGTGTCCAGGGTGGTTTTGGGTAACTCGTCATTCAACCGTCACTCCCGCCCTCCCTCCCTGAAAGTGCCGGCGGGCAATCAGTTCGCGCACTTTTCTGGTGAGTGATAGCGCGGACGCCACAGCACTGCGAGCATGGAGCCCGCTGCGATCATCGCTGCAGTTATGGCCCTTGTCAACACCGCGCACCTTATCGTCCACCTTTTTCAGAGTCAGATGCTGAGAAATCGGGCGAGGAGGCTACGGCAGCGCGGTGAGGACATTAAGTCTGAGAGGGGCACAGACCTCTCACAAAGCACGGGACCCCGCGCCGTGAACATCATGGTGGCAATGGGTCATGTTGATGCTGTGGAACGGCGATTCTGGGCCCGGGAAACAAGCACGGACTGGTGGGACCGCATAGTGCTGCAGATCTGGGATGAATCACAGTGGCTGCGAAACTTTCGCATGCGTAAGGGAACTTTCCTGGAACTTTGTGAGTTGCTGTCCCCTGCCCTGAAGCGCAAGGACACCCGGATTCGAGCAGCCCTGACTGTCCAGAAGCGAGTGGCCATAGCCCTCTGGAAGCTTGCAATGCCAGACAGCTACCGGTCAGTCGCGAACCACTTTGGCGTGGGCAAATCTACCGTGGGGGTTGCTGTGATGCAAGTAGCCAACGCAATCGTTGAGCTACTGCTGTCAAAGGTAGTGACCCTGGGAAACGTGCAGGTCATCATAGATGGCTTCGCCGCGATGGGATTCCCAAACAGCGGTGGGGCTATAGATGGAACTCACATCCCTATCCTGGGACCGGACCACCAGGCCAGCCAGTACATTAACAGAAAGGGCTACTTTTCAATGGTGCTGCAAGCACTGGTGGACCATAGGGGATGTTTTACCAACATCAACGTCGGATGACCGGGCAAGGTTCATGACGCTCGTGTTCTCAGGAACTCTGGTCTGTTTAGACGGCTGCAGGAAGGTATTTACTTCCCGGACCACAAAATAACTGTTGGGGATGTGGAGATGCCTACAGTGATCCTCGGGGACCCAGCCTACCCGCTAATGCCCTGGCCCATGAAATGCCCTGGACAGTGAAAAAGAACTCTTCAACTACCGTCTGAGCAAGTGCAGAATGGTGGTGGTGTGTGCTTTTGGACGTCTCAAGGGGAGATGGAGAAGCTTACTGACTCGCTCTGATCTCAGCGAAACCAATATCCCCATTGTTATTGCAGCTTGCTGTGTGCTCCACAATCTCTGTGAGAGCAAGGGGGAGACCTTTATGGCACGGTGGGAGGTTGAGGCAAATAGCCTGGCTGCTGATTATGCCCAGCCAGACAGCCGTGCGATTAGAAGAGCCCAGCGGGACGTGCTGTGCATCCGGGAGGCTTTGAAAGCTAGGTTCCTCAGTGAGGGAAAGGTAGGGTAACCTGTGACTATTAAGTTTGTTTAAAGAGAAGCTGAAGCTGCCCCCGTTTCTTTACCCAGTTAATGTTGACTATCCTCTCCAGTTACATACCCCGTTCCCCCCGTTCCCCCCTTTCCAACACACGTTTAAAAATAAAATAAATGGAACTTTGTTAATTAACACCGTTTTCTTTATTACGGATTTCGCGGTAAAGTGCTGAAACTCGGATGCAGACTGTGGTGGGGAGCGGGCCTAGTGATGGAAAGAACGCTTCTAAACTCGAGGAATGATAGGCTCCTGCTCCTAGAGCGGTCCGCAGTGGTGGACTGGTTGTTTCAACGGAGCCTGCCACCCCTCCTTTTCAGGACTCTGTGTGTGGGGGCTATGTGACTTTGTGGCGGGGGAAGACGGTTACAGATCCCCTGCTGCGTGGCTCTGTGATCCAGGATAAGGACCGCTGCATAAGATCTCTAACCGCCCTCCCCCGCCACAAAGTCACATAGCCCTCCCCCCCACAGAACATGAAAACCACCTCCCAGACTGACCAGGGTGCCTAGTGACTGCAATGTGTGTGTGACCTTCTGCTGAACCTGCCCCCGTGTCTGTACCCTGGTAAAGGTGACTGTCCTCTCCAATTACAAATCCCCTTCCCCCCCTTCAAACACACTCTCCTCTAAAAGAACATGACGGAAACAGTAATTAACAGAAACGTACTTTTTATTAGCAACTACACAGATAGGGGATGAAACTGGGATGGGGGCTTGGGTGAGGCGGGAAGGAAAGGACTTATCAAATTTTTGGGAATGAGAGCCTTCTGGTACTTGAGCAGTCTGCAGGGGTGGAATGACAGTTTTCACGGCCCCTGCCGCCCCTCCTTCTTGGGACTTTGGGTGAGGGGGGTATGGGACTTTGTGGTGGGGGAGGGCGGTTAAAGATAGTCTGCAGCGGGGCTCTGTCCTCCTGCCTCCGCTCCTGCAGAACATCCACAAGGCGGCAGAGCGTGTCCGTTTGCTCCCTCATTAGTCCAAGCAGCGTTTGAGTCGCCTGCTGGTCTTCCTGCCACTACCTGTCCTCCCGTTCGCTGTGTGCTCGCTGGTATTGCGACATGTTCTCCCTCCACTGGGTCTGCTGTGCCGCCTCGGCTCAGGAGCAGCCCATAAGTTCTGAGAACATGTCGTCCCGTGTCCTTTTCTTTCTCTGCCTAATCTGCGCCAGCCTCTGGGAGGGGGATGCCGGGGTAGGTCGGGAGACAGTCGCAGCTGTGGGATGGGAAAAAGGGAGTGAATTCCTCAGAAAGATACATTTTTGTGAACAATGAACATAGTCTTTCTCTGTGAACAAGACCATGCACAGCACCTATCACATGCGCACTCAGGACAAGGTCGAATTTTCGGCCTTCGCATTCAGTGCCTGGGATCTTGCAGTGGAGATCAGACAAGCGGGGCAGGACAGCAGAATTCGGGTAGCAGGCTGACATGGTTTGGCTACTTAAAACTTAATTTATAGCAATCCCCTCCTTTCACGTTCAAAACAATGCTCCTAGCGTTGGCCAGTTCCTGCTGCCGGCAATCCGGCAAGCATGAACTCTGCCCCTGTCCCACCCCCTCGTGGCTGTCCCCGGGAAAGATCCCTGTATGCTGCTCCTCTCCCGCCTCCACCGCATGGCTGTAAACCGCCAGTTACAGTTATGTAAAGGAACAGGCAAGCAGTCCCAATACTAACAGTCCCCTAATTCAAAGCAGGTCACCATGAGCGACATCACTCTGATGAGGATTTCTGACACAGAGAAAGACCGCATGCTGCGTGAAAGCCAGAGTATGGCGCCATGCTCTGCGAGGCAATGATCCCAGAGTACTTGATGATGGCCTGGCATGGAAAAGTTTCCTACCATGGAGGACGCAATAAGGCCGCTCTCCCCAGGAACCTCATGCAAAGGCTTTCCAATTTCCTCCAGGAGAGCTTCGTGGAGATGTCCCATGAGGATTTCAACTCTATCCCCGGACATATTGACCTTATTTTCCAGTAGCTGCACTGGCAAGGACTAAAAAGTAGAGCGCGGCTAAGGCAAACTAATCATGATAAACCGGACATTGTTAGATTCTTTTGCAGTAGTTGCACTGCCAAGGACTAAAACGTTAAGCGCCTAGGGCAAACTAATCATGAAAAACCCATTGTTAATATTCCTGTTCTGTTCAAAATAAATGTTTACATGTTTAAAGCACTTACCGACTGATCCTTCCCCTGATTCAGGGTATGGGTTAACGCCTGGGGAGGGTTGGTAGGGGATTTCTGTGAGGGTGATGAAGAGATCCTGGCTGTCGGGGAAATCAGCGTTGTAAGCGCTGTCGACTGCCTCGTCCTCCTCATCTCCTTCCTCATCTTCCCCGTCCGCTAACATCTCCGAGGAAGCGGCCGTCGACAATATCCCATCCTCAGAGTCCACAGTCATTGGTGGGTAGTGGTGGCGGCCGCACCTAGAATTGAATGCAGTGCCTCGTAGAAACGGCATGTCTGGGGCTGGGATCCGGAGCGTCCGTTTGACTCTTTGGTCTTCTGGTACCCTTGTCTCAGCTCCTTGATTTTCACGCGGCACTGCGTTGCATCCCGGCTGTATCCTCTCTCCGTCATGGCTTTTGAGATCTTCTCGTAGATCTTCGCATTCCGTTTCTTGGAGCGCAGCTCCGAAAACACGGACTCGTCGCCCCACATAGCGATCAGATCCATGATTTCCCGATCAGTCCATGCTGGGGCCCTCGTTCTATTCTGAGATTGCATGGTCACCTCTGCTGGAGAGCTCTGCATCGTTGCCAGTGCTGCTGAGCTCGCCACGATGTCCAAACAGGAAACGAGATTCAAACTGGCCAGACAGGAAAAGGAATTCAAATTTTCCCGGGGCTTTTCCTGTGTGGCTGGTCAGAGCATCCAAGCTCGGACTGCTGTCCAGAGCGTCAACAGAGTGGTGCACTGTGGGATAGCTCCCGGAGCTATTAGCATCGAATTCCATCCACACCTACCCTAATTCGACATGGCCATGTCAAATTTAGCGCTACTCCCCTCGTCGGGGAGGAGTACAGAAATCGAATTAAAGAGACCTCTATGTCGAACTAAATAGCTTCGTTGTGTGGACGGGTGCAGGGTTAATTCAACTTAACGCTGCTAAATTTGACATAACCTCCTAGTGTAGACCAGGCCTTAGATTGTCATGCTTACCAAAAAGCAGAGGATGTAATTTTCACTATCCCACACCATGAACAAGACAATGCCTTCCCAATTTGAAATAGCATTCTCAAACCACAGTGTTACACTTAGTCTTTATGAAAAGTAACTTTAAAAAGGTAATAGCCCAGCAGCTAATGAGTTTCTTTTTGCATTGTTTTGTCTGTCCGATCTGCATCTTTTAATAGCTTAGAAGAGCTGATGTTTGACAGATGATGTGCTTCGTGTCACGATCTCTTTATATCCCACCGTACGCAATATGCCGATAAGTGGAAATCACAATTTGTGGCTCTTTACTTTGCTGCAACCATGAACAAAGTTTTCCACAGAGCTGATTGAGAAAGACTGGCAGACATCCCCATGATTTGGGACATGTGCTTCTTAGCTAGGAGATTAGTCGTTCTTAACCCAGTACTTCCCTTGGGACTGATCCTACATGATGCTCAACATTTTGCAAGATTGGGCCTCTGTCCTGGCATTGATTTCACCCACACATTTTGGATTAAAAAAGCAGGATTTTGATTTTAAAATATTTATAGAAATCTCCCCTGGAGTGAAAATACTTCAAAAGAGCTTGGCTGAAAGCTGAAAATTACTAGAAGGCCTTCTACAAAGATTATTTTATATTCAATAATTCTGAGACCAGAAAATATAAACGTAGGCAAGTCAGGCATATCAGTTCCTCAGAATTCATGGACATAGTGGTCTTTGGTTTCCATTTACATCATTTTTTACCCTCTTGGCATGGATCTGAGTCTGAACAAACCCAAAATCTCCAAGTGAAACCTTGTCAAAATCCCTGAGTCTCACCATGGTTTAAATAATTTGGCCCATGTTAGCTTGAAACATTCTGACATCTTTTTATGAACTTGGACTGAGTTTCAGTTTTGTAATGAAACCAGAAGACATGTGAGTGGCTTTCACTGCAAATCTCTCATACAGCTCTGTTACGCTTAGCTACATGGGGACACTCAGGAATGTTAAGATGAATTAACTAAAGGTGTGAAGTTAAAGTTCATTAAATCCCTTTGTAGGATGCTTTCATTCAGTAATAGTGTCCTTAGTTCGTTTTAGCTTAACATTGGGAATAGTTAAAATGTACAACCCTCCTACCCTGGATCAGTTATAATGGTATAAAGGTGCTTCTAGAAGTATAGTTTATTCCTATATATTAATAAATATAAACCATAGTAGGGGGTTGTACCACTATAATTGTTGTGTTAAAATACATTAAAAAATTGTCATACCCCTAACCAAAATAGTTCTACTGGTACAAACACTGAGTGTAGACCAACCTAGGAATGAGTGTGAGCAAGCTTGTGTAAATGAACTGCCACTACCAGATCTCCATAATCATTCTATTAAAATGATTTAAACACTCGAGGGGTTAAATTCTTATTGACAGATTTATTGTACAGGCATCACATCCAAATAAATTTTTTAATCTGTGTTCAGTTTACCCCTCTGTCATTCAGTGAAGATAAAGTTTAGCAGGGATACTTTATGTCAGCATTCATCTGTATTGCACAAATCTGTTATTTGCTTATGTGGCAAATCAGAAGCGGTTAATTGCATCAAATTTCTCACTGAAAAGGCTTTTTAACTACCCTCAAATATCATCAAGAATGAGACTAAGTATGTATTTGAATATTCTCTGCAGTTCTGTGATGACAAAACCGCTGATCTAGTTGTTCTAACATCTATGATTGATCAAAAGAAATGCAAATTTTTAGTCCTAATGTAAACACACAGATGAGCTATACTCCAAAGAAGGCAATTTTGTACAGCCCAGATTTTCTTAAACATTTTCAAACATTTGCTCATTTTAATGTTTGGTCCCAAACATCATACACTGAAGTCAATTAAGTCCCCTCTTACTGCTCTAGTTTGAAATTGTTTTGATGGCTTTTGACCACATCACACCTTGTCATTCTTTATCATGTGCAAATTCAAGAGGAATGGTTGCTCATTTTTCAAAAACTTCTTTTCCTTGATGGGATCTCAAACTTTTCTTACTTATTATACTCTGTTAATGTGAACTTATCCAAGAAGCAGCTTTCTCATTGCCATCAGTCACAGATAGGATCGTCTTTTCCTTTTCATAAATGCTGTCAACTGAAGATGTCCATTTGGGTGGATACCTCACAGAACAATGATCGGGTAGCCCTAGCACACCAAAACTCTCATGGGAGTAAAGGCCTCCTTTGCAGCCCAAATCAACACCCACCAAGATCCTCTAAATTTTAATGGGCATTGAACCCACTTAAACCTACTTCTGCATTCCTTACTCATGTCTTGTATTACCTTACTGACTAAGTACAGATGTGAGAATGACACCTTTAGGCCTGGTCTACACCTTGGGGGGGCGGAGGGGGAAACGACCTAAGATACGCAACTTCAGCTACGAGAATAGCATAGCTGAAGTCAATGTATCTTAGGTCGACTTTCCTCACGGTGCGGGGTCGACTGCCGCCGCTCCCCTGTCGACTTCGCTTCTGCCTCTCACCGCGGTGGAGTACAGGAGTCGACGGCAGAGCGATCGGGGATCCGGCGGGTAGTGTAGATGTACCCTTAGACTGGGATTTTCAAAAGATCCCAAAGGAGTTAGGCATCCAACTATGACTGAAATTCACTGGGAGGTGTACCCCAATTCCATCAAGACCATTTGAAAAATGAAGTCTTTGCTGGCTGAGCGATATGAGGTCTCACATTTCTCAAAGGCATTTCTCTGTTTGTCTGCAATGTAATAACTTTGGAACATCACCTCAGAACAATTCCAAAATGTTAGGGAACATTCTAGAGGGGAGCAATGCACTCAGCCTACATGAGCTACAAAGTGCATTGTCAATCATTCATAGCAAATAAGTGTTCTTGATTAATTTAGCCTTATTTCCTGATTGTTGACATTTCACAATCAAATTGTAGCTTCCTCTTATTTATTCATTGTTTCAAATCATTCAAGGATTTTTTTTTTGCCATATATAATTTTTCCATCTATGAATTGAAGGCAAACAGTTTGCTATGATCATCCAGCACTCAGCATTCCAATTCTGAGCTGTGTTGGTAACGTGTGATTATGTACATAAGTCATATGGCAATGTTTCTGTTCCCTTGGTGGCTGAATGCAACTTATAATTAAAAGAAGTTAAAGCAGCCAGTGGTGCTTTAAATCTCTAAGGGAAAGGTAGCAGAGAAGCAAGGTTCATTCCAATTACTCTCTTCAAAGATCTCGCTGAGGATGAGTGATGAGCAATAGCTACATTGTTGACCTATCTAGAATAGGATTAGGTGGGAGAAAATGCTACATATTGTCTTAGCCAAGGCAGATTCAGAAAATTTAGCCCAAAATGTTTACGCATTTACACTTCTCTATCAGTAAATTTTATTCCCTAGAATAAAATCCTAAAAAATTCTCACGTGTCAGGAATTCACATCCTCCCTCTCCTTCTTCCATAAAGTCATTCAGACTGGGTTACGGCATAGCTCCACATTGGAAGTGATGCAGAGCTGCACTGCTGAAGGGGGAGCTTGGGGAAGATGGCTGGCTTCAAGGATACAAGGAGATACAAGGATACAAAAGACCTCCTATAGCACCTGCTCCTACTTCCCTGCCAGGGTGCAGCACACTTCATACCCTCTTCATGTACTCATCCTAAGCCATGTCTACACTACAGAGCCTACATGGGAATAGCTATGGCAGCACATGTGGATGCAGCATATGCCGACAGAAAGAGTTCTTCTGCCAGCATAACTACACCACCTCCCCAAACAATGCTGGCAATGCCAGTCAGATGCACTCTTCAGTTGGCATATTTGCATCTCCAGTGGTTTTTTTGCCAGCATAGCTATGTTGGGGTGTGATTTTCCCTCCAACACTCCAGACCAACACAGCTATACAAAACTGTGTGGGTAGTGTAGACCTGGTCTTACTCTACAGGCCAGTGCACACAGGGGTGGCTGAGGTCATGGCCCTGCCTTTATAGGCTGTACACTCCCTGAACATAGGGACTGCAATGGTGCCTGGCCTTTACACAGGAGAGGAAAACACCCTTGTGCAGCCTATGTGTGCATGCATAAGAGCCAGATAATCTGGCCCTCTGATAGCACTAAGTCTATATCTACACTTATGGTGACGTGTAGAGCACAGGCACTACACATGTAGCTACATGCTGCAGAGAAAGGCAGGCTGCATCCATACTGGTCAATACAGTGTGTAGCTACATGCAACACTGAAAAGCTCTGGCAGCAGGGAACAGCTCTGGTAGCGGGGACCTATTCCCTGCAGCTGGAGCCTTTCACTGCAGGGGGAGGCAGTGGGACAGCTACACTGCTAAAAACAGACATGGGATGCACTGTTTGAGTGAGTAGAGGGGCGTGTAGGGTGTGCCGAGTCTTCGTTTATTCTCTCTAATGTAAGGTTTCATGTGCCAGTAATACATTTTAACGTTTTTAGAAGGTCTCTTTCTATAAGTCTATAATATATAACTAAACTATTGTTGTATGTAAAGTAAATAAGATTTGTAAAATGTTTAAGAAGCTTCATTTAAAATTAAATTAAAATGCAGAGCCCCCCGGATCGGTGGCCAGGACCCGGGCAGTGTGAGTGCCACTGAAAATCAGCTCGTGTGCTGCCTTTGGCACGTGTGCCATAGGTTGCCTACCTCTGCCCTAGGAGGTTCAGGCACGCAGGACACTCTACTTGCCTAAGCTATTTCTCATGGTATACACTGCTATTTATACCCACACTAGCTGAGAGTGCAGTGTCTGTACTCTGCACTCCACTGTAAGTGTACACGTAGTCTAACAGCGGCTAAATGCCCATAAATGGGGCTCCCTTCTATATTCACAATGGCTAGCTGATTTACCACACATGGGCCTGCTTGAGAAACTCTCACAGTTTATTTAAGAGATACTTGAGGGGAAAAATTGAGCCCCAATGTCTGTCATATAGATGGACCACAGACTCTATAGATCCTGGTGAGGCAACCATCCCTAGATTCTAAGTTTGTCATTTTAATTAGTACCTAATGGATCTTAATACCTTTAATTCTGCTAAACTTCTTTTGGGTCAGAACTACTATAGTAAGAAGGGCTCTGCTCCAGTGTTTCAAACTACATCAGTGTACTGAGACTTCTCGATGAGAGTTCAGGATCTAATTTGTTTTCTTCACTTGCATACTGTGCAACTGTGGTATTTTTGTTTTGTTTTGTTTTTTTAAATAACACTGGTCTACAATTTTTGAGAAGTC
>NW_020664561.1:17529989-17588774 GCF_002925995.2 Terrapene triunguis | reverse complement strand
GGGTTGTACCACTATAATTGTTGTGTTAAAATACATTAAAAAATTGTCATACCCCTAACCAAAATAGTTCTACTGGTACAAACACTGAGTGTAGACCAACCTAGGAATGAGTGTGAGCAAGCTTGTGTAAATGAACTGCCACTACCAGATCTCCATAATCATTCTATTAAAATGATTTAAACACTCGAGGGGTTAAATTCTTATTGACAGATTTATTGTACAGGCATCACATCCAAATAAATTTTTTAATCTGTGTTCAGTTTACCCCTCTGTCATTCAGTGAAGATAAAGTTTAGCAGGGATACTTTATGTCAGCATTCATCTGTATTGCACAAATCTGTTATTTGCTTATGTGGCAAATCAGAAGCTGGTTAATTGCATCAAATTTCTCACTGAAAAGGCTTTTTAACTACCCTCAAATATCATCAAGAATGAGACTAAGTATGTATTTGAATATTCTCTGCAGTTCTGTGATGACAAAACTGCTGATCTAGTTGTTCTAACATCTATGATTGATCAAAAGAAATGCAAATTTTTAGTCCTAATGTAAACACACAGATGAGCTATACTCCAAAGAAGGCAATTTTGTACAGCCCAGATTTTCTTAAACATTTTCAAACATTTGCTCATTTTAATGTTTGGTCCCAAACATCATACACTGAAGTCAATTAAGTCCCCTCTTACTGCTCTAGTTTGAAATTGTTTTGATGGCTTTTGACCACATCACACCTTGTAATTCTTTATCATGTGCAAATTCAAGAGGAATGGTTGCTCATTTTCCAAAAACTTCTTTTCCTTGATGGGATCTCAAACTTTTCTTACTTATTATACTCTGTTAATGTGAACTTATCCAAGAAGCAGCTTTCTCATTGCCATCAGTCACAGATAGGATCGTCTTTTCCTTTTCATAAATGCTGTCAACTGAAGATGTCCATTTGGGTGGATACCTCACAGAACAATGATCGGGTAGCCCTAGCACACCAAAACTCTCATGGGAGTAAAGGCCTCCTTTGCAGCCCAAATCAACACCCACCAAGATCCTCTAAATTTTAATGGGCATTGAACCCACTTAAACCTACTTCTGCATTCCTTACTCATGTCTTGTATTACCTTACTGACTAAGTACAGATGTGAGAATGACACCTTTAGGCCTGGTCTACACCGTGGGGGGGGGGAACGACCTAAGATACGCAACTTCAGCTACGAGAATAGCATAGCTGAAGTCAATGTATCTTAGGTCGACTTTCCTCACGGTGCGGGGTCGACTGCCGCCGCTCCCCTGTCGACTTCGCTTCTGCCTCTCACCGCGGTGGAGTACAGGAGTCGACGGCAGAGCGATCGGGGATCCGGCGGGTAGTGTAGATGTACCCTTAGACTGGGATTTTCAAAAGATCCCAAAGGAGTTAGGCATCCAACTATGACTGAAATTCACTGGGAGGTGTACCCCAATTCCATCAAGACCATTTGAAAAATGAAGTCTTTGCTGGCTGAGCGATATGAGGTCTCACATTTCTCAAAGGCATTTCTCTGTTTGTCTGCAATGTAATAACTTTGGAACATCACCTCAGAACAATTCCAAAATGTTAGGGAACATTCTAGAGGGGAGCAATGCACTCAGCCTACATGAGCTACAAAGTGCATTGTCAATCATTCATAGCAAATAAGTGTTCTTGATTAATTTAGCCTTATTTCCTGATTGTTGACATTTCACAATCAAATTGTAGCTTCCTCTTATTTATTCATTGTTTCAAATCATTCAAGGATTTTTTTTGCCATATATAATTTTTCCATCTATGAATTGAAGGCAAACAGTTTGCTATGATCATCCAGCACTCAGCATTCCAATTCTGAGCTGTGTTGGTAACGTGTGATTATGTACATAAGTCATATGGCAATGTTTCTGTTCCCTTGGTGGCTGAATGCAACTTATAATTAAAAGAAGTTAAAGCAGCCAGTGGTGCTTTAAATCTCTAAGGGAAAGGTAGCAGAGAAGCAAGGTTCATTCCAATTACTCTCTTCAAAGATCTCGCTGAGGATGAGTGATGAGCAATAGCTACATTGTTGACCTATCTAGAATAGGATTAGGTGGGAGAAAATGCTACATATTGTCTTAGCCAAGGCAGATTCAGAAAATTTAGCCCAAAATGTTTATGCATTTACACTTCTCTATCAGTAAATTTTATTCCCTAGAATAAAATCCTAAAAAATTCTCACGTGTCAGGAATTCACATCCTCTCTCTCCTTCTTCCATAAAGTCATTCAGACTGGGTTACGGCATAGCTCCACATTGGAAGTGACGCAGAGCTGCACTGCTGAAGGGGGAGCTTGGGGAAGATGGCTGGCTTCAAGGATACAAGGAGATACAAGGATACAAAAGACCTCCTATAGCACCTGCTCCTACTTCCCTGCCAGGGTGCAGCACACTTCATACCCTCTTCATGTACTCATCCTAAGCCATGTCTACACTACAGAGCCTACATGGGAATAGCTATGGCAGCACATGTGGATGCAGCATATGCCGACAGAAAGAGTTCTTCTGCCAGCATAACTACACCACCTCCCCAAACAATGCTGGCAATGCCAGTCAGATGCACTCTTCAGTTGGCATATTTGCATCTCCAGTGGTTTTTTTGCCAGCATAGCTATGTTGGGGTGTGATTTTCCCTCCAACACTCCAGACCAACACAGCTATACAAAACTGTGTGGGTAGTGTAGACCTGGTCTTACTCTACAGGCCAGTGCACACAGGGGTGGCTGAGGTCATGGCCCTGCCTTTATAGGCTGTACACTCCCTGAACATAGGGACTGCAATGGTGCCTGGCCTTTACACAGGAGAGGAAAACACCCTTGTGCAGCCTATGTGTGCATGCATAAGAGCCAGATAATCTGGCCCTCTGATAGCACTAAGTCTATATCTACACTTATGGTGGCGTGTAGAGCACAGGCACTACACATGTAGCTACATGCTGCAGAGAAAGGCAGGCTGCATCCATACTGGTCAATACAGTGTGTAGCTACATGCAACACTGAAAAGCTCTGGCAGCAGGGAACAGCTCTGGTAGCGGGGACCTATTCCCTGCAGCTGGAGCCTTTCACTGCAGGGGGAGGCAGTGGGACAGCTACACTGCTAAAAACAGACATGGGATGCACTGTTTGAGTGAGTAGAGGGGCGTGTAGGGTGTGCCGAGTCTTCGTTTATTCTCTCTAATGTAAGGTTTCATGTGCCAGTAATACATTTTAACGTTTTTAGAAGGTCTCTTTCTATAAGTCTATAATATATAACTAAACTATTGTTGTATGTAAAGTAAATAAGATTTGTAAAATGTTTAAGAAGCTTCATTTAAAATTAAATTAAAATGCAGAGCCCCCCGGATCGGTGGCCAGGACCCGGGCAGTGTGAGTGCCACTGAAAATCAGCTCGTGTGCTGCCTTTGGCACGTGTGCCATAGGTTGCCTACCTCTGCCCTAGGAGGTTCAGGCATGCAGGACACTCTACTTGCCTAAGCTATTTCTCGTGGTGTACACTGCTATTTATACCCACACTAGCTGGGAGTGCAGTGTCTGTACTCTGCACTCCACTGTAAGTGTACACGTAGTCTAACAGTGGCTAAATGCCCATGAATGGGGCTCCCTTCTATATTCACAATGGCTAACTGATTTACCACACATGGGCCTGCTTGAGAAACTCTCACAGTTTATTTAAGAGATAGTTAGGGGGAAAAAATTGAGCCCCAATGTCTGTCATATAGATGGACCACAGACTCTATAGATCCTGGTGAGGCAACCATCCCTAGATTCTAAGTTTGTCATTTTAATTAGTACCTAATGGATCTTAATACCTTTAATTCTGCTAAACTTCTTTTGGGTCAGAACTACTATAGTAAGAAGGGCTCTGCTCCAGTGTTTCAAACTACATCAGTGTACTGAGACTTCTCGATGAGAGTTCAGGATCTAATTTGTTTTCTTCACTTGCATACTGTGCAACTGTGGTATTTTTGTTTTGTTTTGTTTTTTTAAATAACACTGGTCTACAATTTTTGAGAAGTCGTCTGCTTCAGAGATAAAATGTGCTATTTATTATGTATTTTGATGTGCTGAATTCAAATATGACAATTAAAACAACTGATTGGCTACTGTTTCTAAGATATTTAAGTTTTTACATTTTATGTCTATGTATATTGTGTAGATAGTAGAGTTTTAATCATAAATTGTAAACCTAGGTCTTTTCATGTGTTTATGGTTGCTTTACATGATAATATTTCACCTGTCCTGTTTATGTAACACTTTAAAAATCAGCAAAAGGGTTATATAAATAAAATGTATTATGAAACAAAAGGCAAAAAACTATTATGTACATAGTTTAGTCCTATTCAGTGTCTACTCGGCGCTTCTTGGCTTGTCTCTTGTATTCATTAAATGGAGCATCTCTTGTCACTGTCCAGCAATAGTCTGCAAGCATTGATGGGCTCCATTGCCCTGATAGCGTTTCTCCATTGTTGCAATCTCCTGGTGAAATCGCTCGCCGTGCTCGTCGCTCACTGCTCCGCAGTTCGGTGGAAAAAAATCTAGATGAGAGTGCAAAAAATGTATCTTTAGTGACATGTTGCAACCAAGGCTTTTGTATGCCTTGAGGAGGTTTTCCACCAACAACCTGTAGTTGTCTGCCTTATTGTTTCCGAGAAAATGTATTGCCACTAACTGGAAGGCTTTCCATGCCGTCTTTTCCTTGCCACGCAATGCATGGTCAAATGCATCATCTCGAAGAAGTTCACGAATCTGAGGACCAACAAAGACACCTTCCTTTATCTTAGCTTCACTTAACCTTGGAAATTTTCCACGGAGGTACTTGAAAGCTGCTTGTGTTTTGTCAATGGCCTTGACAAAGTTCTTCATCAGACCCAGCTTGATGTGTAAGGGTGGTAACAAAATCTTCCTTGATTCAACAAGTGGTGGATGCTGGACACTTTTCCTCCCAGGCTCCAATGACTGTCGGAGTGGCCAATCTTTCTTGATGTAGTGGGAATCTCTTGCACGTCTATCCCATTTGCAGAGAAAACAGCAGTACTTTGTGTATCCAGTCTGCAGACCAAGCAAGAGAGCAACAACCTTCAAATCGCCACAAAGCTGCCACTGATGTTGGTCATAGTTTATGCACCTCAAAAGTTGTTTCATGTTGTCATAGGTTTCCTTCATATGGACTGCATGACCAACTGGAATTGATGGCAAAACATTGCCATTATGCAGTAAAACAGCTTTAAGACTCGTCTTCAATGAATCAATGAACAGTCTCCACTCATCTGGATCGTGAACGATGTTGAGGGCTGCCATCACACCATCGATGTTGTTGCAGGCTACAAGATCACCTTCCATGAAGAAGAATGGGACAAGATCCTCTTGATGGTCACGGAACATGGAAACCCTAACATCACCTGCCAGGAGATTCCACTGCTGTAGTCTGGAGCCCAACAGCTCTGCCTTACTCTTGGGTAGTTCCAAATCCCTGACAAGGTCATTCAGTTCACCTTGTGTTATGAGGTGTGGTTCAGAGGAGGAGGATGGGAGAAAATGTGGGTCCTGTGACATTGATGGTTCAGGACCAGAAGTTTCATCCTCTTCCTCTTCCTCGTCTGACTCAAGTGAGAATGATTCTGGTGCATCAGGAACCGGCAGTCCTTCTCCATGGGGTACTGGGCGTATAGCTGATGGAATGTTTGGATAATGCACAGTCCACTTTTTCTTCTTTGACACACCTTTCCCAACTGGAGGCACCATGCAGAAGTAACAATTGCTGGTATGGTCTGTTGGCTCTCTCCAAATTATTGGCACTGCAAAAGGCATAGATTTCCTTTTCCTGTTCAACCACTGGTGAAGATTTGTTGCACAAGTGTTGCAGCATATGTGTGGGGCCCACCTCTTGTCCTGATCTCCAATTTTGCAGCCAAAATAAAGGTGATAGGCTTTCTTAACCATAGTGGTTATACTGCGCTTTTGTGATGCAAAAGTCACTTCACCACAAACATAGCAGAAGTTATCTGCACTGTTCACACAAGTACGAGGCATCTCTGCTCACTTTGGCTAAACAGAAATGTGTCCCTTTGCAAAATCAAACACTGACAAATAAGAGAGCATGACACTGTATGATTTCTAGAGCTGATATAGGGCAATTTGTTCAGCAGAGTGATGTAAGCTTCGTTATGATTGCATCATCCATGACTTCTAGGAATAACATGATGCAATTCATATCATGTATGATGCAATACCAGCTTCAGATTGCATCATTCATTGTTTTGCCTAAAAAGCGAGTACTGTCCAAACCCAGTCATAGATTTATTCATAGATCCAGTCAAAGATGTATTTTAGTCATTTCTGGTTTCAATTGAGATCCCTTCCCTTTATAACTCACTTATCCTCCGCCATTCCCAAGTCAAGGGTCGTATATACTGACCCAATAGCATATCTTGAAAACTAGAGCCAATCAACAATTTTAAGCATCATTTTCGTTCTCAGTGACCCAGAATTAGTAAAGTTTGACTACATTTATTTCAGAAGCATTTTGGCTGTAGAGCAGTGTAATCAATGAAATAAAAAGGACCAGTTACTCAGCTGGTGAAAATCAACACTGAGCTCCATCCCCTGCCAATATGGCCAAAGGGTATATAAAAAAGAAGGTATTTGGGGAGTTACATTTGTAGTTAATAGATCAATAGCTAAGTTAAAAATACATTTATGCCACTCTTTGCATGCACAGTGAGCAATTCAGCAAAATATGAAGCCATTTGGGGAAAAAAAACTGCTTGACTAACTTCAAGATTCTGAACTAAACACATAGGAAAGAAAGAAATTTGAAGGCTTAATTATATTTTTAAAATAAAATATAACATTCACATTGTCCCACTGTCTATTGTTCTACTTGTATCACTTTCTATTAGCACACTAAATTAATCAAATACTGGTTTATGACATGCTGTAACGTAACTCAATGCTTTAGCTCCCTACTGACTAATATAAGCTAACTAATTCAACTATAACAAAAGCTTGACAGATGGGAATCCAACAGAAATTGCAGGAGGCTGTTGATCTAATTTCTGTACCATTTTATACCAAAACACACAAGTGACAATATGAACATTTTTACTCATTAGGCTAAATATCATTGGAAGAGATTTCCTAGGAATGTGAGAAATTCTCCATCTCTTGGAGCCTTTGGCCTTGTCAACACACAAAAATTGTACCACTTTAACTATGTGAGTACAGCTAAAGTAGTACAGCTTCACCTCCTTCCCCAACCACACTCCCACGGGGATGCACGTATACTGGTATAATATAATATAATAAATAAATAATAGATCTCAAAGCTCTTTACAAAAGTAGAAAGTATCATTATCCCCATTTTATAGATGTGGAACAGAGTTGACATGACTTACTCAAGGTCAGAAGTATAAAATAAGCTATACTGGTATAAAGTTATTCCTAGAAGGGAAGGGAAATAAGCTATAGCAGTATGAGGCACCTGTGCACTGGTACAACTGTGTAAACACTCAGGATTGTATCAATTTAACTATTTCAGTAGAAAATTCCTTCACTAACTGAAATAAATTGGTACAGAAACATGTATGCGAGGCCTTTAAAACAAGACTGGATGACCTTTTAAAAGATATGCTATAATTCATTCAGCTATATCTTGATGATTTCATCCAGCACTCCTGCATCTCTTGCCTGTGTTACACAGCTGATCATAATGATCCAGTGTGGCCTTAAAAGCTATGAAACAGCATTAATAGAACTGGCTAAAATATTGCAGAAATAACACTTGTGAATATTCATTCAAATTCCAGGTATCTGGGCAGTTTGATTGCATTTGTACCCTTTATTATCTTTCAAATATTTGCACAACTTGGATTTTGTTCCCACATATTTGAGGAGTGGCCGTTCCTTGTTTACAAACAAACGTGAACAAGAGTATTAGCTATTCATCATTAGTTCTCCTAGTTAAAGAGTTTCAGTCATCCAATCAGGAAGCAGAAACAAAATCCAGTGATATAGGTGACCAAACACATAAATAGTAAAGTCAGATTGAACAGTTGCAAACTCAGCACAGGCTGAAATTTGTTCGCAGAGCTATTCTGAAAATGTCTGCAAATGCATGTGGCATTTGCAGACATCAGGAAACAAAAAAAGAGGTTGAATTTACTCACCATGAATATCTGAACCATCCCTGAGTGGGGATGGGATTTGCTGTAGGAAAGCCAATGCAGAGAGAAGAAAGGACGACAGGCAAAGACAAGGACAGGGAAAAGAAAGAAGAAGATGGGGAAGGAAGGGTAACAAAAGGTAGAAATAGCAGTATTCCAAAAAGAGAGCACATTTTCCCATTGGGTGACACTGAATGTGACAGTATGAAAGTGAAACAATAACAGAGTTTAGATACTACATAAAAGCCAGCTTTTTGTTCTGTGTTTCTATATTGCTTAATACAATAGGGGTCCTGCTCCATAACTTGGGCTCCCAGGTGCTACTGCAATACAAATAAATATAATATTTTATCCGTGATTTTTGTGTCTCCTACCCATCTATTAACATTAGTGGGGAAATCTGCTGCAAATTGAAGTAATCATTCTAAATATATACCCAGCCCACAGACCATAATTATACCTAAAAATCAGCCTTTCCTGCTAAATCAACTTAACATGCCTGGTTTTTGTACAGAGCAAATCTCAGTGGGACCATGTTGCCAGTATAGAGGAGCCACTGGAGCGGCCCAGAAGCAGAAGCTGTCCATGCAGATTTGTATCCCTGTGCTTACTCCCTGAAAGGCCTTGCCACTAAGTCTCTTCTCCTTGAGAAGACAATGTTATGGTAATTCGGAGTTCAACTCACCTTGCGAATGTTCCTGTCCCTGTGGCCCCATCCCATAAGCTTTTTTGCAGGAAGAGGCGATGCAGCATGAGGTGTGAGGGAGAAAAATGGAAGTGGAAAAATAGCAAGAGATGTCTTCTTATGAAAGTGACAACATGCGAAGGAAGGAAACACCCAGGGCCGGCTCCAGGCACCAGCCCACCAAGCTTGTGCTTGGGGCGGCACCTGGAGGGGGGCGGCGCGGCGCTCCGGCCGCCGGGGAGAGCGGGGCCACGGCCGGGCTCGCCGCCCTCCTCCCAGGGCTCCGGGCCGCCCTCCCCCCGGCCGCTGGGGGGAGAGCGGAGCCCCCGCCGGGGCTCGCCGCCCTCCTCCCAGGGCTCCGGCCACCCTCCCCCCGGGGGCCGGCCGCCCGGGCCCGGGGGTTTTTTGCCTGGGGCGGCAAAAAAGCCAGAGCCAGCCCTGGAAACACCAAATGGACATAGTAATACAAAGGATGCATTTTGCCAGGATTTCATAGCAATTCAGTATTACTGCTACATATAAAGGATGATGGAATGAGAAGATACGCATACCATTCCAGGAAGACTTAATTTGGTAAAACATAAAGAGGGGAGAAACATCAGTAATGGATTTTGCATTTTGCAAAACAAACACTGTGAATGTCACCTGAGAACCAGGATCATAACCCAGTGCAGACTAGGAAGCGTGTCATAAGATACATGTATGCAGCCCATGGCAGCAAGTCTCCCAGCCTGGATCCACAGATGTGGGCTTCTGCTAGTATACAGAACCCACTGTTGGGCAACTCCAGAAAGACATTCAGCTTCTTTAATAATGGTCTAACGTCCCCATCTTGGCTTCAGCCTTGAGGTTTGAAACTGGATTTCTATCTACCATGCTTAAACAGCATCAAAGGATTGCTTGTCTATTGCGAATCTCTTTGAAAAATCTCCTTCAAATGTTTTAACAATCTCAATTGTGACTCTGATGGGCTAGTTATCTATTAGGCCTTTTGTCTCTTAACTATACAAATACCCCAAACCTAAGATTCAGCATGAACTATAAACATTATTTTTGGCAACCTCTGACCTCATGGTTTTAGTAGGTAAAAAAAGCAAACTTAATTTTGATTGATGAAACACCTACAACCTGCCTTTTCTTTTTTAATATTCACATTTCATTAGGTTTTCATAGTAGGAAGAAAAAGAAACTACTCATGTACAGATGTCCTCTTGCCTACATAATAAACATTAGGAGGGGAAGGGAATGGGGAAGGGGATGGTGAAGACAAATTTCAGCAAAGCATTTGATGCACTGGGATAAAGCATGTAGGAGAGAGTGACACTACATAGCAGAAGTGAGGTATTGCTCCCAGCAATATTATTAATGCCTTGCTGCCTTCATATCTGGAAAACCAGCTTGTTTTCAGAAGATGGTGCTACAGAGAGTACATTCTCCCATGCACACACTGCGCCTCCCCCCATGCCCAGTTCAATCCCTGAAATTGCAGGGCCACAATGAATCAGGAATGCTATCAAGGCTTCTATAGTAGGGCTGCCAATCTGGCAAGATGTCTCCTCTGTAAGGATGCATTTTTGAACTGGCAATATGGTGGGTTGTGTTCCCAGGGTTCTGCATGACTCTGATTGTAACACTTATTTTTTAAATAATTATTTTACAGAAAAAACTATTTGTTTTGCAAGTGTCAACCAACTAGTTTGGATGTTGTTGCTTTTTTTCAGTGTAATTAACTATCTAGAAAATTATTCTTCTATTCAAATGTGCTATTTTAGCTTACCCATATTTGTATTGCATTCAAATACAGACAGAGCCAACCTTATCTACATCAGTACATCTCATCATTATGCTTCCAATTTCAGTTAAAATCCCACATGGAGTTAGTGCTGTTGAAGAAAAGGTTTCTATCTTTTACTATGGATATATAGCTTTTATCATCACTGAATAATTGGGCCATAAAAGTTAAAGGCAGCAAACATGAACATAAGGGGCAAAAGGAAAGTAGACTTTTAATAGAGGCTGGCCACAAATTGGATTTCCATATGAAAAAAAAGGAACAGAGCACTCCATTTTAACTAGCATTCAGCAGCACCAGATATCTGGTCAGTTGAAAGCAAGTTGGAATTTTTACATGCAATTTAATGACCATTCAGCTGAAACTCAAATGAATGGATCCCTTAGCCAGCACACAAGCAGAGCCCTCAATTAGCATGCAGTTCTCCCTATAAGCAAAGTTGGCTTTGTTTATGTAAGTGTAGAAACTTCCTGTAGGATGACAGAAAAAAGTAGAAATCAAAGTGAGAAATGAGAAATAAAAAGTAAGTAGCAGAAAGAAATAAAGTCTGCCCCTCTCCAGTAAAACTATTCCTGTAATCTGGAAAGAGATTGAATGCAGGGTGACCCTAATGACTTGGCCACATGGAGACTTAATGCACAGCAAGCCAGGTTATAAGTCTACGGTACTGTAGCCTGCTGCATACCAACTGGTCGTATGGACCCTGCTACTGTGTACTGCAAGTTCTATAGTGCTCTTTGACTGTTGCATACTGTTGTTTCAGCTATGGAATTTTTAGTGCACAGGATCTATGTAGCCCACAAGTGCCAACTTTTCAAAGTGCTGGGGGGGAGGAGGCTCGACCCCCAGCTCCGACCAAGGCTCTGCCCCCACTCCACCCTTTCCCGCAAGGCTCCACACCTCCCTGCCTCTTCCTGCCCCTGCTCCACCCCTGCCCTGCCTCTTCCCACCCAGTTCTGCTCCTTCCCCCGAGCGCACCGCGTCCTTGCTCCTCATCCCTCCCCCCCAGCCTCCTGCATGCTGCGAAACAGCTGTTCATGGCGGGTGGGAGGCAGTGGGAGGTGCTGATCTGTGGGGCCCACCAGCAGGCAGGAAGCGCTGAGGGGGGAGATTAAAGGGGTGCCAGTGGGTGCTCAGCACCCACCATTTTTTCCCCATGGTTGCTCCAGCCCTGGAGCACCCACGGAGTCAGCGCCTATGATGCAGCCCTTTAATATGTGGCAAGCTAGAGCACTGTAAATTTACACCCTGGGTTGCCATGCACTAAGTCTCTGTGTAGATAATCCCTGAGGTTTCTACATTGCATTGTAAGCCCGGCTGTGTAGGACCCTTGCTTGTGGAGTCAGTGTTTCCATGCCTGAATTTTAGTGTCCACACTGCATTGTAAACCTGGGTTTACAATTTCTGGACCCAAGTCTCTCAGCCATGCTAACACATCCATTCTGACTTGGGTCCTAGACTTCTGATGTGTCCACACTGGAAAATGAAAGGGCTTGGACCCAGAGCTCAGCTCAGACCTATCCCTGGGTGGGTCCTAGAACCTGGGTCTTGAGTTCTTGTTGACCCGAATCAGACAGATTTGTGTGTGGATGGTAGGAGGGTTCGGGCTCAAACTTGAGTCAGAGCCCAGGTTTCCAATGCAGTGTAGACATACCCTAATTGACTTGCCTAAAGTCACGTAGCAGGGCACTGGAAGAGTTTGGCATATACCATTGAAGCCCTGATGCCAACAGGTATCTGCTATGACCACAAAAACCACATCTCATCCCTGCCTCTACCAGCCTGTCCTTACCAGATGCAATATTGAGTTTGCAGACTCCATACAGCCTCCTTTGATTAAACATACACAGCCACAACCAGTCAAGTCAGTTTTCAATTTAGGAGTGTTCCTCAGTGACACTAAGCTCACTTAGCAGCATCTGGAAGTAATGCATTCTACCATCTCAGCTGGCTAGAAGATGGTTTCATCCTGACAGATGATGGTCTGGCCTCAGTAACAAATGCCTTTGTCACCTCCCAGCTGCACAATGACAATGATAGCTACATGGCAATGGAACGGTCAGCCCTAAGGAAATCAAATAGTATAGAATGGACCAATGCAGCTCCTCAGCAGCATGGGTTCCTGCAAAACATCAAAGCCTTCTCTCTACACTGGATTTCCACAGAATAGTCAGGATCTCTGTCCATCCTTTCAAGGCACCTCATAGTCTGGGCCCACAACACCTACAAGATCACCTGAAGCTCAGAGGACTACATTTAACAACTTTGCTATGCGGGCACAATGGAGCTATCTGCTCAAAGAGTAATCATATTCTGTGCAAGTGACAGAGCTTTCCCAAGGACAGGTCCAAAACTGTGGCATGCGTTCCCACAGGAGGCAAAAAATACCACAGATTTCACCATCTTTCGTTCTATGTGCAAGATGCACTTCTTTGACTTTGCCTTTCATAATATAAACACACAAATATACAAATCAAGAATCACCCCCATTTGCCCCTTGGGAGGAGGGTGAAAGAACTAACTACACATGACAGATACTAGTCCTGTCACTGAATGCACTTCTGGAAAGCACTCAGATCCTGACCATGGCTCTATAAGAATAGAGCTACATTTTCAAAGAACATATGGAACTGTCATGGGGAGGGGTTTAAATGACCAGCTGAGGGAATGTAAAGGGATGGGTTAGTGTGGTGATCCATGGGTTTCTTGTATAGTGAAATCAAGTATATTTTCATCCTCTGGAAAGACAACCGAAACTCCCACAGAGATTTCCACCACAACTTAAACCATCACCACCTGCTCATTAAACTATCTGGAACACTCCCACACTAGCATCAACTTCATGGATACCCCAATCAGCTTCAACAATGAAATCCTACAGACAACTATATACAAGAAACCCACAGATCACCACACCTACCTTCACAGATCCAGAAGCCACCCGCAACACACCACGAAATCTGGTATATACAGCTAGGCACTCAGATGCTAAAGAATATGCTCCGAGGAGAGTGTCCTGGATATACACCTTAACACACTCAAAACTACCTTCACAACACAAGGACACTCCACCTTAGAAGCTGACCATGGAACGAACCACCCAAATGCCCTGAGAGAACTTCCTTCGACCATACACCCTTAGGTGTCACCATACCACACTGGAACCCATATGGGTATCATCAAATAACTACAGCCCATACTCAATGGGGACCCCATCCTAAAAGAAATTTTCCTGAATCCCCTCTTCTGGTATTCAAACAACCTCTCCAAGCTCATCATCAGAAGTAAGATCCCCACAGACCAAGATACACCAACTCAAAAGCAGCACCAGACCCTGCCAGACATACCTCCACTGCTACAATAATCAACACCTCCCACAACACACCTTTCAAAATTCATGAGTCCTACACATACCTATCCTGTGCACTAAATGCCCCAACAACCACCATGTGGGTGAAACCAGACAATAAGTACATTCTCGAATGAACTCCCCCAGGAAAATGATAAAAGACAAAAACACCTTATCACCTATGGGTGAACAGTTTTCACAAAACAATCACTCTCTCTGACCTACCAGTCCTCATCCTCAAAGGAAACCTGCACAACACTTTCAAAAAACAAGCCTGGGAGCTTATATTTATAACTCTGCTAGACACTAAAAATCATGGACTGAACAGACACACTGGATTTATGGCTTATTACAGCAATCTGTAACCCCAAAACTCCCTTTTTGTCCTATAACTAAAGGGGTGTAACCAGGTCACTTCACCTTGAATGGTCTCTTAGATTATGTGCTAACTACTTAAGATAAACTATCTGTTTAATCTTGTATTTAGCTGTGACACTGTACCTTTCCCAAACCTGAAGAAGAGCTTGGTGTAGCTAGAAAGCTTGTTACTCTCACCAACAGAAGTTGGTCCAATAAAAGATATTACCTCATCCTCCTTGTCTCTCCAATATCCTGGGACTTACACAGCTACAACATTGCATATTTTTACCTGTGCATGCTGATAACTTCTAATTGTTAACTTTAACCACATGCAAAGGCAATGCAATCAGTGATGCAGCTGCATGATTTGCCTCCACATTTAGACTTACTGTTTACAGTTTAGTGCCCAACCAACAAACAGGCCATCACAAAATTAAACCAAATTTTACTACAAAAAGAAGCCATCTAATTCAGTTTAGTATTACAGTGAAAATTACATTGCTCAACTAGAGCTTTGCAGACTTCAAGTCAGGGTAATTTTTAGATAAATATGAATAGAAACATTTTTATGTATTAAATTGTTTCTTTAATTATAGCATCTCCCTTGCCTCATAATCAACCTATTGTGTTGTTTTAGTTTATACACTTTAAAATATTAAAATCAAACAGGTAATTAATTTTTAGTTTCTACATTTAACGGAATGTGCAGAATCAAGTCTTACCTGTTTAAAATAGAGATCTCTCTCTGTCTATTTCACAGGGCCAGCATGTTGCTGTAGGATGAATGTACAACATGTGGGAATCAGTTACTTTGATATAGTACATTAGTACTCAGCCTGCCATTTGGAAACCAATATACAGGGCTAGATGTTGACTAGTCTTTTCCTGAGTACACAAGGAGGATTGAGGATACTGCACAAGAAGCCACCTCCACCCCACAAAAATGCAGAGTACAGTTGCAGTCCTTGCACTCAGAAAAGGAAAGGACCAGCATCAAGGTGTATTCCCGGTGGCCCCAACCTCTCCAAAAGGGACAGGAAGAGAGTAAATGGGAAGGCCCATAGAACTGCTCCATCACTACCACATTGAGCTGCAGTTCTGGATCCCAGTTCTTTAAGGGTGGTACCATGGCTGAACTCCGTAGAGGTTTTGTGCATGTTGGAGGCACAATGACCCTGACTAACATTGATTAATCAGGCCCATTGTCTGAAGCAGCTCTCACTGGGGTAGCGTGCCTATGGTCTGGCCCTACATGGGCACTGGTGTAATACCACCATGGCCTTTGGGATGCAAACATATATAATGTAATCACTGTAGTGGCCATTATAGGGCATGATTCTCTTCTCACATCATTGGGTCTCTACTGATTTCACTGGGTTTACTTCTACAAATGGGAAAAATTTTTAAAAAAAAAAAAAAAAAAAAAAAAAAGCAGATTTGGCTACAAAAAAGCATTCCGCAAATTTGTCAGTTTGCCAAATTGTTAGTCTCAGACTTCTTTTTTCCCTGGGGAAAAAAAAAATACACTTGAAACATTTTGTTTCTACATTTTCAAGATGAAACATTTAGATTCAGGTTCAAATGACCGTTTAGAATCTATTTCAATTCAATTTTTAAAAATGCAAAAATGTAAAAAAAGGTTGAAATCTAAACAAAACATTTTGCTTCAGGTTGAAGGAAACGTTTCATTTATTTTAATTTAACTTATTGCTTTTATTCATCATTTAACTTTTTGAACCTCAAAAAAAGGGTTTGGGACAGACTCATGGCTGGCACCACTGAGTCCAAAACAATTGTTATTTTTCAAAACTGCCAGGAAAGCGAAAAAAAACAAAAACATTTGCATCGCTGATTTACACCAGGGAAGTGAGATGTCAAACAGAGCTCTTAAAATGGGTTAGACAGACCCTTAAATATTCGAAAGACATACAAGACCAAATTTTGCTCTTGGTGGCATGCTCCTGGATCTTCTGTTGATGCCCTTGGGATTCTGAGGAAGCTGAGGGCATAGATCAGCCCTTTAGAACGGCAAATATTTACTGCATTAGCTACAAAACAACTCTGCACAAAATTATCTTTTCTGATCCACATGACTGATCTTCACTGCTCAATATTCTAATTTATTTTCATTTGTGTGGTTTTCACATTGAGGTCAAAAGGATTATTACAACCCCTCTTTGTGTTTAGACTCCATAGAAATTGATCTAGAAATATCAAGTATATGAGTAAAGAGAGGGGAAAAAAATCAGTCTTCTTAGGGACAATGGATAGAAAGTGGCTGAAATCCAAAGCTAATGAGAAAAGCAGATTGAGCCAAAGTGGAAGGAAAGGATTAAGAACTGTGAAATATTTAAATAGGCAGAGTATCTATTGTTTTATTCTGCTCAGCTACTCAAAGGCAGTTTGCTGTGAGGATTAGTTGAGTCATTCATTTAACTTCAATAATAAATGAGCCCATCAATTCAACATTAGTTTGCAGATGTCCTACATATGTTCTACACCTACACACAAATAATATCTAACCATACAATGCAGCAACAAATGGACAATGGGCCTTCTCTGATTCAACAGAACCAGCTGGGAATGTCTGCGGTAAATCAGCACAATGTCTATTGATGTGCCAATGGAAGCAAGAGAAAAATTCCCAGGAATATGTCAGGAGAGTGTCTCTATGTAATAATAAAAACAGTAAATGAATAAAATTTAGCATAGAAATCTCCAAGTAGGAAACTGTGTCAAGTAACAAAGGGATACTCACCAGGGAGGTTATGTCCACAATTACAGGACTAAAGCAAAAACATTCAAAATCATTCACAGACAGGAAGCTTGGTCTTGGTCTTGCCGTTAAAGATCTGAGTTCAAGTCACAAGTCAAGCCACAGATTCCCAATCTGACCTTCAGTGAGTCACAAACTCTGGGCTCAGTTTCTTCTCCATAAAATGGGGATAATAGTGCCATTCTCAAACATTTTTTTCAATCTTGCCTATTTAGATTGTAAACTCTTCTGGTTAGGCACATTCTTTCAGTGTGTGTGTGTGTGTGTGTGTGTGTGTGTGTGTATGTGTGTGTATAGCACCCAGCACAATGGGGCACGGACCTTGGCTGTGCGTAGTAAGTGATAATATTAGCAATGGAATGCTAGGGAACATCAAATCAAAACTTCATTTCTATGAGCAGATGTAGCCATCCTACTAATTCCTTCAGGGCCAAACTCTGCAGTCCTTACTCACCTGGGGCCTTTACTTGAATAAGGACAACTTTGCACACAGATCTGGCAGCAGGAAAAAATCTCAGTTGTATTCCCAAACAACAGATAATAAACCTTGACATGAGCAACACTGACAGGTGAGAGTTGAATAGAAGTTCCTGGTGACAACTTGGTATAAAAATGCCTCAGTCTTTATCACTGGTATAGGTACTTTTGCTAGTCAAAATGACAGTCACAGTCATTTCAAACTGAAGGGAAAATACTCATTGTGAATTTGGAAATTGCTACCACCCCACATCAATGAAACGAGAGAACTATGTTTTTCTTGTTAATTTGCACTTTGCCATATTAGAGTGTGGTAGAAGAAAGTCAGTGTTCGGTTTGTTTTAATGATTTCAGGTTAAGTTGTAAATATGTGAATTTGGACATTTTCCTTCTTTTTAAAATTTTTTTGTTTATGTACATACACACACACACACACACTATATTATAGAAACAAAAGGAGATTGGAGAGGAATGATCCAGGAATAGAATTATTTTTTAAAAGTCTTTGCTTCAAACTCATGAATATATATCTAATTTTTCATTTTTTTATATATATTATGCTTTGGATAATGTGTTTATATTAAAACTAATCCCCATAAGAGGCAGAATACTAAAAAAGATGGAAAATTGAATGTAAGGAATGAAACTAATTTCTGAATAAGGGTAGATGAATGTTTTCAACACACCTAATGCGCTTCAGGGATTTTAGAGTGGGTTCTTCTTGACATGGAGATGAATTTAGGGCTCCATGAAGTTTTTACTTACTATCCTGATCAGTCATGTTATCAAAGGGGTTTACATTCCAAAGTCATGATGAGCATGAGTGTAATTACTCTGCCTAAACCAGCGATGCCAATTTGACATCCAATTATACAACTCACATGGAGAATGCTTTTCAATCAAATCTGAATGCTATCTTGTTTTTAATGGGGCTAACAGCTGTCTGAGAAACAACTTAGCATATTAGACTTTTGACAGAGCTATCAGAAATGGCCCCATGCTAGACAGTCCAAATGATCATGTTGCAGATATTTTAATCAAAGGTTTCAAGTATGCCTCAGTGCTATGTCCACCCATCAGTATAGACAAGAGAACATTCTTCCACAAGGCTCATTATATTATGTTGCTCAAATAGATCATACAAATGACAGCATCTACCAAATCATCTTCCTAATCATTAGCTTCTACCTAATGATGGCCCAGTTACACAGGCATGCAAGTTTATCTGCACAGATGACCTATGTTTCACAGGACAGTCTGGAACTTTTTATACCTTGAGTTCATTGTTTAATGGATGTCCTTTAGGTTCTGACAGATTTCTTCTGTTGATGGGAACTCAAACAGAGCCTGATGAAAAGAGGCACTGTTTCTTTCAGCGGCTCCACTGCAAAGCAAGTTGACAGCTCTACTCTTCAACTCAGTTCCATCCACTCCATGAGCCCTGTTCATCACAACTCAGCATTAGTTCAGATAGAACACTCATTGTGCCATAACCCGGAAAAGACAAAGAGGTAAGGACTCAAAACAATGTACTTTCTAAGCTTGCAGGGAAGTTGGTGATGTGGCTAACTTTCACTGCACACAGCCTCTCTGCTACCAAGTACAGCACTATGTTCTAGTCTGGAGTCTGTAAGCCCACTGCAGTATAACAATGTTCATAGTAAAGGCTGCATTAAGTGCTCTCACACTGTGTGCTTCCTTTGCATTTTCTAGACTTTTCTCCACCTCACAATAGACATATTTCAATTTATCAAAAAAAGCTGTTTTCAAGAAAATTATAATTTTCTGCTAAAATATCCATTTGGGTAAATATGACATTTTAGATTTTTAAAAGTGTTCTGGCAATACAAATTCAGCCATCTCTGTCAACAACAAAATAAAATTAACCTTCTTAATAGCAAAATATTTAAGGTCATATGTATTTATCTTAGCACCATAAATAAATAATCCCATGGAAATCAAAGTGCTAGTCAACCTAAGTAGAAGTGTGGCCCTAAAAAAACCAAGATTCTTAATTTTGGCATTGTAACATTAGAAACTTAGCTTGTTGATCTGTAATTATTTTTGGCACTTTCTAGCAAAGAATGTACATCTGCTTTACTATCAAACATTCAACTGCTGTTCTATATGTATAATACTTGTCTCAGTTAGACTGCAGGTATATCTCATCTAATTTAAAGACTTGCATCATTGTCATTTGAAAGATTGAGCTTATCTTCTTCTACGACATAGACCATAACTCCCCTCAGCGTCATATAATATGCAGTGGAGGGAGAAGAGATCTTATTATTATATACGCGCGCACACACACACACACACACACACACACACACACACTTTGGAGGGACTATATTGCAACTCTGCACATTTTTCTAAGCAGTTCATTTTTACTATACTGCATCTAAGAACCGTTGATTCACATTTTTGCTGTGTTTATGTGCTCCATTATAACGATTCTCTACTTAGCTTGGAGATTAGTACCCGGAGGAATAGGCATTTCTTCAGGGGACACTCTGTCTCACACACACACACGGTAAGATTTGTTAAAAGTTCATATGCAACATTTCACTGCACAAAGCAAAACCCCTCTCTTTCCCAAAGTCTTTCAAATGAAATCCTTTACAAAATATTGACTCAATCCTGACAGACATAGAAAGAACACCTTATATAAGAGATTATTCTGAAAACTTTGCAGTTACATTATATGCTGCCTATGAGATGTGGGGCCAAGAGGATTTAGATTTTTTTTTTTTACATTCTAGAACAAGGAGACAGAAAGTGATCTATTATGTGTTTGCAGTCTATAGCCTTAAGGCAGATGGAAATCTTCCAGAAATTTTCTAGAATTCATTTATTAATATGAAGTATGTTGTGAAAAACAGGCAGGATGATTTGTTAGCTTTAGAAGGGCTTCTCTGGTATGCACTGCCCCTTCTGAGGAGCAGGCCAACCTCCTATATACTGGTGATATACCTTATGGTTGTTTTGAAAATAACCTATTGGTAAAGGGCTAATGAGTAGTAATTTTAATTACCACAAATTCTACATGACTTGTATGGCTGGGATTCAGAATCCTGTTTCCCTGTCAGCATGTACATCAATAGTTTCTTTGTATCCCATCACTACCTGATACATCAACCTCAGAACCAATGATAGATGCTGTTTGCAGAGAACTGGAGTTGATATAGAAGTATATTTCAGAAGAAAACAAAAACAATTCAGGTTTGTTTTGTTCTCCCTTCCTCTCCCCCCATGGACACTGATACAGAGAGAGACCTGAAGCTCTGTGGAGAACAGATCCTGGTAGTTTATCCATTACTCTGGCATACCTTTGCAGAGCTGTCAGAACAGTGAGTTAAGTATGAATAAATGTTGCCATTTGCAAGACTGAAGCATAACTCTTAGTTAAACAATCAATACCAGGATGAGTCTTTATTGAATATGCCAATTCTGTTTTAAGTTAGTTACTTCCTACATCAGATACGGTAAGAAGGATAGTTTATTTTCCTGTAATTTTACATTTCATTAAAAACTGTTTATACTGACTCAGAAAAATTGAGCATTTCCTTGCTTTACAGTATTAGCTGTGTTACTAATATTTCATTATATTTACAATATCATATTACATTTGCTTCTATATTTCTAGGAATCAAAATTAATTTGTCAACTGACTTTTAATTATTAATAATAAAGTACATTTGGCATTATTCTTGCTTGGTATGACTGTGTAGTAAAACATAACCACATATCCAGCATTCATTCATTTTATTTCCCTCCCACTCTTCTTGCAGCCATACACCTGTTGTATTGGGAAAGGTACTGACAGCCATGTCACTAGCATGATCACCTAATAATTTCCATAAACCCTTTAACTTCCCTCTGGAGAGCTACCAGAGAGGGACAGACGGGGATCTGGAACTAACAGGTCATCCACACAATCACACCTTTATTGTGCTTTAGTATTACACTGAACTGGCCATGCTGAGTATTAACCCATGTCCTGGTGCGTGACTTAAACACACTGGGCCTGATTCTCCACTTCCTTAGCAATGTGGATCTTCACAAATGAGCCACCATCAGTGACTGAGGAATTCTGATTTGGTAACATTTTACTTGCATTTCACACTCACATACAGAGGGGGTAGATTGCTACACAATATACAAGGCAATGGAGAATCAAGCTCTTGGGATCACCTTTTCCACCACTGTGAAGCCGTAGTGCTCCACTGAGGTCCATCCATGGTCACTGAATTCAGTTAGTCAATCAATTATACTGATTTACACCAGCCAAGTTCAGCTTATATCCCTGTGGCAGACATTCTCTCAGTTGAGCTAAATTGCACTATTTAACAAAACGATTTCTGCTTCTTAACTCACAGCATCAATACAGCATTTTCCTTTTCACCCTTACAAAGTGTTTGGTTACCATTCAGAAAGAGCTTCACATCACCCCCTGCTTCGGTTATCACTGGTTAAGGATACTGTGCTTCAGACTTCATCATCATTCACCAAACATCTTGACTGACTGATTTGGTTTCCTTTTTTTTTTTTGTAAGCCATACTTGTCTAGCTGACAGGAACTAAGCAGCTATACCTGAAGTAGCTTACCTCCTTATCAGCACTGTTCTACTGTTACCTAATAAAGAAGGAATTAGGTGTAAAGTGAAGAATAAGAGCAAACTGATTTTAAAAGAATCTTTTCCCTATCCCCGTATGTCAGAGCAATGACCCTATTTATTAATGCTATATGTGAAAAAGATCTATACATGTACTCCACATCAGAACTATGCAGCAAATCACATAATCTTCATGTTCAGCCTGTATGATAAGAACCAGAGATTTTTCTCCCTCTGCATAGTCTGAATTATAACAGCAAAAATTTATTATGATGTTTCTTCTGTGTATGCTCTCCCCATCTCTCCTCACCAAAATTCGCTCTTTTTTGGCTGTCATGCTTTTAAATTTTGAAATGTTCCTTATATTGTGTTGAGTCTCCCATACACATCTGCAGTGAGTGTGAAAATGAGACTGCACTGTATGAAAAAGCTATAGAATGTGAGCAAGACTGATTTTTTTTGTTTATTCATATGAGGTAGTCTATTCCTAAACAAGAAAAAAAGAAATGCTGACATACTATAAAGGCCCTGAGTAGGAAAGTTGGAAGAAAAAAAATGAATCAAAGGGAAGCAAAAATACAAATAAACCTGCTCTTTATTTGTGGCTGTATTCAGATATAGTCTGAGTTCACAGCGTTATGTTTGGGTTGTCAAAATATGTGTGTGTGTGTGGGGGGGGAGAATCTAGAGGCTTTAAATTCACTCAGTTTTTTCGGTGATGGGTACAGAGTCTGATAAATCAAATGTTGTTACACTATAGGTTGAACTTAGCTAGTGCCTGCCAAAGCAGCAATATGGTATGTTTCATAAATCTACATGTAGAGGAAGAATAGTCTTGTGGCTAAGGTCTGAGACTTGAGAAATGTGGGCTCAGTTCCCAGCATGGTCACCAACTTTCTGTGTGACCTTAGGAAAGTCATTTCATCTCTCAGTGCCTCACTTCCCCATATGAACAGTGGGAATAATACCTTCCTCTCTCCCAGCCTTGTCTGTCTTATCTATTTAGATTTTCAGGGCAGATACTGTTTCTTACTATGTGCTTTGTACAGCACATAACACAATGGAGCCTGAACTTTGGGCATCATTAATAAGTATGACAGCTCTGACTCTGGACCTTGAGGAATTAAACTGAAATATATGTCCTGGAATTAGCAATATACAAATCAAAGAAGACAGACAAATAGTTATTCTAAATGAAGGCTCCTACTGTCCTTCAAATAAAAAGAAATGTACTCCACTAAAGTGATATTATCTTGAGATAGCATCTGTCAGAAAATTGCTTTTAGAAAAAGCTTTCAATTTGAAATAGATCATATTTGTACCTATGATTGAACTGTGACAACAGAAGAGAAGGCATTAAGATAGTAGTAAACCTAACAGATTAATTTATTTATGTATGCCTCAGGTTTTCCTATACTGCCCTTGTGGATTTGAATTATGCATCATGTTATAACATTTCACTTATCAGATCACTTCACTCACACTAACATCCATGAGCAGCAGGATGATAGCAATACCTGGAGACTACCACATAAAATTCTTGGTGCCTAAATGACAATAGATCTCCAGTCTGATAGAAAAAAATGCACACATTTTCTTATTGCTCAGCACAGTCCCAAATCTAGCAAAGAAATGGTTTCAAATTCAATTCCTACATTTCCAGCTATTGTTCTGTTTCAGCTTTACTTCATGCTTATCTAGCTTTCTGCCAGTCCAAGCTATGTATAGTATTAGTGATTGGATGATAAAGGATCTCAACTAGCAACTCATTTTTTTTTATATTATCTTCTAGAAAGCAATTCTCCTTGCTAAAAGGATAGGCCCATACTATATTCACGATAGTACTACAGGAGCATCTAGGAGCCCCAGTCACAGAATCATAGAAGATTAGGATTGGAGGAGACCTCAGGAGGTCATCTAGTTCAATCCCTTGCTCAGAGCAGGACCAACACCAACTAAATCATCCCAGCCAGAGCTTTGTCAAGCCGGGCGTTAAAACCTCTAAGGATAGAGATTCCACCACCTCCCTAGGTATCCCATTCCAGTGCTTCACCACCCTCCTAGTGAAATAGTGTTTTCTAATATCCATCCTAGACCTCCCCCACTGCAACTTGAGACCATTGCTTCTTGTTCTGTCATCTGCTACCACGGAGAACAGCCTAGCTCCATCCTCTTTGGAACTCCCCTTCAGGTAGTTGAAGGCTGCTATCCAATCCCCCCTCACTATTCTCTTCTGCAGACTAAACAAACCCAGTTCCCTCAGCCTCTCCTCATAAGTCATGTGCCCCAGCCCCCTAATCATTTCCATTGCCCTTTGCTGGACTGTCTCCAATTTGTCCAATCCTTTCTGTAGTGGGAGGCCCAAAACTGGATGCAATACTCCAGATGTGGCCTCACCAGTGCCGAATAGAGGGGAAATAATCACTTCCCTCGATCTGCTGGCAATGCTCCTACTAATGCAGCCCAATATGCCATTAGCCTTCTTGGCAACAAGGGCACACTGCTGACTCATATCCAGCTTCTCATCCACTATAATCCCCAGCTCCTTTTCTCTAGAACTGCCGCAGCCTGTAGCAGTGCATGGGATTCTTCCGTCCTAAGTGCAGAACTCTGCACTTGTCCTTGTTGCACCTCATCAGATTTCTTTTGGCCCAATCCTCCAATTTGTCTAGGCCACTCTGGACCCTATCCCTACCCTTCAGCATATCTACCTCTCCCCACAGCTTAGTGTCATCTTCGAACTTGCTGATGGTGCAATCCATCCCATCATCCAGATCATTAATAAAGATGTTGAACAAAACCAGCTTCAGGACCGACCCCTGGGGCACTCCACTTGATACCGGCTGCCAACTAGACATCAAGCCATTGATCACTACCTGTTGAGACCGATAATCTAGCCAGCTTTCTATCCACTTTATAGTCCATTCATCCAATCCATATTTTTTCAACTTACTGGCAAGAATACTGTGGGAGACTGTATCAAAAGCTTTGCTAAAGTCAAGATATATAACGTCCACTGCTTTCCCCATATCCACAGAGCCAGTTATCTCATCATAGAAGGCAATCCGGTTGGTCAGGCATGACTTGCCCTTGGTGAATCCATGTTGACTGTTCCTGATATTGTGTTTTCCAAGACAGCAGTGTGGGAGCTGACCTTGTCCGTGAAGACCAAGGCAAAAAAAGCATTGAGTACTTCAGCTTTTTCCACATCTTCTGTCACTAGGTTGCCTCCCCCATTCATTAAGGGTCCCACACTTTCCCTAACCTTTTTCTTGTTGCTAACATACCTGGTCCCCACTGTGCTAAACATCATACAATCACACAACAAGAAGATGGCCCTTGTTCCAAAGAGCTTACAATCTTAACACAATTGGAAAGGAGTAAAGTCCCTCAGAGGAGAGGGCTGGAAATGAGAATCAGAGACTCTGGAACATGCTTCCTCCCTTCTCCCACCCCTGGGGGTGATCCATCTGCCCCAAATTGGTGGGACCTAGGGTTCCACAAGTCAGAGGAGACACTGGTTTTGTAGACGGGGTGGGACTAGCAGTTGTCTGCTCTCCACACAGCATCATTTACCCCGCCTATGGGGTTTTCCTTGTGGAAGTTAACAATGTTATTCTCCTTTTTATTCAAGAGATTTTTTTTCATGGCTCACCTCCACTCACATTCATAATGGAACACACATATTCTCTTCTTATCTGCAATCACACAAACACCCCTGAGGCAGATATGCAATTGCTTACATGGAAAAATAATATTAGGAAAGAAGTTATAGCTTCTTTTAGGCCCCAGTTTACCAAGGAATTTAAGCAGGTGCCTAATTTTAAGCATGTAACTAGTCCCACTGACTTCAATGGGTCTAATCATGTTCTTAAAGTTAAGCATGTGCCTAAGTGCCTTTTCAAATCAGGGACCTAATGCAATTTAACAGCTGGAAACAGGGGAAAGACAGTAGGACTCACTGTCTGAAAGCCACCACTAAATAGCCCAAGGCCAACAGATCACAGGTTGATAACCTCAGTGAATCTCCATCTAATCATCTTTTTAATACACTGTGGTGCGCTGTTAGTCTAGTAGGTAGAAAATGCTATGATAAAGCATACTAGTTGTGCCATTGTATGTTAGCTTGAATAATTTTATTTGGAAGCAACAACAATCAAAAAATGTCACTCATGCTTCCTATTTCAAATGTCATGCTGTTGTGTTAATGGCCAAAATACTACCACTTGTGTCACTATCACTGCTGTGCCAATAGATTAGACTATCAATGAATGATATGATGATGAAGTAGCTTTCATTTTAAGGTACCGTTGGAAAAAAATGAGGGTTGAAACTAGAGTGGCTGATCATTGTTTCAAAGCATTGTAACAGGGCTTCTTCTCCGCCTCGGTGGGTCCCGCGCTTCCTTCTAGCGATGGGTAACGATAGCGTCTCGTCTCTCAAAATTTCCCCCCTCTGTTCATAGTGGGTGGGAAATTCTGTCTCCAAGTGGCCTTCCTGTTTTGGGGCCTGCTAGGCCCTCACTGCTTCACTGGGGCTTCTGGTCTCTTCAGTGGATATCCAGTGAGAGGAAAAGGGGTCGGGGGGGCAGGTCCCGCTCTCTACTCCAGGACCCAACCCAGGGACCCTACAAGTAGCAGCCTCATGCTGCCAGTTCCCAGGAAAGCTGTTAGCTTCCCTGGGTTACTTCCCCACACCCCTTGGCTTATTGTCCTACTTTGCTTGGGCAGGGTTCCTCCCGACCCTCCCGACCCTCCTGCCGGGGGAGGGAGTGCCCCTAGTCTCTGGTATCCGTTCCAGGCACGTCAGCACCACACCAAACGCACAGCTCATAACTGCCAATGAATTTGAATCTTGACCTGTTACTCTGCTATTATTCTACTCCAGGGCTTCTGTTGAACAAAGACTGAAAATCATACCAAGTTATGTAGTATCTTTCAATGAGGTAGGCAAATGTCCACTAGGACATTATGTTTTCAAATAACATTTTAAAATGATCATTAAGAATGGTAAATTTATTTAAAGCCAGATTCCATCCAGCTTCAGTTTTCTTTGTCTGAAATAAATGAAATATGCCAGACTGTTTACAGATGAATTAATCATGACATTATCCTGGAAACATTGCAATTACATCAATTATACTGTACTTAGCATAGTAAATAACTTGCATATTAAATGAATGGAAACCTTTTCTATTAATAAAGAAGAAATCATTTTCTGGTGGTGCTCAAATAGCAACATGTGTGCAGTCAATAGCTTGATTTCATATCTGGTCTGGGAGCTATGTCAAAAAATTCATGCACTGCTTGCTGTTGATAAAGTAAATCTTCATGAAATCTCATATAATGATTAGTTTTATTTAGGAGTGCATCTCTGAATTGATTATTACATTCAGACATGCTAGACTGCACAATGCATAGCAAAATTCAATCAGTTATCTGAAATGATCCCACTGCTGGTGAACCTAATGCTGAGGTGACTGTCAAATACGGTCACTTTAACTGAGATCTAATATTTTCATTGGCTGATCAATAACTTCAGAGTAGTTGTTTGCTGACATCTAGAAAAATGTGTAAGGGTCACAGGAAAACACCTTCAGTGTTCCTAAGCTGCCATGAGGAAGAACTGCTATTAATGTACATGCCCTTCCCCAATTAGCCATGGGTGATTATTAAAGATTAGAAGCAATTGAATGGTAAGATTTGTTTAAATGTACAGCTCATAGAGGATTTGATGATACAATAGGATTTTAATCATTATAAAAACGTCCTTCCTTTGTCCCTTAACATAGAATTGACTAGCGAGGGAGCTCTGCATTCCCAGCTCATGCAAGCTTGCTTGAAAGTGCAAGTTGTACCTGAACCCAAATCTCCAAGAAACTCTCTCTCCAGGCCCAAGAATCCTCTTCCCTTTGTTTCCACCCTCACCTCCCATCAAAAATGGGTCTTTTTATCCCTGTTTCTCAGCTCTTTACTACCCTACTTCCAATGCTCAGAACTACTCATAACCTTTCACCTGATCCATGAGTTTAATGGTCCTATTTAACAACATTTTCCCCCTCAATGCTCCTCAACTGCACCAGCAACAGCTATTTTTAAAAAAGTAATTATTAAACCTGTATATTGAAATCCCTCCGAGAGAGACTAACCAGATCGGGGTCCTTTTTGCTAGGGCACTTTACAAATACAGAAAAAAACATCCCCTGCCAGAAAGAGTGAGGGCCAGATTTTAAAAGCTATTTGGGTACTTAACTCCCTGGGAGTTGGTTCCCTAAACACCTTTAAACATCTGACCCTTAGAATCTAAAAGATGACACATCAGGTGGGTGAGACAAACAAGTTTGGGCTGGAGGCAAGGGAGACAGAATAACAAAAAGAATAGGATGTTAGCAATTCTTAGCCAATCAGAAGCAGTGAGTAGAACTCACTGCCTGCCTGGCAATTGTCCAGTTTCAGCTGGATTTCAGATGAAGTATGGACAGGGCCTAGAAGTTTACTATGATGTTCTTTGTCCTGTAATTAAGATGTCAAACATAAAAAATGAAATTTAACTGAGACTACTGCCCTATAGCAATCCTATAAATACACATTCTCCTTCATCTGCATGCTGCTATTGGAGATCTGCCATGGACTGAGGAGACCATGTGTCCCAATGGAAGAAAGACTCCCCTAAAGCCATAGTTTCATCATAAAACTATGGGAGAACTATAGCTCTGGTAAAGCTACTGTTAATACTAAACTATAATTGAACATATTTTACCACAGTAACAGCCAAGTGCCTACAATTATAGTTTATGCTCCTGCTATACTTGTGACAGATTTACTATGGTATAGTTTTAACCTAATAGACTGTATTTTATGTCAGTTTCCCCTATGTTTCCCTTATTGTTACTACATAAACTATAGCCCAAATATAACCATGTCATCCTGTTCACCACATAAAATCTCTGCTACCAAACAGACCTGTCATGTTATCATGCTAGTAACAGAATTAACCAACTCACAGTCATGCAGCCCTGATCTGTGCATAACTTCCTTTGAAGGCAGTGGGAGTCCTTTGTGAATAAAGACTTCAGACCTATTCCCTAACTAAAGATTCTTGTTATGTAAACGCCTTATCCAAAGCTAATCATAATCAATGGATAAACTCCCATTGACTTCACTTCACTGGGTTTGATGTGGGCTCCAAGGTCATATGTCGGGTGAAACCTTCCTAATGAATACTGAGCAAGAAGTAAAACTGTTGAATGTTGTCCATACAATTTATAGGCAGAATGTGTCGCAACTACATATTTTTCAACTTGCACTTTTTCTTCTATTTTACTCTGCATTAATGGGGAAAGACCATCTCTGTACCATTTAACATGGACACTTTTTTTAAGTGCCATGCAGACATGCAGGAGGGTTGTTCACTCTTAATAAATATAGTTGTCCAAATAATATTATGGAAAATTGAACTGTCCTCTGAATTTCAGTGGACGAATTTCATCCTCAAATGTAATAAGAGGATTTTAATCCAAATTGCAACACAACCTTAACTGTGGAGTCACTGATGACACTTCCCATAGTAAGTGTATATTTTTAACAATGGCACACCTAACATCTTAATTTTCAATTGGCCTGAATTTCAAAGGTTCTTCTGAACACCTACAGTTTAAGTTAATGGCAGTTGTGAGGTCTCAGCCAGATGGAGGGGAGGGAGGGAAAAGCGGGGAAAAAACCAGGCGGCATGCTTCTTGTGGAAAAGTGGTCATGACTGGGTAACCCAGTTAACCCTGAGTAGACTTGGGACTTGTCTACGCTTAAAACACTACAGTGTAGTCACTACCTACGCTGACAGGAAGGATTCTCCCATTGGTACTCCAGCTCCCCAGGAGGTGATAACTAGGTCGTCAGAAGAATTCTTCTGCCAACCTAGCACTGTCTACTTCGGGGGTTAGGTCAGGATAGCTACGTCTCTCAGGGGGGTGGATTTTTCACACCCCTGAGAGATGTCGCTATGTCGATGTAAATTCCTAGTGTAGACTAGTTGCACAGAACAGTCCTTTTACACAGCTTCTAGACTTCTGTGCTTCTCTCACAATGTTGCCAGATGTATTAGCCCTTTTTTTTTTTCAATTCCTCAGTCACTCTCACATTGTATTTGGAACCTTTCTTGCCAGGTTAGCACCATTGTGGTTCATTGCCCTGGGCTTTTCTAGATCTTAACAGAAAAAGCACCTCCAATGTTGGGGCTATGATGGGAACATTCTCAAATTTGCTCCAGTTAATGAAGACTAACACATCCAACACAATGGCTGAACTTGCTCTCAGGAGCTGTACAAAGAGTGAATTCCTTTAAATATACAGACCATGAGGTTTATAGATATAGGATTTATTTATACTCTCTACAAAGACAAACACAATAAAGAAAACGTGAAGAATACAAGTGGGTTATATAAAAAAATGCATTACTGAAAACTAGCTAAAAGGTTTTGTTACTAAGGCAGAAACTTAGCAAAGGAAAAGACAGAAATACTTATTAAATCTTGCAACCCATTCTCCTTGAAATCTCATGAAGAGTGACTCATGGGGGCCATGGGACCAGGGAAGTGAGAGATCTGGAAATAAAAGCATTTGTGTTTTATACCTACAGACCCCATGTGCATATATTCCTCCAGGGCAGATTGTCAGAGGCCCTGGGGTTTTTTTTGCCTTCCTCTGCAGCGTGGGGCAAGGGTCACTTGCTGGAGGATTCTCTGCACCTTGAAGTCTTTAAACCACGATTTGAGGACTTCAATAGCTCAGACATAGGAGAGGGCAGGGGTTGGCAATCTTTCAGAAGTGGTGTGCCGAGTCTTCATTTATTCATTCTAATTTAAGGTTCCGTGTGCCAGTAATGCATTTTAACATTTTTAGAAGGTCTCTTTCTATAAGTCTATAATATATAACTAAACTATTGTTGTATGTAAAGTAAATAAGGTTTTTAAAATGTTTAAGAAGCTTCATTTAAAATTAAATTAAAATGCAGATCTTATCAGTTTAGTGTGATCCTTGCCCTTGCTTTTCCTTGCTGAGTTTTCCAATGTCTGGCATGTATTTGGATACTTTAAGCTGCACACAGGCTTCTGAGTGATCAGTTGTTAACCAGCTCCGAAAGGGACAGAGGACAGATTTCATGTGTGAAAATACCTGTTCACACAGGTATGTGGATCCAAATGCTGAAAGCATTGCAAACGCAATTTTCTTCAAACAGTTAAATTTCACTGGCACAGATGTCCAGCAGGTCAGAATAGAGGCCCCATTATCTCTCTCTGTAGCTTCAAGTGCACTCCACAGATCTCCAAACTTTGATGCCCACAATTCTGAGCTTTTTAACTGAATGAGCTGCATTTCAAAATCTTCAACACCCATCCACTGAAATACAGACAAATCTAAGTCGCTTTTGTTGAACTTTTCAGGTTTAATTAGAAAAGAAAGCATTGGGCCAAATCGCTGGAAATCTTGAAATCTGTCAGAAAATTCTGATTCCTGTTCTTGCATGTACATTCTAATCTCAATGTCAAATACAGTGCATTGTTCCACGTGGCGTGATAGTGATGTAAGCAGCAAATCAGGACTTTAAAATATCCCAGCACAGTGGTGCTGGAACAATTTTTAAGGTGGGGGTGCTAAGCTGTGCCCCCTGTCTGCACCCCTCACTGACCCAGGCTGGGGCCAGTGGGCCACAGCTGGGGGCGGCCGCAGAGCCCCGGGTCAGTGGCCGGGACCCCAGGCCGGCAGCAGAGCCCCCTAGACCGATGGCTGGGACCCGGTGGCCAGCAGCGGGATGAGCGGGGCCAGCAGACAGAACCCCAGCTACCAGGGGGCTGGCAGCCGGTACCCCAGGCCAGCAGAGGATCCCCCAGGACCGGTGGCCAGGACCCGGGCAGTGTGAGTGCCACTGAAAATCAACTCGCGTGCCACCTTTGGCATGCGTGCCATAGGTTGCCTACCCCTGGGTTAGGGGGTTGATACAGAAGTGGGTGGGTGAAATTCTGTGGCCTGCGTTGTGCAGGAGGTCAGACTAGACGATCATAATGGTCCCTTCTGACCTTAAAGTCTATGATTCTATGATTTAATTGGGAGGAAGAACTGGAGATTTGGATTCTCTCACGCACACATGCACACCTTTTATTGTGCTCTGTCTATATATATTAGTAAATGGTTATTAGATAAAATGCTAGTAGATGCAACAAGAATATGTAGTCTAGTGACTAGGTTCTGTAGGACTGAAAACTTACATACTGCAAATGGCTTCCTCTGTGCAGCTGAATATACCAGTTCTTAACACACCCCTTCTTACAGTCGCAAGCTTTCCACACCAGGAGGACTGTCAGCAGGAGTATCTTGGCCTCATCCCACCAAGGTTTGAGGAGGAATGGAAGCAGCCAAGGGGGAAAATATTCTTGGAGATGTAGCCTTTTATTTATTTAAAAGTGATTTAATAATGCGATATTACACCACTGTGGGTTCGGATCTGGTGGCTACAGTTTCAAGATGAACAGAATGAAAGTCACCTCTGCTACTTATTTTAGAGTTAGAGTCTCTAAGAACACAAAGACCCAGGGTAGTGATCACACATATATTCAGTTAAAATGATGCTTACCCAAGCATATAGAAATCTTATAAAGATTATGCACAAGTTACAAATATAGCTATACGCACATCCTTAACGATATTCGTACGGTCTGATGGATGCCTTGACAACTGATCATCAGTAGAGGGATGGTTCCTGCTGGCATTTTCCCATATGGAACTCATTTTATCTAATCTGGGAGCCCTCTTTTATTTTGTTTACATTATGCTGACTACAACTAGCACTCTGCACATGTGCATGAAGGTGTCCACCCTCTTTTTGTCTTATTTACATTATGTCCTCCAGGAATTTTCAGGTAACCCATTTTTCATAGGTTGTTTGGAGTTTCTTTGATTCTCATTAGCACTGACGCACATAGTGCACCCTGCAATTAGGCCATGTGTTAGAAAATGTGACCACTGGGTATCTTGTAGTCCAAAATTACTCTTACAGTTAATTTTTTGGCAATACCACCCATTGATACATCTTTTCCTGGAAGCTTGTGGCATAAGTCATTCTTTGGTCATTTACTTATGTCAACAATTTCTTAAGCCTATGGCCTAGCATGGCTAAGCTAACATCTTACAGGCTGAGGCCTGTGGGCCTTGCATTTCAGCTCTGCTTAGGTACCTAATGCATACTTATCTCTTCTAACTACTAATCAGTCTTATACTTCTATAATCCTACAATTTAAATCTATTTAGCATACAATGATTATATATGACATGTTCGTTAATCATAACATGACACAATAAATAAATGATAAAATAAAGTAAATGGCTACAGAGGGCATAAGGAGTCTAGAAGGTTCAACAAAGGGGAAGCAGAGGAGGTCTCCAGTAGGCTTTGCCTTCTGAGATCAAAGGGCTTGAATGACTTAATTGGAGTTGTCTCAGAGATGGATTTAGCTCAATACCTTTGACATACAACATAGGCATCTTATTCACTAGACCATAAAGTCTTTGGTTAATATCAATGGGAATATAGAGGGTTTTTTTTCTATGGATGAAAAGCACTCCTACTCCTGAATAGGCTATGCTAAATACAGACACCCCCCGGGTTACGCAAACCCAATTTATGCAAATCCACACTTATGGAAAAAGTTCTGTAAGCTAGAAATAGGAGGTTGGGGTTTTTTTGCGGGGGGGGGGTGTTGCACGTAATGGTAGGGTATACATTTCCAACTTATGCAAAATTTGAGTTATGCAAGGCGTTCCGGAACGGAATGCTTGAGTAAGTCGGGGAGCGTCTGTATAACAAAACTGAATACATTCAAAATAGGAGTTTTCACATTGTGTTCTAATGTTTTAATTTAGTAGAAAACTTCACAAAAAGCCCTCAGTTAAAACAAAAATTAATTGGAACATTTTCAATTAATGCAGACTTATTTTTAACCAGGATAGACACTGAAAAATTGTGAAATACCATGCAAAATTAAGATCATTTGCAAACATAGATGGACTTGCAAGAAAACAGGCCAAAACAGATTTTCAATATGTAAGCCTCAGATGAAATTTCACAAGATAAAAGTTTTAATAGTTGCATTTCAAACAAACAAAACTGATAATTGTGCACACTTTTACCTCTGATCTCTTGTTTTTCTGTTAGAAAAACAGATACAACTGGTGAATGAAGACAAAATTCTTTAAAAAGTAGAATGTAGGGGTGAAAGAGGTAAAACAAAATATAGTTGATACCAAAATCTGCATCCTTGTACCATTTCAAGAACATCAGAGTTGATTTTAATGTGCTTTTTTGCTTCTTATGTAAGAATTTGTACATTTCCCCCCCATAACTAGGGTACCTACTAAAATTATGGTGATATTTTATTACGTGATGTTAGAGTGGTTGAGTGCAAAATCAAAATAAAATAGCACTGCCACTAGTTTCGGGTTCCTCATCAACCTGAGCCCAGTATAGCTAGAATTGGCAGTGGCCTTTTCCTAATTTGGATCAAGTCACTAACTTGATTCTCAGAGTACATTCCTCATTTTTAGTATTGAAATGATCACAACAGAAGCTGTTCTCTATTATGTTAATTTCACATTTGTTTTTCTGCTGATGTTACCTTGTGCATTTGAAAATTATTGTCAACCTCCACTCCATTAGAGATCAAAGCGAAGCACTCAGTTTATAATGGGTGCCATCATACTCAAACTGACATTTAGAAGACCTCCACATATTTAAAAAAAAATCACTCTAACCACTCTCAAAGAAACACACTGCCTAAACTTGAATAAAAACTGGAACAAAGATATGTCATTATTGTCATTCCATACTCCTTTGCCTTTCCTACCAACCACAACTAAAAGAGGAACTGACTTCATGCATGGGCCCATAAACACAGAAACCATTGAACAATATGGTGGTCAGGCTCAGATCCTCACAGAGAAGAGTGAGCTTTCTTGAACCAGTTAGAGGGAACTCAAGACTGGGAAACCCATAGATGCACAGGAGGATCTTGGCAGTCTAAGGTCCGGTCTACACTGGGGGAAAATCAATCTAAGTTACGCAACTTCAGCTATGTACCAGAGTCCTGGAGTCAACAGGAGAATGCTCGGCGGTCGATTTATCGCATCTATAGTAGATGCGATAAATCGACCCCCCGCTGGATTGATCGCTGCCTGTCGATCCAGTGGGTAATGTAGACAAGCCCTAAGAGAATGAGTTGAGTCAATTTTGTTCCTGTATCAGGAGGTAGCCGTGTTAGTCTGTATCTACAAAAACAACAAGGAGTCTGGTGGCACCTTAAAGACTAACAGATTTATTTGGGCATAAGCTTTCGTGAGTAAAAACCTCACTTCTTTGGATGCATGAATTTTGTTCCTGTAACTTAAGATGAAAGACTACATAGACTAGCTTAAAATGTAAGACTAGATGAGACTAAATGTGTAGTCAAGTCTGCTTGTGCTTTTAAAATCCACTTCGCTTTAATGCTTTAGTTTAACTGCTAAATAAAAATGATTTGTTCTAAGAAGTCTGTTGGTCTACATCACTGGTCACAGGTTCCCAAAGGGAGGATCAAGCAGGTGCCCCAAAACCCAGGCAGACCTTCATGATGATCAGTGCTTGGTATACACAGAAAGGGGACCAAGGTGCAGCTCTCCCCATAAGAATGACACAAAGACATAATTTCATGTTACATATACCACATTCAGAAAGTTAAGTCTTCCCTAGATTACCTCTAAGCATTTAGTAACATCTGAGCAAACTGCACCTCAGTGGCTGCTTTTATTAAAAATTCTGCACAGGATACTCTAATGGCAAATGCTGACAGGTGACAGCTTGATTTTCAGAATATGAATATAAGCAGAAGCTGCTTGAGAACTGGGATTGAAAGATTAGAACCTTTAGCTTGGCACTCAGCATGTTAGGGACAGCCAAGCTTGCCTTAGAAACAAAGATACACACAGCTGGAATATGTTAAGACTTAGTTACTTGCTTCTCTAATAAACTGGGATGTGTCTTGGTCCAACCTATCACAAAAAGTGAGAAAAAATAGAAAATACAAAATACTTGGCAAGGTATTATTTTGAATACATTAGGCAGCCTGTAAGAGACAATGGAACTGTAAACCAGTCTTAAGTCATTTACAATTTAATTTACCCACTAATTTTACCAGTTCACATTGCATATATTTTTCTACAGTGTGGCTATTTACCTTCCCAAACAAGGGGAAAAAAGACACATTAGCTAATTTAAAGAGTAGCCCTTAATGCAATTTAAAGGCTTGCAAATTGATTTTCTTTAATGAACTTTATATCCTGACATCCTGTCTTTTTTCCTCTAGTACATTCAATTAGGCTATAATCAGTTATTAAGGGGTGGATAACAGGAGCGTGACATCATCCACATGAGGCAAAAATTGTACAGGAGGATTAATTAAAATCTAATTTTCATGTGAGACTAGACCATCTGAGCCAAGAGGCGCTACAGTAATTGCAAAAAACAGGAAGGGGAAAGGAAGAACATCTTGCCTATAGAGGTCCAAATGAACATGAAACACAACATAGCCTTCTCGTGGTTAGCAATGTCAGGGAAATACCCTTCCAAGAAAACGAAGTTACCATATTCCTCAAGATTAGGCCAGTGGCTGCCCCACGGTTCCCTCGGCCCGCGCCGCTTCCAGCAGCTCCCATTGGCCTGAAGCGGCGAACCGCGGCCAGTGGGAGCCGCGATCGGCCGGACCTGCGGATGCGGCAGGTACACAAACCAACCCGGCCTGCCAGGGGCTTTCCCTAAACAAGCGGCATCCCAAGTTTGGGAAACACTGCTCTAGGGGCATCAGAGGAGCTCTGCATATAGCCCCTCACATCTGTTTCCCTTCTTGGAGCCTCATGCCACACATGGTTTTTCCAGTCCACTCACAATAGCCCTCTTAAGGGTCTAATTTATTAAGTTAAAGTTCGAACCTAAATATCAAAGTCTTCACTCCAGCTTTCAACTGGGTGCAGCCCCAATGCCCAATGTCTGATCAGAGTCCTTGCTGCCTTAGCAGGCTACTCCCAGCCATTCCTAGCTGGAGCAATTCCTCTAGTCTCAGTTTCTCCCTGCAAGAGCCGCTCTCATTCTCTGCAGTGTCACTACAGTCTCCTAAGCTTCCCCCCTCTGTGGGCAAGCCACCCTGTTACACTCATTAACAATCTAAACTCACAGAGGGAACAATGTTGTGAACTGAAGCAGCTGGAATCATTTCTGTAGCTAATATATTTCTAAAGTGGCTAGAAATGGAAAATTTGTATAACATTTTCTGGCAGGGACACAATTTTATTAAATAATATTTTTAAAGTCAAAGGTATAGTTTAAAAAACAACAACAACAACAACAAAAACATCTGATATGGTGAGCCAGGCTAGGTCCAAGCCACATACCTAATCTTGAACCAAGATCGCGACTCAGCAATTCCATTTGCCCCACATCAAAGTGGGAGAGAAATGTTGTTATACTGCTGAGAAAATTGATTTATCTGATGCACCAGGATTTTAAAAACATTCCCTGTCAGCATTCTGTACAGCTCCCCCCACTCAATATCACTGTAGGACATTAGAACAGGATTCAAAACTTCAAGTGGATATGTCTGTCCCAGTACAGTGCTTATTTTTTTTGACTAGCATATTCTAGCTTTTGAAACTACAAGCACTACAAGCAGATGGGGTTATTATGGCTACATTTTTGAATCCTTACCCAAAACCAATAGGTTTAATCCTCAGAATAAGTTTGATTATTATTATTATTATTATTATTATTTTACAAAACAAGTAGAAACACCAAATCCCACAAGATATTTCTGGTCTGATTAAAAAATAACAAAACCCCTAACAAACAAACAAAACCCCCATAACATCCTGTAAATCTCATTCTAAAGCCTGTTTCCCAAGAGGTTTCCAGACCAAAGAGCATCCAGTATGTAAATTTTTCTGCATTGAGCCAAACTTCCAACCCTTCCGAGGCTCCCAGTAAGTACTTAAAAAACATACTAAAACAACAAGGAGTCTGGTGGCACCTTAAAGACTAACAGATTTATTTAGGCATAAGCTTTGATGGGTAAAAACCTCACTTCTTCAGATGCATAGAGTGAAAGTTACAGATGCAGGCATTATATACTGACACATGGAGAGCAGGGAGTTACTTCGCAAGTGGAGAACCAGTGTTGACAGGGCCAATTCAATCAGGGTGGATGTAGTCCACTCCCAATAATAGATGAGGAGGTGTCAATTCCAGGAGAGGAAAAGCTGCTTCTGTAATGAGCCAGCCACTCCCAGTCCCTATTCAAGCCCAGATTAATGGTGTTAAATTTGCAAATGAATTTTAGTTCTGCTGTTTCTCTTTGAAGTCTGTTTCTGAAGTTTTTTTGTTCAATGATAGTGACTTTTAAATCCGTAATAGAATGACCAGGGAGATTGAAGTGTTCACTTACTGGCTTATGTATGTTACCATTCCTGATGTCCGATTTGTGTCCATTTTTTCTTTTGCGGAGGGACTGTTCGGGCTGGCCAACAAGGACAATAACAGAACACCACTGGCCATCACATACAGCCCCCAGCTAAAACCTCTCCAGCGCATTATCCATGATCTACAACCTATCCTGGAAAATGATTCCTCACTCTCACAGACCTTGGGAGGCAGGCCAGTCCTCGCTTACAGACAACCCCCCAACCTGAAGCAAATACTCACCAGCAACTACACATCACACCACAGAAACACCAACCCAGGAACCAATCCCTGCAGCAAACCTCGTTGCCTACTCTGTCCCCATATCTACTCTGGCGACACCATCAGAGGACCCAACCACATCAGCCACACCATCAAGGGCTCATTCACCTGCACATCCACTAATGTTATATATGCCATCATGTGCCAGCAATGCCCCTCTGCCATGTACATTGGCCAGACCGGACAGTCCCTCCGCAAAAGAATAAATGGACACAAATCAGACATCAGGAATGGTAACATACATAAGCCAGTAAGTGAACACTTCAATCTCCCTGGTCATTCTATTACAGATTTAAAAGTCACTATCATTGAACAAAAAAACTTCAGAAACAGACTTCAAAGAGAAACAGCAGAACTAAAATTCATTTGCAAATTTAACACCATTAATCTGGGCTTGAATAGGGACTGGGAGTGGCTGGCTCATTACAGAGGCAGCTTTTCCTCTCCTGGAATTGACACCTCCTCATCTATTATTGGGAGTGGACTACGTCCACCCTGATTGAATTGGCCCTGTCAACACTGGTTCTCCACTTGCGAAGTAACTCCCTGCTCTCCATGTGTCAGTATATAATGCCTGCATCTGTAACTTTCACTCTATGCATCTGAAGAAGTGGGTTTTTTTACCCATGAAAGCTTATGCCCAAGTAAATCTGTTAGTCTTTAAGGTGCCACCAGTCTCCTTGTTGTTTTTGTAGGTACAGACTAACACGGCTACCCCCTGATACTTAAAAAACATACTGTTAATTAAAAATAAAAGAACTAGATAAGTTCATGGAGGATAGGTCCAGCTATTAGCCAGGCTGGGCAGGGATGGTGTCCCTAGCCTGTTTGCCAGAAGCTGGGAATGGGTGACAGGGGATGGATCACTTGATGATTACCTGTTCTGTTTATTCCCTCTGGGGCACCTGGCATTGGCCACTGCCAGAAGACAGGATACTGGGATAGATGGACCTTTGGGCTGACCCAGTATGGCCGTTCTTATGTATGTTCTAAAAGATAAGTGTTTTTTTTTTTTCATTAGTTTAGACCTGTTTGGGAAAATTGTTACAAAATTTGTAACTTCAATGACTGTATTTCTTCTCCAGAGATAAGGTAATTAAAGTAATTTTGCAGAAAACCAATCTTTTCCCCATTGCCTCAGTGTAGGTGCTCAGAAGTAAGAATGAATCAATATAAGAGAATCTATTCACAGAGAAAAAGAAACAAATATATCTTTATAATTACAATACACAACACATTCCACAGCTGCATGCCTCTTGTGAATAGCTCTGATCTGAATGTAAATGTTTAACGCTGAGAAAAAATTAAAGGAAGAAATGGAAACCTACACAAAAGCTCAACTTTTTAAAATAGTTATTACATTTGATTTTAAGAGCAACCTGCCTGGTATTTATTATTTGCTCTGGGTTCTCAAAATATACTCAATTGTAGCATATACATTACTGTGTCACAATTATGGATGGGTCAACTAGTCAGCTAAAATAAAAACCAGTGCTTTCGTGAAGATTCTTGCAAAAATACAACTAAACCTAATTAATTCTGATATAGGGTCATGCTTCCCTGGGCCCCCTAATTTTGTCTGACCCCAGAAAGGAAGTAAGTTCTAGCCTGGTTAGTGCTTATATGGGAGATTGTCAGGTAACATGAAGTACTTCAGGCTTTCAGATTTAAGACAAGGCTGACCAAAATACTTGAGACCAAGTCCTAAAGTTGCTTACTCAAGTGACTTCCAACTCCCCCTTGACTTCACACTTTGTCACTGCAAACATTGACCATGCTTCTATGAACTGCTAAAAAGAACTATAGAACCCAATTCTGCTATCATTTAAGGTATACTGTTATAAACCAGAAATAACTCCATTGAAATTAAAGGGAAGAGAATAAGCTGCATAGACTCTAGAGAGGGCTAAGAGACTACATGATTTAATGTCTCCCTGTCAGTACAATGTTGTTTCCTACTGTATATTTACTTGGCCCAACCCAATTTAATTGTGACAAATTCCCACTTCAATTGCCACAGATCTGTTAACATATATATTTGTCCACTCAAAACACAGTAAAAGTTAAGTACTTCCCTTTTTCCTCAATCTGGTGTGCAGCTGTTTCAGGTCTTGTCAGCAATGGTGGATACACATTAACACTGAAGCATTCCATGATACAACAATTTCATCATAACAGTTTCATAATATCAGTGAGAATTCATGAATTTCACAGCAAGATCCCCAAATCATCACAAAAGCCAGCTTTTATCTAGGGCCTCCATACTCTGAATAATATAATATAAACCCATTTAATCTCACTTCAAAGTCAGCTTGGTTAGTACTTGGCTGGGAGAGTGCCAGGTACTGCAGGTTTTTACATTTTAAAACAGAGAGGATGAATTGTTAGGGATCAAATCCTGAGATCTTTATTCAATATTTACTCAGGCAAACCCCATACTAAGTCTCCCAGAATTGAGTTCTCTCTGTCAGTGTAAAGCTCAAGTGAGAAAAAGCAAGTATTTTCCCCTACCCCTCCATGTGTTTACTTTGTTCTTCTGACCCTATGAGCTTTTGTTTATTTTATTCCTACCAACTGCTCACTAGCAGCATCACTAATGTTTCCCATAAAGCTTTGCTCCTGTCAAACAGAGTGCAAGTGTTGCTGGCACAGAGGTGCCCGAGGCAAAGCAACAGGGGTTCGTTGCCCGGCGTGCTTCGCGCCAATAAACACACCGGGGTGGAGAAACAATCAAAGGTTTATTTGAGATCTCAAAGTGGTGCAAGGAGACAGGCAAATCTCAAATCGAGCACACAGAACAAAGCAGCTTCTCTCTTCTTATACTTTACAATTAACCGCCCCCCTTCTCTCCCCCTGTATCACCCCCCCCACTCCCCCTACTCCCCCTCCCTTCTCTACCGAAGACATGTCTATACATTTAAGCCGTTAAATCATTCTAGGGCTATAAATCTAGCTTGTTAGTAACATTCCTCTAAACAATCATTGGGTCCTATTTACTCTAGTTTACTACCCCTCCTCCAGCTAGAAACATGCAAACCTCATCATTATTGCTTAGGACCTGGTTATAAGCAAGGTCGTAATAGGTAACTGACTATTTACACATTCCAATTCCTGTCCTTGGCTTTTGAGGCCGCTTAAAATTAAACATGGAAGAACAGAGTTTAAACATGGAAGAACTCTGGTTCATATATAGGCCTAATGACACCATCAGTTCCCTCCTTTGAGAATACTCAACAAACTTTTGGCTGAGTTTTCTCATATTCTGTAGACAAGATATGATTGAGTGCCATAGAGCTGGGGTTCTCAATGAGAGGGTATGCTGGGATTTCTGGGGAACGGGGGGCACAAAGCTTATGGAGGAGCAATTTAAAACAAGCAATCAGAAGGAGGGTGACCAGGCACAGTACCACACCTGTGAGGAGGAGACGCACAAGGCTATTTCCCAGTCCTCCCAGGTTGGGCAACCAACTCCAAAGGGAATCAAAAACTGTGGGTTCCCTTTCCTGGGCCTTCCACTGCTCAAAAGCCTGTTCGGCTGACAGGACGTGCTTGTTAATGTCCTGTGAGTTTTCTGGGACATAAGTACAACATTCACTCCCAATAAGGGCACACACTCCGCCCTGGGAGGCTAAAACATAATCTAAAGCCTGTCTGTTTTGCAGGGACAGCAACCGGAGCTGGTAAAGCTCTGAATTAAGGCTTTTCTCTATGGCCAAGGTCTCATTGGCATACTTGGTGAGAAACACAGAGAGCCTACGATAAAATTGAGCCAGTCATCCCACCCCATAGGATGGGAGAAAGATCATATCCAATCTGTCTCCTTCTGTAATGGGCTCTGGGGTGGCATACAAAGATCTATGCTGCCTAGGGCGGCCAGGGGGCAGTTTAGGGAAAACACGAAGGGGAGGGGCAAGATATCCTAGGTAGCAGCTTCCATACCACCGATGTGGTAACCACTTGTAGGCAGAGGTACCGCAAATATAAAAGGAGTGGCCATTCCCTACCAAGCCATTATAACCGCTACTCCACTTATTTGCTTGTCTGTCATTAAACGATCCGAACCGGGCGGTAGAGTTGGATTTGCCTTTAACATAGACAGGGATGGAAGTGTCACTGTCAGGGGATAAATAATACTGACAGGTGCTATTCCCAGCAAACCAGGTGTGATTGCTGGACTTAAACTGTCGATAGCACACCAAACCAGGGGCCACTGGCCACAACCTAATAGGGGAAGGGATATACGTTGAGTTGGCCTGCGGCTTCCAGGGGTCGTCCCTTAACGCATACTGGGACTCAATGGTACAGTTCTGTGACAAGGGGGTACCCGAGGCATTTTTCCCCCTACTGAACCATCCCCAACAGATATCTGACCAATTCTGGGGAACTACCCTCCAGGGTAACCCTGCAGCATGGTGCGGGATTTGGGAGCATACCCAGCAGTTAGAGAGGTTAAACTCTTGGGCAAAGCAAACCTTCAGAGACTCATATGTGTTTGTCTCTAAGTTAGTAGGGATTCCTTTCCATCCTGCATGTGCCTGGGGGGGAAATGGGAGTTAACAAGAGGAGTGTCTCTATGGCAAAGAGCACCACTGTGGCAGACCCTAGACCTGAACTCATATTGGGCAGGTGACCCTAGGGCCTAACAATCACAATTCCCCAAATACCCACAAAATAACAATTCCCAATAGTAAGCAGATTAAAAACAACAGGGTCCAGGCCACCAGTTTAGGCCGGCCCTGTGAAAATAAACACAACCAACGCTCAGAGGTCTCACGGGGAGTGCGCTGTGACTGTCCAAAGAGAGCACAGGGCATTCCCAGCAGACACTATTGTCGCCTGAATAACAGCTTAAGTCCCAGATCATCACTGGCAGTCTTCTCTGCAGGCTGGACGGTCCACCGTTCAGGAGCAGGCACTGCTTTCCGGCGAGAGTGATGAATCCAGTTCTTGTGTCCCTCAACCTTTGCCGCTGTATGGGAGACCAGCAGGACGGTGTGAGGTCCCTTCCACTTCTCTTGGAGAGGCTCGTCCTTCCAGGTCCGAACGAGTACGGAGTCACCTGGCTGCAAGGAGTGGATCGGGGCATCCAGCGGGAGAGGCTGCAAATCTTTGGTATACCTGTGGAGAGAACAAAGAACAGCAGACAGAGAGCACATGTACTGAGATAAGAAGCCACACCCCATTTCCCACTCCCCTGCCAGAACCGGTGTACCATTCATAGGCCATGCCCTTCCAAACATAATCTCGAAGGGACTGAGCCCTAACCTGCCCTTAGGGAGAGCGCGAATGCGGAGCAAAACAAGGGGCAAAGCATCAGGCCACTTAAGGGAAGCCTCTTGGCAAACCTTTGAGAGGTGCCGCTTAAGAGTCTGATTTGTACGCTCCACTACCCCACTGGCCTGCGGTCGCCATGGCGTGTGAAGCTTCCAGGGAATCTGTAGGGCATCCGATATCTTCTGAACGACTTGGGATGTGAAGTGTGTTCCATTGTCAGATTCCATCCACTGGGAGAGCAATCTGAGCCTTACTCTGTGCTACTCGATATCCTCGGAGTCCAACAAAGTTCAGGAGGCTCACAGTGGCTTTAAGGCAAGAGGTTAGACCCACAGCAGCAATTAACAAGTCATCCACATATTGCAGGAGGAGGACTTTGTCCTCGTTGTCCCACTCCTCCAAGTCTCTAGCCAGGGCCTGGCTGAAAAGGGTGGGGGAATTTTTAAACCCCTGGGCCAGCACTGTCCAGCAAAGTTGCTTTCTAACCCTCCTTCTGTCCTCCCACTCGAAGGAGAAAATCTCCTGTGACTGGGGGTCAACCGGAATCGTGAAGAAAGCATCCTTTAAATCCAGGACTGAAAAATGGGTGTACTGCCCCCCTATAGAAGCCAACAATGTATACGGATTGGGAACAAGGGGGTGTAGAGTCTTAACCCGCTCATTAACTGCCCTCAGGTCCTGGACCAGCCGGTATGTGCCATTGGGCTTTTGTACAGGCAAGATAGGAGTGTTCCAAGCTGACTGGCATTCTCGAAGTACCCCGCACTTTAGGAACTGGTCTATAGTTTCCCGCAGTCCCTCTCTGGCCTCCTTTTTGATTGGATACTGCTTGATTCGCACTGGACCTTTTCCTGGCAAAAGCTGAACAGTAATAGGAGTATGATGGGCTGCCTTTCCTGGGATCCCTGATGCCCATACCAGAGGAAAAACCCGCTTCTCCCACTGACTCCACTCTGGGGCTTGCATAGCTGAGGGCTCAATTGCAAGTGTCATTATCCAGGCATTCTCTGGGGGTAAGGTGAGGCTTATTTCATCTTGAGTGAAATGCAGGGTAGCACCTAAGCGACAAAGCAGGTCCCGTCCCAATAGAGGCGTTGGACAATCGGGGAGGTAAACCAGTTTGTGAGATAGAGTTCTGTTTCCCAAAGCACATTCCGCTGGGGCATATACTGGGCACTTAGTTCCTTTCCCTGTTGCTCCCACCACAGTGAGGGAATCTGCCACAGGCAGCTGAAGGGGTTGGTTTACAGCAGTTCGTGCAGCTCCAGAGTCTATTAAAAAGTCTATGTCTGAATCTCCCACCCGCATTTTTACTCGGGGTTCCGGGGGCAGGATAGTCCGTCTCCCCTGACACCCCTATTCTTGATCCTCTGCTGCCATCATAGGGGGACCTTCCCTTTCAGGGCACTCATTTTTCCAATGTCCCTCCTTTCGGCATATGGCACACTGATTGCGACCCAGACGCCTTTCTTGTAAGCCAGGGCGCCCACGCCCACGTCCTCTCATTCCCCGGCCCCTTCCACCTTCCTGAAATCTTCCCCTGCCACCAGCCTGTACTGCTGCAACCATCATTTTCACTTGCCTCTTTTCCTTTTCTCCTTCCCTAAGGCTGTAAGCCCTGTTTGCAGTTTCCAGAATCTGTGCCATTGTCATGCCCATCAAATCCTCCTTTTTCTGCAGTTTCCTTTTAATATCAGGGGCAGCACGACTGGTAAAGATACCCTTTATAATTGCCTCAGTAGCCTGATCATCGGGGTTTGCATTAGTAGTTTGCCTGATGGTATCCCGAATACGCTGCAGAAAAGCAACCGGACTCTCCTTTGGCTCCTGTACTAGCTCATACGGCTTAGCCCAATTGCTATGTCTGACAGCTGAGTGTCGGAGACCATGTAATAGGAGCTCCTTGTATACAGTGAGACGGGTGAGATCTGCCGGCACGTTGGGATTCCACTGGGGGTCTGCTGTAGGGACCTGAACTGCAGCAACAGGGCCGTTTGCTGCGTTTGCCTCATGTCTATGCTGTGCCTCCTCCCGTGCCTTAGACACAACCTGATTTCGCTCCACCTCAGACAGCAGAGTCCGCATAAGGATATTACAGTCATCCCAATCAGGTTTATGACTCGCCAAACACCCTTCAAAAACCGAGATAAACTTGCTTGGATTCGTAGAGAATTCCCCTGCCTGTGTCTTAAAAGCTGCCAGATCCACCGGATTAAAAGGCACATGGGTGTAAACCTGCATTGTAGTGGCTCGGCGATTATCTGTTCCAGGGCGGGCTATCCGAGTCTCAGTAATCAATGGATAGAATCCCACCGAGGGGGCAATCTCTGGGACCTGAGGCACCCTGTCTTTATATGGTGGGGGTGTTGGAGCCGAAGGGGACACCGACTCTGCCATCACAACCGGGGGAGGGTTCTGGGGACTAACAGTAGTTACTACCGAACCTGTCGGAGTCAAATTACACCTTTGCAAAAGATCTGACCTATTTCTTAACAACATAAACAACTGTACATACATATGTTCATTCCATTTACCCGTACGCTGACAAAACAAAAGCAATTAAAGGACCGTATTATAATTAAGTGATCCCTCCGGTGGCCACCTTTCCTGGTCCTCTAGCTGATATTGAGGCCAGTCTACTGTACAGAATCTTTTCAGTTTACTTTTAATCAACGGATCCGATCCAAACACTTTCCAGTTCACCAGAATGCATTCTAAGGGTGTACACCTTGCCCTGCCTACAGTACTCTGCCCCTGCCCCATATTAGGGAGACTCTGGGCGTCCCCAAGTCAAAACAGGTAGACACTGGGCGTCCCCAGGTCAAGACAGATAAAGTTCCCACTGGACTATTCCTACCTTATCCACAGGACCGGTTCCCCACCGTCGCCCGCAGCTGCTTCTCCACTACTCAAGCGCGTTGCACCGTTGTGCCCTCCGGGGTCGACCAAACCACGTCTCCGCCGAGGCCCCCGATGAAATCACCGGTGCGCGCTGGGCGTCGGTCGTCGCCGCAATCCGTCGACCTCTGAGAGGGGTCCGGGCAAGGCTAAATTTCTGCCTCGAGCCCCACGTTGGGCGCCAAGACTGTTGCTGGCACAGAGGTGCCCGAGGCAAAGCAACAGGGGTTCGTTGCCCGGCGTGCTTCGCGCCAATAAACACACCGGGGTGGAGAAACAATCAAAGGTTTATTTGAGATCTCAAAGTGGTGCAAGGAGACAGGCAAATCTCAAATCGAGCACACAGAACAAAGCAGCTTCTCTCTTCTTATACTTTACAATTAACCCCCCCCTTCTCTCCCCCTGTATCACCCCCCCCCACTCCCCCTACTCCCCCTCCCTTCTCTACCGAAGACATGTCTATACATTTAAGCCGTTAAATCATTCTAGGGCTATAAATCTAGCTTGTTAGTAACATTCCTCTAAACAATCATTGGGTCCTATTTACTCTAGTTTACTACCCCTCCTCCAGCTAGAAACATGCAAACCTCATCATTATTGCTTAGGACCTGGTTATAAGCAAGGTCGTAATAGGTAACTGACTATTTACACATTCCAATTCCTGTCCTTGGCTTTTGAGGCCGCTTAAAATTAAACATGGAAGAACAGAGTTTAAACATGGAAGAACTCTGGTTCATATATAGGCCTAATGACACCATCAGAAGCATTATGATGTACTAGCTCTATTGGAGAGCAGCAGCACTGGGAATAAGCTATCATCCTTGGGATTGAATCACTTTAAAAAAAACCACAGATATTGTAAAATCAGGCAAAATATTAAGATGTTTCAAGGGAAATTCTAGCCAATACACTTTGGTTTTGTACTACACTGAAGGAGAACTGGGGCTTCTATTCTGCATCTCAGGCAATAAAGTGTCAGTCTTTCTGACATTACTATAAGGTTACACTGTACTTAGTATTCTTACTGGAAAAGGTTCTGGGTATGTTGACTGCATCTCATAAGCACTCTCCACACCTCCATCTGCCAGATGCTTAGAAGCTATTCCCCAAAAATGAACCCTCTGCACATGTTCTGTTGTGGAGATTTTTCCCTGTTCTTTCTTTCATCTGTTTCTTTTTGGTTGACGGTGATTGTATTACTATTAGAAGCAAAAAAAGGGATAGATTGTGCCTTTAGAAACAGCCTGGGTAGGGAGAAGCACAAAGATGTGACAACCCAGGCTCAGGAGCCCATTGAAGGACTTGGGACTTTCACAGACTATCCCAATTTGTTCTATGCTCCCACCTTGCTCCCAAGAGGAAGTAATTTGCCACTCTTCATTACCAGTAGCAGATTACTTCCCTCTCCTTCCCCACTCTGGCCAGAACAAAGGCTCCACCCAATCTCCACCCATCTGTATGGTGGGACAGGGAAAGTATTGGGCATGCAGGCCCATCTCTCCTCTATGTCTGCAGCTGAGATGCAGCCAAGGCAAGACTGGAGTGGGGGATATGAAGGTCTTACTTCCCTTTGCACTCCTACTCAGCCATGCAAGTCTGGGCCACAACCTTGCTCAAAGACAGTGGATCTTAATGGCAAAGCTTTTGAAACACAAAGAATGATTCTGAATAAGGACTTGCTCTTTTCACCACCTGCATCCATTGACCAGGCCTTTTTTACTTCTTCCTGAAATGGTGTGGAAATTACATATATGTAAATTTATACTATTAATTAAATATAAAATGAGCAAAACATTGAGTGACTGAGGACCAAGTTGGTTTTCAACCATCCTGTTTGGTCAGAGCAGGGGCCATGATTTTCTTCTTTTTCTAGGGGAGAACTTCTACAGAAACTTCTCCCCACTCTCTGATGTTTCAACTATTGTGGCAAGGTTTTCTAGGTTAGCTAATGTCAGCAATATTTCTTTCTCACGGCAAAATTAGCTGTTTAATCTGCATAGCCTAAATGTATGCTACAGATCCACCATCCTCAATTAGTCCATTACTAATGGTGGATCTACAGTATACATCCGGACCCTGTTTTCTCTCTAAAGTACACCAGAAGCTCATATCCATAAATTAAAAAAACATTAATTTAAAAAATCCTGCTCAGAGTTCTGTTGTTCAGTCTAGCACTTGTGCAGAGACCTCTTTTTGGCTTTTTACTTTTATGCATTTGCCTCAAAGAATTTTACTTTCCACAAGGATCATCCCCTGAAGAATTTTCAGTTTCAGAGATCCGCATTCCACTAAAGTGTTGTTTCAAGACTCTGAAGGATGGCTGGTTTTTAATCAGCCTAGCAAATTACAGCCTGGTGGAGATTTACTTTAGGATTTTCAGTTTTGATGAAAACAAAAGTGGGAAGGAGCAAAGATTCAATTTCCTTTGCCATTAATCGCAGGTTAAAGTCAGGGCTGGATTAACTCTCCTGTGGGCCCGGAGCTATTAGATTTTGTGGGTCCCCTGGGGGTTTGGAGTGGGGGAGTGGGCTCAGGGCTGGGGATTTCGGTGTGGGAGGGGGTGCAGCTCCAGCTTGGGGGGGCTCTGGGGTGGGGCTAGGGATGGAACAGGGGGTTGGGGTGCAGCAGGAGGTTCAGGGTGCGGGTTCTGGGTGGGAGTTTGGGTGCAGGAGGGGGCTCAGGGCTGGGATAGGGGGTTGGGGTGCAGGTGGTGTTGTGGTGCAGGAGAAGGTGAAGGCTCCAGCCAGGAGGCACTTACCTCGGGCGGCTCCTGGTCAGCGACACAGCAGGGCTAAGGCAGGATCCCTGCCTGCCTTAGCTCCGCGCTGCTCTGCTACCCAAGGTGGCCGGCATGTCCAGCCCCTAGGCAGAGGGACTCTGTGTGGTGCACGCTGCCCGTACCCACAGGCACCACCCCCGCAGCTCCCATTGGCTGCGGTACCTGGCCAATGGGAGCTGCGGCGCCGGTGCTGGGGGTGGGGGCAGCGCACAGAGATTCCCTGAAGGCCCCTCACCTAAGGGCCACAGGGGCACATCGGTGAGCCAGTGCTCAAGGCTTCAGCCCCAGGAGGGGGCGCCGAGGCTCAGGGACCGGAGTCCAGCCCACGGCGTGGACACTTGCCGCGGACCGGATGAAAAGAAGCAGCGGGCTGCATCTGGCCTGCGGGCCTGCAAGGCCACCCTTAGCCCGGGGCCCTATTTGCCGCCCCTAAAGCCCCTGCATTAATCCGGGCCTGGTTAAAGTGTTGTGTGAAATATACAAGCCTTGGGAGGGACATCACTTTTTGAACTTTTAACAAAGCATCCAACTTAAGAAATACATTGCATTGTGTATTTGGCTAATGGAAGCATTAGTCTGTGATATGCAGAAGGAAGTGTTCATATTTGGAAGAAACCTTGACAATCTATATCACATTAGTCAAAGATAGCACAACTGAGCAGTACCTGTAGCTAATGGTTTATCAGATTACACTACAGAACATTCAGCATGATGTAATGCATCATCATAAAAAGTTACATATATATTTGCAAAAGCAGCTATATCACTCATATTTTGAGAATACCTGACCCCCCCAAAAAAATCAAGCTATTAGTAGCACTAATAGGTGCCAGTAGTATTTATAGCCTGTTATTTATACGTCTTTAGCAAGTCTATCAGTAGTTGTTACAATGATTTTTAACATTGTTCATTGCTTTAATTCCAGGTCTTTGTCTGTATCTCAGTGTTCATACTATAATTAAAGCTGACGGTTGTTTAATACATGGGATAGTGTCACTATAATAGGCAACACTTCAAAGGTGCAAAATTTAACATATGTGCCAATTTCACTGACCCTAATGGGTTTAAACTTTGTTTTGCTTTTTATAGCAGAGCTTAAAATAGGCAGACAGAGACAATTCTACTGAACAAGTCCAATCAGATTAACGTTACAAAATATTTTACTCAAATATAAATCTATTTCATTAGAGCAATTGAAAGCTAAACTACAAAAAGACGTGTAATGAGACAATAAGAGCAGATTTAAAAACAAGAGCTGGGCAAAAAAAAATTGGCCAAGGCTTTTCCTCCCCAAAAATTAAAATTCAGGTTGATCAAAGCAATTCATGAATTTGTGGCAAATTCATCAAGTTCTTTTGATCCCTACCCGCTCCTCCAAAAAAAAAAAAAAAAATGCAGCTTTTAACCCTCCCAAAAATATTTTCACAGGTTTAAAGGACATATTGATTCAAAATTACTTTACATTTATTTACATTTATTTTTTAAATAAATTAAAAAGCTAAAATGATTGAAAGCAGAATATTGTGTCAATTGAAACATTTTGTTCAACCCAAAACTATTTTTCAACATTTCAGTTTACCCTCTCCCCCTTCCCCCCCCCCCCAAAAATACTTTAAAAATTTTAAAATGTTGCTTTGGGTCAACACGCAATCATTTTTGTCAATCTTTCAATAGGTACTGTGACCTGGAAAACAAAACAAAACTAATTCACACACCTCTTGAAACATTCTCTTCAACTGTGGCATAGGTCATGCCTAGACTGGCTTCAAATTAAATCATGTTGCATCAGTCTAAACTCTCTATGCTTGAAGTTTGCAGAGGGACATCTCCATCAGTGGCTAAAATCCCTGTGTAGACACAGGAAACAATCTTGGGATAGTTAGAAGGGAAACCAGAGGCCAAAGTGAGAAAGATAATGTGAACAAGCATAATTTTGGGATATCTGAAATAAGTTAACACAAATTCATTCCTGTAAAAAAAATTAATATTTATGTACAGCTAAATAAAGAGGTCTCAGTTATATTTCAGTGAGTAACAGTGGCACTTTGTGTCTATTTAGGTAGAAGGTAGAACACTTTATTCCCTACAGCTTTCACAAAAGGATATATCTTCTGTCTACCCTCTCTGCTTCTTCCAAAGTGCCAGTCAGAATGAATGTGGGTAGCTCCTATGTATTTAATTCTATTTTAGTGAGTAAAAGGCTAACCGGTTGTCTGAATTTTTAGTCATTAGATTATTATTTTTCTAAGATATAATTAAGAACTTTAGAGAATATAAACATATTTGCAAATTGTTAAAGGAAAAAGGATTTCCCCTTAGCCTGACTTATGCATTGTTTTTTTTTTAAAGTATAGAACTGTCCTCTGTTCCTTCCCTTTCTCCTCCCCATCATGAAATAGCTTTCTTTCTTGTAATTAGCACATTCTTTTTAACTTGTTTCAAAAATAGAAAAGAGCAGGTTTTCCATACTTTGACACTGAGAATGTGTTACATGAATGGAATTTCAAACAGACCATGAAATGCTGATATATGCAAATGCTTTGTCTTTTGATTACTTCCAACAAAACTGCTTTTTCTGTACATTGAATAATGCATAGTTTACAGAAGAAATTCAAAAGGGAGCTAAGTTTAATAGCACCAGCACAGACCTTTGAAGCTCCCAGGCAGCATAAGATAACAACATACCGGGAAGTATAAAACAGTTATGGCCAGATTTGAAGTCAGCAAGAGCTGAAGGCATATCTAAGGGCAGAGTTTGGCCCCCAATGTAGAATAATAAATGTACTTAACTGTAGAGGACAACCGGACTAATCTTAAACATCAATCAGAGTTTTCATAATAAAATCTAAGGCCTGATCCAAAAATAAATGGAGAAACTCCCATTGGACTGCAATAGGCTTTGGATCAGGCCCTAAGGGATGAATCCTGGCTGAGTCTGTGTACTTTTCCACTAGCTCCAATACCTTTTTTTTGGGCCAGGGGCAGCGGGGGGGGGAGCAGAAGCGGTCTTCTCTTTTTTATTTTTACTAGAGACAGTTGCATTAAAACAGGTTCTGTGGGTCTTCAGAGCTTATCAATTCCTAGAGTCTGACTGGCTGCCAACAGTGTGTCTTGTATGGAATGACTATTCCCTAATTCATTCCCTTCTAAGCACAATGCAAGCTCCCTGAAAAACAAAGAAACCCAACAATGCAGTGTTCCTTTAGACAAGCTTCCACAGTTTCAAAGGAGGGATAATCATCCTCAAGACCTGCTCTTCCTCTTCGCACATGTCTCCAGGCCATTTGCACTGGGGTTGCCTCTTTCAATCCCTTCCACACCACTCAGAAGAGGAAAATGTTTCAGTCTATGGCCTTCGTATACATTTTCAGAATTTTGCCTGCCACCTTCGGTGAGCAATGAGGATTTTCTACTTTCTAATTTCATCTAACACCAAAGGTATCATCTGTGTTGGGATATGTAAGGGTTAAGTAAAGGCCTGGGTAGCTGCTAGCATAGTATTAAGGAGTAGAGTCACAGGCAGGCACCGTTCTTCACTTGATAGATAAGTGTTATCCCTCACCCTCCCCTTCAGCTTGTTGGAAATAAATAAGCGTTACAGCTGCATAAGGAATGTAGTTGTCTAAAGGATACCTTTGTGTAAAGAAGCGTTATCTCCCCCTCCCTTCCTTTCCCAGCTACATAAACGAGCTCGGGGTCATGGACCCTTCTTTCCTTCCCTGTGAACTGCTGATTAGGGGGACTTGTGGCTACAATTACTGCAAAGAAATGTATCTTCAAGGTAAAAATGTCTATATGATATGCTTAATGATGTAAATAGGGGTGAGTATAATAATATCCAGCTTATAGCTTAATATTCATTATATGGGCATTCATATTACTAAATAAGGGTTTTAGGGTGTTGTAGTAAATGTAGATATTTACATATTAACTTAGATAAAAGAGTGTGATGTAATTAACTCAGTGCTTACTCGACAATTGGGTCGAGAGGAACAAGTACCGCAATAAAGAAGCCCGTTTACTCAATCAGTGCCTCTAGGTCCCCCTGCTCATTCTCTAACAATCTGGAATTTCTGACAAAAAAAAAAATTCCAATGGCAACACATTTGTTATCCTGAGAGGACCGTGATTTATGCTGTGCTCTTGGGTTATTCCCATTTCACATAAGTCTTGAGATGTTTATTAATTTGAAAGCCCCAGAGCTAGAAGGCTTAGAAGAAAAGGGGAAAAGCCAGCTCATTTACATAAATTATAATGTCACTTACCCATAGCTTCATGTACAGTGTTTTGTTGCTTTAACTGAAATGTGTCTATATTCTGATTGTATAAAGGACAGTAAATTATTATTGTAACTCATGAAAGGTCATAGAAATTGTGCTGTAGTTTGCAGCAAGACTGACCACCAGTAGCAGCACAGCGCTGACTTTACAGCAGCCTGAGAAGTGGGGTGGCACAGAGCTGACTTTCCAGAACCATTGGTGCTGGAACTAAGGATGCTGGGGGTGTTGTCACACCCCCTGCCTTGAAGTGGTTTCCATTACATACAGGGTTTACAGTTTGGTTTAATGGCTCTCAACACCCCTACTATAAAAATTATTCCAGCACCTATGGTAGCCACACATTGGAGCAGGATGCAGTGGTGCCAACTTCTCTAGACTGGGGCATACAGACTGAGAAGAGCCACCTCCTAACATCCCTGGAAACCCACTGAATCTAGTTGTACTTATAAATGGAGTTTAGCTGGGTAGTTTGCTTTAGGACTAAGAGTTCTGGACCTCAACCAGACAAACAAATAGTACTTGTTGGCTATGCTGATAGTGGTTGGGCTTTGTTCATTTCTTGTGAATAAATATATATAGGGTTGTGTTTATTTTCCCCTCTTCCCTCAAATAAAGGTATTTGTGGTTCCATGTTCTCCAAGGACTGAGTACTAGTGAGTGGGGAAGAGCCACATAGAAAGGTGATCAGGGAGAGTAGATGTGATTTCCCAGAGCCAGAAAGTAGTAGTCCATCTCTGGGCTGGGGCTCAAGCTACAGCTTTATTTATTTTAGAAGAGGACCCATACACAGATTGAATCCAGCCCTTGTTGCTGCCCTTAACCCCTGCCAGAACAGCTACAAATTAATTGTTTCATAAGGATTGGTTAGTGAAAAATTAGGTTAGTTCTCATGCTGTTGATTGGACAGCATAGAGGCCTTCAACTGCTTTATGCACCTCCATGATGTTCTGTCCTAAGCCAAAACTAGTGCATTAAGGAACAGAATGCCTATGAGGGACAGCCACCATGTTTTGGGTCTCTTCCAACCTGCTTTCACTGGATCAAAGCCAAAGATGATTTTCATAAGGAAGTTGGTAGGCATTTGGAAAAGATGACCATACCACCTTAGACCTGGTCTACACTTGTGGGGTCATGTAGGGTACACATAGCTACAAGAAGCACTGAAATATTCCAGTAGGGAGCGGAGAAAGACTCTGGCAGGGGGAGCTGCCGGAGTTTTCCCCATTGCCTTACCCCCTCCTCCCAGAGCCTCTCACTGCAGCAGACAAAGACTCCCATATCAGGGAGGCAGCCAGACACTACACGGCTAAAAATGGCACCGTAGATATGGGAGACATTGCATAGGCATGTAGAGACCCATGGAGGGCATATAGCCCAAGGGGTCAAGAATGAAGGGCTCTCTACTGACCTAAGCAGTGATTCACCATCTACACTGCTATTTGTACCTATGCTAGCTGGGGATACAGTGTCTGTAGTCTACACACTGACTCAAGTGTAGACTTATCCTCGGAATGGGACCTGTTGAGTTAGAAGATGGATCTCTTGGAGGGGTTGAAGAGAAAGGGGATCATACCTGAATATGTGGTGGTTGTGGTCAGGAATGAGATGGTTTAGGGAGGACGTTATTAAAGAGATTCATCTTATGACAAAATGTTGGCTTCCTCAAGATCCCCTGACCAGCTCAGTTAATGCACTAGTAAAGGATGTGCATTTTAAACACAACAAAAAATTAATTTCTTTTTAATTGTTATCATCTAGATGCCATATCACACATTATTGGAAAAAATATGACCCCTCCTTCTGTGAAATTGTGGTATAGTAAAATATGGACTGTTCTTAAGAACATCAGAATGGTCATACTGGGTCAGATCAAAGGTCCATCTAGCCCAGTATCCTGTCTTCCAACAGTGGCCAATGCCAGGTGCCCTAGAGGGAATGAACAGAACAGGTAATCATCAAGTGATCCATCCTCTGTCACCCATTTCCAGCTTCTGGCAAACAGAGACCAGGGACACCATCCCTGCCCATCCTGGCTAATAGCCATTGATGGACCTATCCTTCATGAATTTATCTAGTTCTTTTTTGAACCCTGTTATAGTCTTGGCCTTCACAACATCCTCTGGCAAGGAGTTCCACAGGTTGACTGTGTGTTGTGTGAAGAAATACTTCCTTTTGCTTGTTTTAAACCTGCTGCCTATTAATTTCATTTGGTGGCCCCTAGTTCTTGTGTTATGAGGAGAGTAAATAATACTTCTTTATTTACTTTCTCCACACCAGTCATGATTTTATAGACCTCTATCATATCCCCCCTTAATTGTCTCTTTTCCAAGCTGAAAAGTCCCAGTCTTATTAATCTTTCCTCATATGGCAACCATTCCAAACCCCTAATCATTTTTGTTGCCCTTTTCTGAACCTTTTCCAAGTCCAATATATCTTTTTTGAGATGTGGTGACCATATTTGCACACAGTATTCAAGATGTAGGCATACCATGGATATATATAGAGGCAATATGATATTTTATCTTATTATCTATTCCTTTCTTAATGATTCCCAACATTCTGTTCGCTTTTTTGACTGCTGTTGCACATTGAGTGGATGTTTTCAGAGAACGATCCACAATGACTCCAAGATCTCTTTCTTGAGTGGTAACAGCTAATTTAGACCCCATCATCTTATAGGTATAGTTGGGATTATGTTTTCCAATGTGCATTACTTTGCATTTATCAGCATTGAATTTCATCTGTCATTTTTTTGTCCAGTCACCCAGTTTTGAGAGATCCTTTCGGATTTCTTCGCAGTTCTGCCTGGGATTTAACTATCCTGAGTAGTTTTGTATCATCTGAAAATTTTGCCACCTCACTGTTTACCCCTTTTTCCAGAACATTTATGAATATGTTGAATAGGACTGGTCCCAGTGCAGACCCCTGAGGGACACCACTATTTACTTCTCTCCATTCTGAAAACTGACCATTTATTCCTACCCTTTGTTTCCTATCTTTTAACCAGTTACCAATCCATGAGTGAACCTTCCCTTTTATCCCATGACCACTTACTTTGCTTAAGAGCCTTTGGTGAGGGACTTTGTCAAAGGCTTTCTGAAAATCTAAATACACTATATCCACTGGATCACACTTGTCCACATGCTTTTTGACCCCCCTCAAAGAATTCTAGTAGATTGGTGAGGCATGATTTCCCTTTACAAAAAACATGTAGACTATTCCCCAACAAATTATGTTCATCTATGTGTCTGGCAATTTTTGTTCTTCACTATGTAGTTTCAACCAGTTTGCCGGGCACTGAAGTCTTGTAATAGAAAAGCTGCCCCACTAAGTATATACACAAAAGAAGCTCCAAACAAGATAATAGGTCAAAATTTGGTCACCCTTTCCAGCATATTCAGAGGACGATGACTCCTCAGCTGGCAAGCCAGAATTTTTAGCCCGGTTCTCTGAGTACTAACCTGATGCTGAACAAATAAAGCACAATATAGTATGTTATGTTTTATTGTAACTTTGCCCTAATAAAAAGTCTCAAAAAAAAGAAAAAAGAAAAGAAAATAGATCTCGTCATTCAACTTGAATTTGTACCATTTGATGTTTTCAGTCATTCAGAGATGCTTCCTCTGAATAGTTAGTGAAAGGGACTGCTATAAAAAGACATGTTCTCTGGTTGGAGGAAACATGATCTAGTGGATGGGGCACTGGGCTGGGAATCAGGAGACCTGGATTCTCTTCCTAGCTCTGCCACTAACATTAGGCAAGTTGCTTCACTCCTCAACCCCCCTTTTTCTGCCTTATCTATACAGGTTGTAAGCTCTTAGGGGGAGTGAAAGAACTGTCTCTTACTCCATGTTTCTAGCACAATGGGACGCAAATCTGAGTTGGGGCCTGTAAGTACTATAGTAATACACTTTAACTCTTTCTCTGCTGCTCAGCAAAGAAAAGAGCAAACATTCTAGCTCATTAGCCATCTCCTATATTTTGGAATAATCTGCAGACATTTTCTATGAATCTTTTCAAGCTGGTGTTCTTTGCTCCTCCAGAACCCTTCTTGGTTCAACTTTAATTCATTCCCAATATCTATATCTTTTATTTTAGTTCAAAAAAGTGAGCAATGTGATTAAATGAGAGCTATTTCCCCTGACACACAAAGATATGGCATTTCCAATGGAAGAAAATATAGAAAATTAGTATAGAAATAACACCAGTTGTAAATGTTCTCATTTGTCAAACTTGCCCCAGCACAAAGGTCCCTCAGAAAAGAAAATACAAGGTGAAACCCAATACCTATTAGCACAGATAATTGGCAATAGACAGCATTTGTTAATTTTTCCACAGAAAATAATTCCATATATTCCATCAACTAGATACTTTGGTGAATTCATGCAAATGGTAAAAGTTCCCATCCCTCACTCTGCATTACAGAAACCCTATGAAATTCTGCAAGAACTCAAAGTGTACTAGGAACCAGGGCCGGCTCTGGCTTTTTCGCCGCCCC
>NW_020664561.1:17478499-17529589 GCF_002925995.2 Terrapene triunguis | reverse complement strand
TTGGGTGCCTGGTGCCTGGAGCCGGCCCTGCTAGGAACACAGGGTTTTATTAATACAGTTCATCAAGCCACTGGCAATGGAGAATATCTGGTGCTTCAGAGAAAGGCAAAGAGAGAAAAATAATGTACCCCCACTAACTGTTCATAACTTCCTGTCAGTAGTGAAGACAACTGCCTCATGCAGAGAATTGTTGCTCCACATCCCAAGCTGTCCTGCCCCTATTTCTCCATCTTTGCCCTCATTAGCTGCAGCAGCTGGGGACAGGTCTCTCCATAACTGACATTTCTCACAGCTGAGCCAGTTTAGGGCTGGTTGTGCTGTCTGCTGGCAGGGAGGGTTCCTACCCCTTTCTTCCCTGTGTTTTGTGGGGGGGTTGTAGACACTATTCTTAGGAAGGAAAGTCCCTCATGTCCCAGTTGATTAGTTTGTGTCCTGAAAGGCATGGGTTGCTTACATTTACCTTAGCCTGTGTCTTCTCAACCCAAATATTATTGATCATGGTACTTTTGAGATGCTTGTTACTGTGCATATATTTCTTCCTTTTTAAAATGATAGCCAGTGCTCTAAAGAATGAGAAGGAAAACATGAAGACAAAGAACATTTTTAAATTCTATACTGCTTATTAAGTAGACGGCCACATTTTTAGGTGGCTTAAAATGAGCCTCTAAATTTTGCCACCATAAAAATACATGATTGGTCATGCAAGTGTTTGAGTCTGCAAAACAGCACACATGCCTGTACTTGAGCACATAAGTGTCCACCTATAAACACCTTCAAACAGGTATGCACATAGGATGTTGATGTAACTTTGCAGTTGAAAACACTTGTGCATTCATTTTTATTGATGCATAATTTGAGGCTACGACTGTATATTTGGAACTTACAATGAGTTCTCTTGTTTTGTTTGGGGTAAGCCAGTGACATTCTATTTTCAAGAAAGTAGGAGTGAGAGGAAGGAGTGAGAACAAGGAGCAGAGAGATGGCAGGGAACATAACTACAGAGAAGGCATCAGAGAAAGATAAGAGTAAGAAGAGGAGGAGGAGTGGCAGAAGTTAGAGCATCAAATACAGAAAAGCATGGAAATTGCCAATAGTTCTAAATAGAAAGAAACTAAAGTCTAGAGATGAGTATATCACTAGAAAGCTAATCAAGAAAGAAAACAAATACCCTATCTTTTCAAAATCAACGTAGGAAGTAAAAGCTGGGTGGGGTTAGCTGTGATCTGAATCTTTTCAGATCATGTTTTCATTTTCTTATATTTGTCTTTGCTGCACTAGTCAAATGCTTACTAAAATTGGCATACCAAGTGGCATTACACAAACACTGGGGGACAGAATCTTCACTCTGAAATAGATTAGGAACATTTACTATGGTAGTTCTGACCATACATTTGTAGGCACCAGAGGCAAAGGTCATTACTGAAATGCTAAGACTTACGGTATGTTGAACCATTCTGGTGATGACATTTCCATCAGAAGTTTACTAATGTGCTGCACATGACCAGCATGTTTGCCAGTCTCCTAAACTACTTTAATCCACTCTGTACTGACCTTCAGATCCAATTAACTTCCAGCTAATGGAACACTATGTTAAAAGGAATTCCTGATATTACTTGAAATTCCCAGATGACACCCTTAGCCAACTATAGTAGAAGAGCTGAAAAGCAGCATGTGTGAGGCCTAATGTGAGAACATCATTTAGATCTGCCTCTAATTTAGGCTGTCTATACTTTGGACACAAGTTACATTTCAATTTTCTTGTTTGGGTGAGTCATGTTCAAGGCACCTTAACCGACTGTACATTTCTTTCTTTGACATGAAGCCCTCTCACAAATCCTAATACAAATCAGTGTTCCTATGAAAAAATACCAGTTTGACATTGAATAAGAGAGCTACTTTATGTATTGATGACTGGGGCAGACACCATGGGTTAGTTTCCTCCCCCAGCTGCGGACAAAGCTATTTTGGGGACTCCTTAATTCTGGCACTGGGGGGCATGCCTGACCCTGGTCTCAGCATTGCTATAAGGTGCAACAGCTTATAATGGCCCTCTCTGGACTGTTATACTAGCACAGAATAGCCACCGATCAGTGTGCTCTGGCCATGTTTCTTCATTCACTGGCCTGCCCTGTCAGTCCCTCAACATAATGCTGTCTTTAGCCTGCCATAGGACTCTCCCGTCTCATGACAGGGTATTCTGCATGGGCTTCTTATAGCCCCCTTTCCAGTGTTGGAGCAGCACAAATGAACTGTATTTTAATAAAGAATCTGTGTGTGTGTGTGTGTGTGTGTGCGCGCTACTGTAGTAGAAACAAACTGTCATTATTATTACTAAAGTTGGGGGGAGGGGCAGGTGGGCAAAGTCATCTTTGCTAAGTAGGGAAATAACTGTGGAGTACTGCAAACCCCTATCACAGTATTGCTCCCACTGAACTAGTCTCACAGTGCATATAATGAAGGCCCCAATCCTTTTTGCCCATGCCCAGCCTAAATATCAAGCTGTGTGCTGGACAGCAAGTGGTAGAGGAATCCTCCTCCCAGGCCTTAGAGACTACATCGACACAGCCCACAGCAGCGAGTTGCAGAGCCCCAATTGACAGACTTGGGCTTGTGCTACAGTGCTACAAATAGCTGTGTAGACACGTGGGCTCAGGCTGGAACTAGAGCTCTGAAGCCTAGAGTCAGGGATGGGCTTCAGATCCTGAGCTGCAATGTTTGCACAGCTATTTTTAATGCTGTGGAGCAAGTCTGAGTGTTGACCCAGGCTATGCAACTCAGTGCTGCGGGCTACCGCTCGCTGCGTAGACATACCCTGAGCGGCTGTGGAGCCACTTCGTCAACACAACTGAAGCCCTGACACAGGATAGGGAAAGGAAACATGGGAGGAGGAGATGCTCCTCTCTCTTGGACCTATCCCATGCAGACCGGTGTGCAGGGAGCTGTGGCTGAGCTAAACTCCCAACTGGGCTGCTAACAGGAGATATGCACCCAGCATGCCCCTCTTCCCCCAATGATAACTGCTCTCCCTCCCCCATACAGTGATACTGCACTAGTTCCACTGCCAGGAGGTTCTGCTACAGGTGCAGAGGGTCATGTTGTATTTGTCCATAGGCAAACCCGATATGTGGATAAAAATGATACTTTCTACACCTGCACATTTTGAACCAGATTTTTAGCTGGTGTAAGTCTGTGTACTTACATTTATTTCAATGGAGCTTTTTTCATGTACACCAGGTGGGAATCTGGCTCTTTGTTTTTCATTTTCTAAGAACTTTCTAACCAATACAAGTCCTTTAAAAACTAAGCCATGTGGGGGATAAGTAAGAAATCAGTTAAGAAAAACTCTACAAGTCTTCAATGGAGTTTCTTTAATCCAAAGTCCGTGGTGTTCTCAGCCTCTTTGCTCACATATACATTGGGCACCTAGAGCCACACATCTTGTTACATACTTACATTGTCATTACTGGCTCATCAGGATTTATAGCATATAGCCTTAAGATCATGTTAATAGAATGCTACTCCATAGAATGGATACTGTACTTTGTAACCTCAGGTACTCAAGTGATGAACAGCCTTTTGTAATACTCTGGTGGAAACAAAATTTTGAATAATCTTTCTAGAGCAGAGGTGGGCAAACTATGGCCTGCAGGCCACATCCGGCCCGCGGGACCGTCCTGCCCGGCCCCCGAGCTCCTGGCCCGGGAGGCTAGTTCCCCCGGCTCCTCCCCTGCTGCCCCCCCTTCCCCGCAGCCTCAGCTCACTTTCTCCGCCGCCGACTCAATGCTCTGGGCGGTGGGGATGTGAGCTCCTGGGGCAGCGCAGCTGCAGAGCCTGGCCTGACCTGGTGCTCTGAGCTGTGTGGTGGTGGCGGCGGCGTGGCCCAGCTCCAGCCAGGCGGCGCGGCTGTAGCGCCGCCAGCCACCGGTGCTCCAGGCAGTGCAGTAAGGGGGCACGGAGCAGGGGGTGTGGATAGGGGTTGGGGCGGTTGGGAGGGGGAACAGGGGGTTGAATGGGGGCAGGGATCTGGGGGGGCAATCAGGAAGGAGAGGGGGTTGGATGGGGCGGCAGGGGGCAGTCAGGGGCAGGGGTTCCGGGGGCAGTCTGGGGACAGGGAGTGGGGGTGTGTGGATGGGGCAGGGGTGCCCGGGGGCCATCAGGGAATGGGGGGGTTGGATGGGACAGGAGTCCAGGGGGGCAGTTAGGAGGTGGGGTCCGGGCATGACCCCCTCCCCTAACCGGCCTTCCATACAATTTACGAAACCTAATGCGGCCCTCAGGCCAAAAAGTTTGCCCGCCCCTGTTCTAGAGCATGCCATCTCTCTATTGAAGTGACTTGATTTTTTTTTCCCTAGGGAAAAAAAAAAACTTTCATTTAGCAGCTTCAGCCTTCATAAATCTACTTTTACATTTCAATTTAGAAAAACTTCAGGCCTAACTATTTGGGATCTCAGCCATGCCTTGTGTTCCATTCTTTAAGGGTGAAAATTTTCTAAAGTGTTTTTAGTCAATGATTCATGTATTTGTGCCTCTATTGACCAAGCAGCATGCTAAGAATTCTTTCAAGTGGTTCTGATGACTTCACCATCAAACCCAAGAAGGAACATTGCTGGAACTTAAAACGCTTCTCCGCTGTAGAATTATTTCTATGTAAATCACAAAGTCCATTAATGACAGTTTTCAGCATGAAAAATACTTGAATGGAAATATTGTGTGAGCGCTGCTCTCGTACTAAAATTGATTGACACATTTAAAGTACTTATAATGGCTTGGCAATTTCAGCTCTGAGCCCACTTCTCAGTTCCCACTTAAGTCCAACAGCAAGTCTTGAGGTCCTTGCTCAGGCAAACTCTCATTGAAATTTTAGGAGTCATGAGGCTTAAGGCATCAGTGATATACCATCAACAGCACAAATAGTTTAATAGTCTACAAAAAAACTTCACAACTGGTAGGCAGCTGGCGATCCTCAAAACGGGGCTTATGGGCAGCATAGGCTCTGCACTGCATTGAATCCATCCAAATGTTTGTAAACACTCAGATCCTCAAATGGATGTGGCTCTATAAGTGCAGGGTATTATGTCATTTTATTCATTATTATATGACAGCACTGATCACACACGCTATGTAAAGAAAAAATTTATTGTCAACAAGTTGCATTAGGATTATTGCAAACTGAATTTATAGCTGGTAAAATTTAAAGCGCTGATATTTGGTATCATTAATTGAAGCTACATATATCCTTAAATCCATCCACTACCATCCTGTTTATTCTTAAGTACATAGGAGATTACCTGCAAAAGTAAACTGAAATGTGAAGCAAGCATGCCACCCACTGCTATGGTAGCCAGTGCTAACTGAACAAAACATTGGGACCAGGATTTCATGAAAGTGCACTTTCCCTGCTACCAGCTAAATGCTTTTTAGTGGAAATTTGACCCAAATCCTTAATCCAACTCAGAAGCTTTAATTTTCTATGAGGTTCAAGAACATTTTTGTGACTGACCTCCCTCACCCCTGAATTTTTGCCGCCTTCTTTAACATCCTGATTTTGGCAAGGACTGGAAGAGTGGATATCAAAACACCATAGATCTAATTTCATAGTATTCATACAACTCTGCTGGAAACAAATACTGGAAATCTCGTAACAGCCTCTTAAAATTCCCTCCAATTTCAAGACCAAAGTCTACATATATGCTTAATATGCTCTTGCATTTTTGTGGATGCACCTTTTGAAAATGAGGGTGATTATATAAAACCATAGAGGTACCTTTATGTTTAAGAGTAATAATATTTGGGAGATTACCACTTATTTCTCTCTCTTTCAAGGAAACCAGCAAAATTTAAGAAGCTCAGATTTATGTATAATGAAACAACCACACATTGCTAGCTAATCATAAACCAAATAAGGGGGGAAATGTATGATCAAAAACAACACCAGGAGTTAAAAACCCAAAGATAAAAGCATAGAAGAGAATAAAGAAAAGCAAGAGTTTAAATCCAGATGAAGCACAATGGTCAAATGCAGGCAATAGTAGTAATGTGTGTCTAAATCAGTAATAAATATTGTCCCAGACATCACAGAAGTACATTCCCATTTGAGCTTATTTGGTTTATATCCCTTCCACTAACAAAGTCTGAATAAGTGAGTTTCTCCATGCAGCCTCTGTTCTTCACTTTGTTTATCCATTGTGAATTGGCTAGTGGAATCTCAGGTCTCTATGGTTTGACATTAATGCTTTTCACTAAATACATTCTTTGGGTCATATTCATGGAGGTTTTGTATCAAAATATTGTAAGGAACTAAGAATAATGAAAATATTTATTTGATTAAAGACTCATTCATCTAATGGAAAATGCTCTGTTTGAAGCTAAAGATTTCTTTGGTATATTTGAAGCTTTAAAATTGTAGTTTTATTATAGTGATTAGAAAGTCAAACTGACTAGAAACATAAATCAAGCTCCATAGTCCTTTTTCATGACTAAAAATAAACACACAGCATAGACCATGAAAAGTAAATTACAATTTTAAAATTCTTTCAGTTTTAATAATACAAGCATTATAACTACCGCAAGATCTGTCTGATAACCAGAAATTCACATTACCAAAATGTTATGAGAAAGATGTTCTGATGAGATTTTCAGTCCAGTTGTATAGATGCAAGGGATTTGAACAATTCAGACATGCTTCGGAGGAGCAGGCAAAATTTATTTGCTCATCCAAACCTACAGACCTTCTAAAGTTCCCCAGTTAGAAGTAATAACATCACAATAATAAGACTCAGTTTTGAAAATTCTGGGCGTGCCTCTGTCCAGAATTATGGTTGCAGTTCTCAAAGGAATACTGAGAGTCATCATTTATTATTGCAAGTGTCTGTCTCAGGAAATGTAAGAGCATGATTTCTTTGTGAATAGCACCCTCTACATCTGAGAACTAAATATTTGAGTAGAGTGGGCAGAAGCAGTTCATGATGGTCAGACATATCAATTGTTCATTTAGTCAAAACTGTTAATTGTGCTGTCACAAGGCAGGAGCCATGTCTCAGACATAACTTTGTGCCGCTCCTCTGTAAAAGCTACTGGAGATTCATGGATGATGTGCAGGGACATATACGCTGCCTCCAGGAAGGTGGGCACCTTGCGCAGACATTCACTGCATAATTTAAAATAGGCAAAACAGACAGAGGATAGAAGAAAGGCAGGATCATGATCCTCATTTCACAGATGGGGAACAAAACACAGCGAGATTAAGTGACTTGCCCTAAATCACAAAAGGAGTTAGTGGCAAAGCCGAGAATAAAACCTGGATCGCCCAAGTCTCAGTCCAATAAATTTCCAGCAGACTGTCTTTTCTTGTGCTTGAGCTTGCACTCTTATTTTCCCTTGTAGTTAACATGTGGTTTTATTTCCATTAACACTATAAGGGTTATTTTAATGAATACATAGATTTGACTTAATCTGAATACATGTCTAATAAGCATGATTGTGACTTGAAAGTAGTAACAGATGAATGGCACTTGAAAATGTTCCTAACAAAGGTTCTCATCCAAAGTGACCCCAGGAATTGAAATACTTTTCTGAAGTATGTTCAGACTAGCCAAATCTGCTGAGACCTCAAAACCAAATTGGACATATCACAAGAACAGATTCCCTCACAAGATTCCTGGTACATCTGGTTTCTTGACTAGCTGGAATCTTTAGAAGCACAGCTGCTCTTATAGCATGTAATATATCCACTACCATTCCAACACTGTAGCTACTAGTTCAGAGGCATTACAATGGGAAATGATGATGAGGTGGGGCGGAAGAGATTAGCCAAACATTGTAGACTATCAAAGTTTGGTTTGGTTCAGTTCTACAGGAAATACCAGTAGTCCAGGATCAAGGCGAGAAGCGGTCTTCTCTTTTGTGTGTGTGTGGGGCGGGGCGTTACCCATCCCTACCGACCATTCAAAAAAGCTGAATGTTATAGCAAGATTTAGAAGACCAATCTAGAAAGTCATGCAAACCCCTATTGTCATGTTAATGATGAAAAACACCAACACTTTAGTTTAATGTTGAATTAAAATGAAGGTCTTGTGCACTTTATGGGGATGGTTATTTGCAAGGCTTCTGCCTCAGCATGTTATTCTGACTTCAGATGTTGTTTTTATTCTCTGCTTAGCTGTGATGTTTCCAGGATATGACATGCCTGTAAGATATATTTTCAAGTATGTTATAGACTATGCTGTAGGGCTGATGGGCAGCTGGTGACAGAATAAAAGGTCATTTTGAAAGTTGGATGTTAATGTATTCCATTTTTCATCACTGGGCACATTAGTTTGTCTAATGTATTATGTAAAATGTTTAGCTTTATTAATTATTAGTTACTAGAACACAGCTACTGGCTCACTCAGTTATGAGTTAGGAATGTGCCTGGTGGAGAAACTGCAAGGCTGAAGCTTGGAATAGGATCACAGAAGAGCAACTTAAAATCATGTGCGTATCTTTCAGGGCAAACACTGTTGAGGAGGAATATTGTATTTGTATGCAGATCATTTTTATATAATGTCCCCAAATTTGTAGCAAATATAACAAATTAGGGCATGCAGGGAGGGGGGAAATCTTTGTATTTATGCATGTATTTTTAAAAGCAATGTAACTGGCTTAGAGAGCTAGCTGTGGAGTTGAAATAATATGAATTCTGATCTTCTCATGTTACCTCACTTCCTGGATGGTGGGAATTCTGTAGAAAATCTCAACAGTGTCAGTCCCATAAATGGCTCCAAAGGGCAATAAGAGATCATGTAAAACATTTGCAAATAGAAATAGGGGAATATTTGGGATTATTAGATATTATCTGATCCAAATCCCACTGAAATCAATGGAAAGACTCCTAGAGATTTCAGTGGACTTTGGGTCAGGCCTAGGCTCATGGGAAATCATTCAAAAGGAAAGAATTCTGAAATAGTATAGACAAAATGTGTGTGACTAAAATAATGCTCAGCTGAACCTTTGCCCCAAACTCAAAATGAAACACTTCATTTGAAGGTCAAAAAAGTTGGGACTGTTATTAATGTAGTACCTAGTCTCTCTACTCATATATTGTGCTAGGTGCCATACAAACACAGAACAATGAAAGTACTGACATACCAAAAGTCTCTTCCATGACAGTTTTATACTGAGTGGAAGCCAAGTACACCAGAAATCTAATGATAGCTCCTCTTCTTTAGATATCTTCACCCCATTTTTTGTTTCAGATTCAAAGTGATTTAGGGGAACCTAAATAAGTACATGACAATTTGGATGTATTTATTAAATGTACTGATCTCAACTGTATTGCCATCTATTCACCACAGTAAATGTCATGGAAACATTTGTAAAGGCAGCACAGATGTACATGTGTGGTCCAAAGTAGGGAGAATGCCTTTGGATTCAGATAAGAGCCCTCATCTTAGGGCTTTGCCAAAGATCTGTGGACTATTTGAATAAGCCTGTCCCTCTCGTGTTAAACAAACGTTGCTCTTGTAACTTCCTTTACTAGGACATGGAATGACTATCAGAAGCAGGCTTAAAGTTCGTAAGACATCTGCAAGAGATGCACATTTAGGGCATCTACAGAGGACAAAAAAAGTAGCAAGTCTTATAGCCTGGGTCAACTGACTAAGGCTCACGTTATGGGGCTAAAGATAGCAGTGTAAATGTTTGGGCTCAGCCTAGAGCAAGGGCTCTGAAACCCTGCAGGGGGTAGGGGACGAAGATGGTCTCAGAGCCCAGGCTCCAGCCTGAACCCGAATGTCTACACTGCTATTTTTAGCTGCCTAGTGCGAGCCCAACTCAGTTGACCTGGGCTCAGACTTGCTGCCATGGTTTTTGTTTTTAGAGTGTAGATGTACCCTTGGGCACTGTGCAAACATTGCAGATCAACATCACTGACAGCACACTTTGGTCCAATGAATCTGAATGGTGCTATATAAACCAAATTCTAGTCTTCCAGAAACACAAGCACACAATATCATTATTGTATATATTTATTTTCAGAGTACAACATATATAGTAATATTTTCTTCAGGAGCTATTGGAAAACCTGATTTTACTCCTCACTCTAGCAGCTGTCACACTAAATGAACGAAGAGCTATTACATGTAGGCGCAATCTGATGGGGAACTGAGGTATCAGTACTCCCATTAACTTGAGTGGAAGATAAAGGCACTCAAGCCCAAATTTTTAAGAGGTAATTAGTCACTGATCTGTGCAGTAATTTAAGGCCTCAGGCCACATTTGTGAAGGTACTGAGGAGTACTAAAGATGCAGATAGGCATCTAGGGAGATTTTCAAAAATGTCTAAACACCTAAATCTCATTGATTTGACTGAGAGTTAGGCACCTAGACACTTTTGAAAATCCCCCTCCCCAGCTGCTTATCTGCATCTTTAGGCTCCTAAATACCTTTACAAGTCTGACCCCAGGTGACTTAGATGGCTAAGGAGCTTTATGAGACTTAAGCACCAATGTCAATTCTGAAAATGGGACTTAGGCCTTTAAAAATTTCCACCTCACAGGAGTGTTCAAGCCCTGTCTACTGAAAACAGGACTATCCCCATGCCTGTCAGTACCCATGTATCAAACTCTGTCCATATGTTGGGGGGGGGAGGGGGGCAGGGGAAATCAGGCATTTTCTTGCGAGACAACACTTAAAAGGTCTCCCATTGCTGCCTCCTATTGGCCTCATGGGGCTTTGAAAATCATGCTCTATGTGCTTCATATCCCCATATATGAAGTCTGGGAAAATAGTTCCCTACCTCAAAGGGAAATGCATTAATAATTCTCAGGTACGTAAATGATGCTGTGGTGATGGGGAACTAATAGTACATACATATCTACCGAAATATCTTGGAGGAATAATTTAATTAGGCAAGGTGTTCATAGCAATGACAAGCAGATGGCATTACTCACAAAATGAGGAGAAAAGAAAGTTAAAAATCATGCAAAGTGGTGGGAAAGGACTGGACAGAATGTACTCTATGTAAGTTCCGAACTGCTGGCAGACACAATTTATCCATGGCAAGAAACTGCAATTATTGATTCAGTGCCACCACATGCTAAGTGGTGACAGTCAGAATGCAACTGGGAACTGAAATGCCTGCTTTCCACACTGGACGCTTTGAAATACAGCTCCTTCACTCCCTGAAAAAAAATGTTTTTTTAAAACAGTCTGTGTGCTATAAAGTAGTGACAGGTGTTATACAAATCGGGATACTTTTTATTCAGCAAAATATTGGATCCTACTCAAAGTAACAAGCTAAAAAAAAAATAATCAAAAACCAAAAAAAAAAAAAAAAAAAAAAGATCAACATTCCCTCACCAAGAGGAAGGTGCAAAGAAGATATTCTGGCACACATTGTTAATACAATAAGTGCTATATATCTTTCATTGCCTATTGTTTTTTTCATTTGTATTTTTTTTCAGTGCTGTAAGATGACATTAAAAAGAGAAATAACCATGCAGTTTGTGTCTGTGTACAGGCATGGGTGGGGAGTTAGAGTGGCATACTTGTTAATGTATTTACCTGCATAATGTACATTCCCTAATACTCCATTCTGTTACCCATCAGAATTAAGGCTCCAATTCAGCATCCCTTTAAGCACTTGCCTGATTTTAAGCAGGTGAGTGTTCGCATTGACTTCAGTGAGACTACTGACATGATTTAAATTAAGCACAAATGTAAGCATCTTGCTGGACCAGGGCCCCAAAGCTGTTCTGATGATCTGTGGGTAAAGTTAATTCAGATATAAAGACAGCTACACTGCAGCCATTTTCCCATTTCCAGTTTGGAGAGCAACTTGTGCTGAGCTATAACAAATCCAGTCTCCACCTCTACAAGCCCATGTCTCTTGTTATGCAGGATGTAGCAATCAAGGGGTTTGTAGGTGGTAGGAAAGGGATAAGTAAGGCAGCACACAACCCAGTTTAGCATGTTAAGTAGAATCTATTAGAGGAAGGTATGTTTTGTATTACATGGCATTCATATTCATCAATAGTATACACAAGGTCCCGATAGATATTTCCACAAGGTGGAGTGGTACTTTCAGAAATGCTTTACAACATTAGAAAAATCAGCATTCTCTGCACTGTAAAGTCATGAGCAGATGTGTGTCGTGAAAGACTGTACTTGTGAATGGCAGCAGAAAAACAAACATTTCTTATCCTCTTAAATAGATGTGGGTTTTTTTATTAAATAAGGAGCAGATAACAGAACTCATATTACAGCCAATAATGCTGGTGTCCTAAAGCAGTTCATTGCCCTCAAAAAATTCAGCAAAGTTTTTTTCCCCTCTCCGAGCATACATTTGCTGATTTATCCAAGAGGCATCCTAAATTACATACAGCAATTTTCATATACAAAATAATGTAGTTTATTATTTTCTTATCCAACCCTCTGTTTTCTGAAAGTGGATTATAACTCCTATTGTGCATCATTTGCAATGCAGGACCTTGTTTATCCAAAATGCATGTCACATCCCCCTTTCTATTTCAGTACCTAAGAGTTCTGTATCAGCAAATGGTGTCTGTTTTCTGATTCTGAACAAACTCCAACATTGTAATACTCAACATTAGCATTTGGGTACGAAACAGTAGATCAAAAGATAAGGGGTTTTCTTTTTTAATATAAGTCTCAAACTAGAATATGTGGCTCTTATTGTAAAACCCAAGATCTTGCCAACAGCAAACATTTAACTTCTTAGGCTACTGTGAGTGTGTACACAACTCCATCCAGGTCATTTGGTTGACAAAACAGAATAAGCTTGGCATGTGGATTTCAACTGCAATGTCTTCTCCAAAACCCCCTTCAGTGCCTAACACGTCTAGGGAAGCAACCTAGTTTATTTCACCAAAGGCTAGATTTAGATTTGAATCATGCATTACTGCAAAGGGGTTAGGACATAAGCCACCATCACCACCCACGCCAACCCTGTCAGTAGTCTATCAAGAGCTTGGGTCCGGGCCTATAGGAATAAGAGGATATAGCAAGTCTGCTGCCCACCCTCAGAGCAGGTGGATGAAAAGGGCAGGGAATGGACTGAGACTTTGCTCCACCTCCCAGTGCACTGGAAAGGGGGAGATGTCATTTTCTACTGGTATAGGCCGGGTGCCAACAGCAAGTGACTACACCTTTTCCAGAGAGCAATACGGAGCAAGGTGGAATTGTGACCCAGAGGTTCATCTGAAACATGCTGCTTCCTGGGACTACTTTTGGAATGGTGCTGTTTAGCCACCAGCCTAGCTCAGGGCTGTGCCTAAAGGCACAATCTAACCATAAAACAAATCTGCAAGTGTTTTTTGAAGGATTATCACATACTTGTCTATGCAGAATACAGTAGTGTCGACAGCAGTTCAGATTTAGAGAGCTTTATTATTTTCCATGTATTATCTAGAAGGTTACTCGTGTCTTTCTTGTTGCCTGTCATGGGAGTATTGCGGCTTAATCTCCATGCAGATGCATTGATGCCATCAATGCAATGAAAGTGTAGCTCACTGTGCATTTTAAAAAGTTGTTAATACTTAAAATGCATAGCCTATGTTATCTGATAAACTATCAGAGTCTGAGATTGTTGCCATTAACAAAAGGCAGCATTATTCATAACCCATTTTCTGTCTAAAAGGCCATTGATGTCTAAGAATTACCACAGACAAGGATTCCCACAAACAGAGCCATCACAGTCTAAAATGCCTGGCTGGTAAGCCAGGAATCCATAATGATGCAAGATGCTTTGGGAAAAAAAAATGTGGATATGATAATTTGTAAGTAAATTATCCAGAGCTGTTTTTCCACAAGTAGTGCCAGATTTTCAAAAAGATCTCAGCATACTAGGTGAGGAGCTCCTTAGAAAACTTGGTTGTAAGTGACATAACGTGAGCTGCTGGGTTTAGAGCACTTTTGAAAATCTAGCCTGTTTTGGATGCTGAACACTTTAAAAAAAAAAGTGGCTGAATGCTTTTGAAAATCTACTTCCATGGGTCTGATTTTAAGAAATCACTAGGGATGGCATTAAACTTATGATAGGGCTCCTCTAAATGTAGTTTTAAAATAGTTCCATTTTGACTAGTTGGACAGTCTGTTAAAGGTTAAGTAGAGCTGGTTGAGCATTTTCTGTCCATTTTTTCTGTTGGAAAATGCAGTTTATGATTTTGCTAAAATATAATAATTTTAGTTTTCCATCAGGAAAAATCAAAATGAAATGTTTCATTTCAAGTTGAGTTCACTTGAGTTGAACTATTTCATTTTGGGTCAGTCTGATATTAACCTGCTTATCCCTGAGCTGCTGGTGTGCCTCAGAGTTGTACCTTGGGCCCCCATTCTCTTTTATGGGCTAGAACCTGGTTGGACTATAGTTCCCACAATACATCATGGTCTCCTCTCTGGCTGAACCACCACCATGCATCATGAGAGTCCCATTGCCATAGTAAATCCTGGGAAATGTAGTCTGGTCAAGGAGCCAGAGGAAAAAAAGGACATGAGGCACGCAAACTACAACTCCCCACCATGGAAGCTCAGTCAGAGGCAGTTCAATTTGTCAAAATAAAACAAATAGGGCGAGATTGTCAAAAGTGTTCTGTTTATTTGATAACATTAGAGTGTTTCATTTTGATTCAAAGTGTCAGAAAACAAAACATTGATATTTCCACATTTTTTTTTTTTCATGGAAAGGAAAAATGTCAAAGATATTTTCTTTTTTCAAGATGAAAATATGTCAAAATATTGGAATATCCCAAGGAACAGAAATCCCACGTTTTGGCCAGCTCTTACATTAAGGGTCATGTCCTGATCGCATTGAAATCAGAGAGTTTTACCACTGATTTCAACAGAGACCAGGAGCCAACCTCAAGGACGTTGGCCCTGAAAGCACTACTTAATGAAATTTTTCTTCTTCCCTTCCTCCACCCCAAGAACCCTCTCCCCAAGGAAAGAGGTGTGAATTTAAATTCTACTGAATTTTGACAACTTTAAGATTTTTAGGAGGCCAAAATGGAAATCCATAGATTGTACTTAACAGACAATTTATTCTCTCTTCACAAAAGGTCCAGTTAGTGAGTAGCTGACTTCAGTGGGATTATTTATGTGAGTAGCTGTTCACCAGTGCAAGTAAGGGATTTATAATCTAGCCCCAAAGAAGGTATAAACAAGATGATAGGTTTAATTTCTAGCCAACCAAGTTGAAAAGCACCAATCCACTGAACAGCAGGCTTAACTCCTCAAAAAATATTTTTAAAAAAGTTACGATCTTAATTTATTCCCCCCACACACAAATACTTCCACTACGTACAGCTGACTTTATTAGCAATACAGACTTATTTTGTACTTCACAAAAGCCAAAACATTAGTAATGAAACTAAAACCTGAGACCACCCAGGTTCAAAATTTTGGGCAACCCTGGATTGAGGGCCAAGAGAAAATTCTAATTGTGAGGTACAGTCCAATTAAGGGCTTTGAGTGAAAACTCACGGCTTGTCTAGATCATAAATTGCACAAGTTTAACTGAATGTGTGTAGTTAAACTGGTTTAGTTAAACTAGTGCAAGTCTGTATATCGGTTAAAAGGTGGTGCATATCTATTTAGCTTAATGCTGTAGAAATGGGTTATTGATGCATGATATACAAGAGCTTAGTATTATCATCATCAGTAGATATCAAAGCAGGTTTGCAAAGGAGGTCAGTCTTGTCGTCCCCATTGTGCAGATGGTGAAACGGAGGCACAGGACGGCATGACTGCTAAACTGAAATTAGCCAGCCTCACATAGCAAACGGTTTGAAAGACAACGAAAAAGGCACACACAACCCCCTACAAACTGAATGACTGAAATTTCATATAACTAATTAGCAGTGCTCTCCTGGCTTCTGTCTGTTCAAAGCTAAGAATATCAATCAGATTTAATGGTTGAAAAGAATTACTCAGTCTGTTTGCCAACACTGCCTCGAAGCCATGTATGGGCTGTGACAAAGTTTTCTAATTAAGCAGTTTCATTAAGCAGCAGAGTATCTTCTAAATCCCATGGCTGCTAGCTTGGAGCACCATCCCACTCCCATTGTACTCAATAGCAGCAGGATCAGACCCTGTTCTTGCATTATTCTGTTTGGATATTTTAAGAATTGATGGGCAAAATTATTCCAAAACTCCAAACCCGGATATTCTCTTTGGGATTCTCTTGGCAAATTGCTTATTGATTTTCCTCAGCACATGATGCTGATTTTCATAGGTTGCAGATTGTTTTTTCTGGCATCTTGTCATGTAATCATAAAAGTTTCCCCACTGATAATATGGATATAATCCTAATTTTTAATGTGTTTAAGCCAATATAAAAAAAAGTGTTCTGTGCCAGAACATAGAGATATAATATAGTGAGGGCGCCTGAATAGAAGGCATTAACAGAACTTGGATACTCATTTCAGAAACGACACAAACACCCACAAATTACAAATCTACGGCCATAGTCACAACCAAATCCAACCCCTTGGACAGTCTCTCAAAAGTCTGGCTATATTTCCCCCTCTCCATTAAATGTAATCTTCACATTCCTTTGGTGGAACTGAAAGTACTGAAATACTGTGAAAAGGCTGTGCCCACTGTGTTCTCTACTCCAAACAGAAGCAGGAAGCACAAGAAATGTTTATGAGAAATGTTTTCACAAAATTCCCAGCCACATTTTTACAGACTCAAGGGGCCAAGTCCTCAGCTGGTATAAATCAGGGTAGCTCCACTAATGTCAAGATGTGACTCTCGGGATCTGGATAGTTTGGGTCAGCATTAAGACATGTTTTCAGACTGAGTAAGCTTCACATTTGACTAAACAGTCCTCATTAATTACTCCGCAGTTGTTGGTGTGCACAGGCTATGTTGCAAATACAGCATATGTTTACAATAGGAAATCTCATTGGACTGGTTGGTAGTACGTCAGGGCTTAGAAAGATATAGAGCAGTTGGCTGTTGGAAAGATCCTGTCAAGCCTTTTCTAAAACTCCAAGGAATGCCATTATGCAGAGTGTCCCCCAGTTAACTCCTTTTGTGAGGGGGGGAGGATTTGCATGAACGGATTTGCACTGCATGAAAAAAAATGCAGTAAAAAGGGGCAGAAACAAGAAATCTATAATTTTAAAGTTCCAATTACTTTTTCCCTTTTTTTAAAAAAAAAAATGAACAGGAACTCAATGTTGTTCAGTGGAAATCACCCTGCAGGGAAGGAAATCCTGTGCAATACAGGTGGAATTGTAAGGCTCCAGGACAGTACATATAATTGCTCATTAGGACGCATACAATGCAAGATGTGGGATGCACTGCTTTATAGTTTAAAAAACAAAAACAAAAGAGCAACAAGATATTGTTCACACATGATCCAGTGAAGCAGCAAAAAATCTGATCAAGTCATGAGTGGAGCAACAACTCTCTACTGGTCAGTTAAGAAAACAGGAGAGGGAATGTATTTAATGGAGCATCTAAACATGCAGCTCATCAGTAAGGGATGGACATGAACCAGCAATTCAAAGGGGGGGGGGAGCAAATTCCCAGAACTGTGGGGTGGATAAACATGCTGCAGTACCAAAACATGGCCACGCACTGAGCAACTCATCAGTGCACATGCAAGTAGTTGTGGTACTTACCACAGTGATTGATGGCCAGAGGATAAGTATTCAGAGCAGCAGCAGAGGTATAGATGGTTGGGTAGCTCTTTAAAGGACAAAGGGCCTATAGAATGGTTCTTGCATATGTTATGAGGATGCACACAACAGCATAAATTCTCTGCTCACTTTGTGCGCTCACTGATGTAAGATTAAGCTCCCTAGGGCACTTTAACTCAAGCTTTCCTAGCACAGCTTTCCACCACCACAAACTTTTGTTAGAAACACCAATGCAGTTTCACATTTTAACATCAATTTGTGTTCAGATACATGTGTACATCTGCCATTGAAATCACATGCAGTGTCTAAAGGCCTCTTGAAAAGAAGCTATTATTTTAATTGCCACAAGGGACCAGTTTTGATTATCATCTGAAAAAAAAAATAGCACCTTCAACATCCCAGTGCCTCATTACACCATGCTAGACCCTTGGTTCAATAGTGACTCAGAAAGAACAATCACTAAAACTATTTCCTGTAGCACCTGGAGCTCTCCCAACCAGGAATCAATCTAAAGAAAGTAGTGGTACTTTCCTACGGTCTACTTGCAAACCCAACTCTGCCCACTCAAGCTCTGCCTGCTTATGTCATCTAGATGAGAGGACTTCCAGGTAAAACTCTTCAGATCTTCATAATGAGTTGGTTGGAAACATTCTGATGAAACACTTTTTTTTTTGCCAGAATTCACCAGTTTGTCAAAATCAAAGTGTTCCATGGAGATGGTTTGATTTTGGCTGAGTTCCCCTGGAAACCAGGCAGTATTCCACCTGCTGGAAGCCTATCTGGTTTCCTGCCAGCACACCTGCTCCTTGGCAGTCCACGCTTCCAGGTCCATTGGTCAGGGGCAGCCAGCTGGGCAGACTGCCCCTTAGCTGGGACTCCTGGGCTTTTGCTTTCACAGAGGCTTATGAAATTTTTGGTTTTCATTCCTAATTGGAAAGAAACCAAACTTCAAAATATCTAAATCTTCCATGAAGTGGAATTACCTTTGTCCACACAGCTCTAATTATGATTATTATTTAATGAAAGCTTTGGTTCTGGAACACAAGATGGCAACCACCAAGAAGTAGTACAAGTCACTGTTCATCTGCCAAACTGACCGTCTGCTTACATTCAAGTACTGTTTAGACCCAACCATGTATAATCTGAGATATTGAAAAAGATCACAGGCCATAATAGTACAGGTACAGACACTGATCCTACGTGAGTTCAGGGGAATCTATGAACAGAATAAAATTTACTCATTCAGATTGTTCCTAAAGAAATCTCAGAAAAATGAACCACCCCAGTTCAAATTTACCTTGAACCCAGTCATAATGGTGCCAAAAAACTAAGGAAGATCTAAATCACAATATTATCCCTTGCTCACATTGATTAGCACCTTACTTCACTGACATCACTGGGACTACTTCTGGAATAGGGTGCTGTTCAACAGGTGTTAGAATCCAATCATTGGTGCCAAATCTTTCCACAGCACTCATTCTTCAATGTTGTGCAAAGCTCCTAATTTTAACTTTGTTTGTGTTTTATAAGAAAATACCCAAATTTTGGCCAGTGGGGGGGGGGGGAGGGGAGTTCTTTTTTAGAAAGATTTTTAGTCTGGGTTTCCCAGGGGAAAGAAGAAAGCATTTCTTTTCTGAAGCAGCCTGCTGTATTTGGATAGGCCCTGCAGCCACTTTGTGCCTGCTCTTAAGGGTAAGGTGCACTGCAATTAAATACCTGTGGCTGGCCCACATCAGCTGACTCAGGATCATGGGGCTCAGGCTGCAGGGCTGTAAAATTGTAGTGTAAATGTTCAGACTTGGGCTGGAGCCCAGGCTCTGAGACCCTCCCACCTTGTGGGATCTCAGAGAACAGGCTCCATCCCAAGCCTGAATGTCTACACGGCAAATTTGTATGCCCTGTTCTACTCAGCTGATTTAGGCCAGCCGAGGGTATTTTACTGCAATGTAGACATACCCCAATGTAAGCTCAGGGTTAAGAGAACTCAAGTTAGCAGACCTTGGGTTTGTTAACCTACGGACTGAGTGTCTACATTCTTTTGTGACCCCCAAGTTAGGAATTGTTGATCCTTGGAGCTCCAGCCTCGCTACTGCATTATGTGGACCTGAGTCCAACCACCCATATCCCAGACTTCCTTGTGCCCTCCCAAAAGGCGGTATTGGAAAACTTGACTGTCCACCAAACTTGACTGCCCGAGGACAAACAAAGTCAGCCTGTGGAATTGTGGAATACTTTGATGGATTCCCAGGGCATGAGTCTACCCTGCAAAGCAATAGCACTGAACCTTGCGTCCCGGCTTGAGTCAGGCTCAAACCCTTTATCCCCTCCTCCCCCGTAGGGTCCTGGGACAGTATAATTTGTGTAGACAGAACAAGTGTGAGGCTTGAGCCTGAGTTTAAACCCTGGGCTTACTCTGCAGTGTAGATATATTCCAAGTGCATTGCTTAGAGAGCCAGCCATGCCAGGGGACCTAATGTCCCTGATTGAAAGAAGTTGTTTTTATTTACACACACAAGAATGTAGGATATTCCTGTAAGTAGAGAGATTTCTGGAGGACACTAATCTTGTGTAGAGTCTAAAAATGTTAAATTCCTTAAATAGCTGCCTCATGATTCACTGTTGTTTGTGAACAGAAAGAGAAAGTGACATTTGCCTTCATACTATCTAATAAGTTAGCTACAGCCAGCTCTGGCAACTCTTCTTAGTATACTTAGAATTAGATTTTTGTATATAATTTCAAAGTTTAACAGATTGAAAAAGATGTTTATTTTAAGTACTTTTCTTCTATTTTTATCATTTTGAATTTTCACAGTTGCAGGAATTTATGGTGGAATCAGACACCAGTTACTTAATGATAGACATTGAGATTCAAAAAGTTAAGCTTTATAACCATTGAAACACAAATTGTCAACATCACATGCCAAAATAGACAAAGTAAATATCCTTAAATCAAAATCTAATAAGTTCTCAAGCAGCATTTTTATTACTTTGCCTATCTGAAAACTTAGATTATCAATGGAAACATTTTCTTCATTGGTTTGTGTGTACAGTGAAATTGATGCTTCCCGATAAAATCTAAGCCTTCCAAGCCGAAATAAATTCATGCAGTTTATTGTGTCAGTCTGTGCATTTAATACAGGATAAAGTACATGTAACCACTCTTCCACCTTCAGAGCCAGTTCACCACCTACCCTGGGAAGGGATTAGGGTGTAATGAGATCTCCAAGATTCTATTCACTGGGTTTTCCTGCACCATCTCCTCTGGTGAGATGGGTTTGGTGGCTCCACAGATTTTAAAGGACATTTTCTCCCAACAGACGGCGCTCTAAGGGCTTGTCTATACTGGCAATTTACAGTGCTGCAACTTTCTCACTCAGGGGTGTGAAAAAACACCCCCGAGTGCAGCAAGTTTCAGTGCTGTAAAGTGCCAGTGTAGACAGTGCACCAGCACTGGGAGCCACGCTCCCAGCGCTGGTAGCTACGCCCCCTCGTGGAGGTGGGTTTTTTAGAGTGCTGGGGCTAGCCCTTAGTCTTTCACTGTTAGGCATTTTTTCTTCAGCCCTCAAAACATTTCTGGGACTCCTTACTGTACTCTAAGTTTCCAATATCCTTTTAAAAATGTTGACACCTCAATTGTAGGCAGAATTCCAATGCTGGTTTCACTATTACCATATACAGAGGTAAAAATATCATCTCCCTACTCCAGTGTTTATACATCCAAGGATCATGTTGGGCCACAGCATCACCCTGGGAAACTCATGTTGATTTGCTTTTCCACTCTGACTCCTATATCCTTTTTCAGAGTAACTGTTTTCCAGGATGCAGTCCCCCATGCCATAGGCAAGATTTGCATTCCTTATTTCTAGATGCAAGACCTTACATTTGGCTGTATTTGTTTGAATGGACCCAGTTTACCAAGTGATCCAGATCTGTGTGACTGCCTTGTCCTCATGGCAATTTTGATGCCATCTGTATATTTTATCAGCAGTGATTTTATGTTTAATTCTGTACAGAAGTGTTGAATAGCCTTGGATCTAGTACTGATCTCCAGTACAGAACTCCACTAGAAAAAACCCCATTTGATGACTCCCCTGTAACAAAAGCTTTTAGAGATCTGGTGGTTAGCCTGTTCTCAATCCATTTAATATGTGCTGTATTGAAATTGTATAAAATTAGAATGTCATGCAGTATTAAGTCAAATACCTAAAATTAAGTAAATTACATCTATACAGTTACCTTTATCAATCAACTTGTAATCTCCTCAACAAATGAGGTCAGCTTTGGAGGATCTACTTCCATAAAACCATGTGGACTGGCATTAATTACATTATAGTCCCATCTATTAATTCTTTATTAATTGAATCGCATATCAGCTTTTCCATTATTTTGCCTGGGAATGATGTCATGCCAACTTGCTGTAATTACCTGGGTCTTCTGGCTTACCTTTTTTCCAATGTTGGCACAACATGAGCACTCTTCCAATCTTCTGGAATTTCCCTGCTATTCCAAGATTTAGTAACAATTAGTGTGCTAGAGTTCTCCTCAGCCAACTCCTTTGGGACTCTTGTGTGCAAGTTATCTACGCCTGCTGATTTAAAAACCATTTATTCCTAGAAGATACTTAACATAATTAAAGAGGCTGTTAGAAAGTACTTCATTTGGAAAGAAGCAAGCTAATTTTTGAATCACATGAAGATGATTAAGACAAATTTTGAACATTTTGCCTTTTCTGAATCATTGTTAACAATTCAACCATCTCCATTAGTCTTCTGATTCCTATACTAGTGGCTTAACTAGAAGGCCATCCATCCATCCACTCACTTCGAGATTTATATTGCCCCTAACTTCATAGTATCTAGGTGCCCTGATGTTCTTAAGAACAAATACAACCTGCTATTCCTTGGAATAATACCCCATTTAATGCTCAAATACCTCCAAGCCTAGATGGTAACAAATACATTAAAGAAAGAGTCCTACTGCCTGACCTGGAAAGATGAATTCCAAGCACTGACAGAAAAAATTCCTCAATCTTAAACTTCTATGGCAGGTCATAGGGGCCAAGGCAATTTCTGAAATTGTATAAAACAGTCAAAGTTTAATTTACAAAGAAGGTTTGAAAGCAGCTGCATTCTCAGTTCTGGGCTAGAACTTGCCACACACAGCAGGTTTCTTTAAAACACTCCAGAGCAGGGCAGATTAAATGCTTAAAGGTGATGGGTATGATGGGGTCTGAAAAATGGCATTGCACCAGCCAGATAAAGAAACCGTACCTGAACATTACAAGCAGAGACCATTCCCTTCTACCACCCCTGGAGGTGGTACAGAATGTGCATTCTCTTGAGCCGGGAAAAGGATTATTGAATTATTCTATGCTTCTGTTTAACCCATTTACCAATCAGCTTGTTTATTGTATTGTAAATCTTATTGGGCAGTGACTAAGAGGATTTCCCAGGCTACTTTCCCATGCCATCATCCTCTCTGTGCGCACATATAAGAACATGTATAGCAAAGGGCATGACTCCAACCAAGCTCCCCTTCTGCTATGTTTGCTAAATTAGCCTGGTATCTTGAAAACAGTTGTAAGCCCTTTTCCCTTTCTTCTTTTATCTGTAACAGTGGAGCTAACCTGTGAGAACAGATTTCATTTCTGAAGCTGGCCAAGAGTAAGTTTTGTCCTGCACTATATTTATTTCAGTGTTTCCAAGAAGTTTCCAGTCAGAGTATTAAGTTTAGCTCTTATCAGATAATTAAAGAGCGCTTGCCTCCTGAGGCAATTTTAAATCAATCTCAGGAAAGGCAGTAACTATACACTGCAGATAATTATAGTCCATTAAATACCTTAAGATTATATCCAGAGATTACTAATCACACAAGGTCATAAATGTACGGCACCCTTCTTTGGCAATGTCTGAATTTTGATATATAGTCATTTTGCAGAAAAAATTCTCCAGGTTTTATATTGGACAAAATATTTAGGATAAATACCAACTAAAGAAACATCAAAAATTCTTTTCCAGAATGTGAATTAAAATCCACCCTGTTAGTAATAAGGACAAATCATGCCAGAAGCCAATAGTGTAACACTAATGAAGAACATGACACATGACACACCTAGCTACCTTCTTTACACCAGTGGAATAGTTTCTTAATGGCTATGGCAGACATATGGATCATGCTTGGTAAGTATTTGATTTAATCAAGACGTTTCCTTGTAAGTAGAGCTAGTTGGCAATGTTCCACCAAAAGGTTTTTTTTCAAACAGAAAATGTGGTTTCCACAACTGCCCTCCCTCCCCCCAAACAAAAATAGTTCCTGCAGGCAAATTTTGATTTTGTTAAAGCTTTTTGATTTTCCATCAGGAACATTAAAAAAAAATTGTGTTTCAGGTCAGGTCATGCCACGCCACACTGAAATGTTTTATTTCAACACGTTTTTGACATTGTCTGACTGAGCTGCTGCAGTGCCTCATGGGAGTTGTAGTTTGGGTGTCTCATGCCTCCATCATCCTCTATGGGCCAGGCTCAACTACACCTCTCAATGCACCACAGTACCAACACGGTGCATCATGGAGGTCCCACAGTCACAGTGCATCATGATATATACAGTCCAGCAAGGGAGCCCAGCCCACAGAGGAGAAGGGGGCCTGTGGCATAAACTACAAATCCCATGAGGCACCACAGCAGTTCAGGCAGACATGGTTCAGTGTCATGCCTATCCAAAATGAAATGTTTTAATATTTTCTAATTCAATATTTTTCACAAAAGGGAAAGTTCCAAAAAAATTTGACTTTTCGTCCCAGTTCAGGATGAAAACAAATGCCAAGCTATCAAAATTGCTCGTGGGATAGACATTTCAATCTTTGTTAAGCTCTTCTTATCATGAAATTGCCACACACAATTTCTCTCTGGGACAAAATGCTTATTTAGTGTCTATTTACTTCTTTGCACACAGAAAACTGACCCATTATTTTTGGTCTGTGAAGAGTTTTTTCCTAGTGTTCAGATTAGGGAACTGAAACATAGGATAGCTGGGTTTAGTCTTGTCCCTGCCACTAATTTCCTGTGTGAGCTTTGGTCAGCCACTTAACTTATCTGTTCTTCTATTTAACCATCTGTAAAATGGGCATAATAAAAATTGACCAAATGCAATATCTTGGAATGGAAGGCACTACAAAAGTTCAAAGTGACATTACTTTACATACAGTGACAATCATGGTGCTAGTACAAATATTGTATCAGTATTTCCATCATAAACATCTGGATTAGAGGGCTTATAACTCAGTACTAAGAATTCATATCTATAGTGAGCCAAACAGCCGAATTCTGCAAGGTACTGAAATCCAGGGGAATTTAGGATCTGCAGTTTATCTCACAGGATCATATTGTTTGGGTGGAAACTCTCAAACCAACAGAATTTAAACAAAATTTAAAAATGGATTATATTTTTATGTCCAATATTGCAATATACATGATTAACTTTATAAAAGTTCTATATATGCTTAAGTTTGCAAAAATGAGTAGTCCTACTGAAGTCAATAGAACTATTCATGTCCATAAACATAAGCACATTTACAAGGGATTGCATGATCATGGCTTTAGTTAGCAGAATGTAAAAGAGGAACTGTCACTGGCCAAGTGTCATCTGTAGGTGCTCCCTGCCTTAGTTTCCCCTGATACAAATATGTTCAGTGAGGGAATGAGCTTCAAAAGATCAGGGTCCTCTGCCACCACTGCTGTGGAGTTTAACAGCAAGAGTATTCCAAATAATCTGTCACGCAGGATATGAAGTGTGAGTCAGTCAGATCCTGCACCATTGAAGCTCATAAAGATGGTCATGAACGTCTTAAATTACATCTTGGCCAGAAGCAGCAGCCAGTGCAGAGATTTGAGCACAGGTCAGCTGTGTGCATAATAGTTTGCTCAACTAAGAAGGCAGACACTGCATTCTTTTGCAGTTGACCTCAGGTAGTATTCAAGAGTAGACCTAAACAGAGAACTTCATGATCAGACATAGATGACTGTTATGAGGTCTGGATTAAAGAGAAAATGTTACAACATCTTGGCCATCCACAAAAGGAATGCAAAAGAAACCATCAATGAATGGATGATCAGGTACTATCTGTACCCAGGAGGGGGTGACAAGACAAAAAAACAAAACAAAACAAAACAACCTTGCTAGTGGAGACATCAGGGAGGTTGAGTAATTGTCCAGCACTACTATCTGGAATCTTTAAAAAGAACTCTCCACCACACTTGCAAGATCTCATAGAAAACCTTACTAATGCCTCATTGTTAATGGCATCAAAAAGTGCTGACAGCTAACAAAGTCAGCACAGAATCATAGAGGTGTAGAACACGAAGAGGTATAGGACACAGAATCATAGAGGTGTAGGACCGGGATCGGCAACCTTTGGCACACGGCTCGCCAGGGTAAGCACCTTGGCGGGCCGGTTTGTTTACCTGCCATGTCCGCAGGTTCGGCCGATCGCGGCTCCCACTGGCCGCAGTTCGCTGCTCCAGGCCAAAGAGGGCTGCGGGAAGCAGTGCGAACCCAGGGATGTGCTGGCCGCCGCTTCCTGCGGCCTCCATTGGCCTGGAGCGATGAACCGCGGCCAGTGGGAGCCGCGATCGGCTGAACCTGCGGACGCGGCAGGTAAACAAACTGGCCCAGCCCACCAGGGTGCTTACCCTGGCGAGCCGTGTGCCAAAGGTTGCCAATCCCTGGTGTAGGATCTCGAGAGGTCATCTAGCCCAGTTCCCTGCACTCAATCAGGAATACATAATAACTAGACCATTCCTGACATGTGTTTGTCTAACCTGTTCTTAAAAACCTCCAATGATTGAGATTCCACAACCTTCCTAGGAAATTTGTTCCAGTGCTTAACCGCCCTGCCAGTTAGGAAGATTTTCCTAATATCCAACCTAATCTTCCCTTGCTGCAATTTAAGCCTACTGCTTCTTGTCCTATCCTCAGAAATTAAGAACAATTTTTCTCCCTCCTCCTTGTAACACCCTTTTATGTACTTGAAAACTGTTATGTCCCCTCTCTGTCTTCTCTTCTCCAGACTAAATAAACCCAATTTTTTTCCAATCTTCCCTCATCAGTCATGTTTTCTAAACCATTAACAATTTTTTTTTGTTGCTCTCCTCTAGACTCTCTCCTATTTGTCCACATCTTTCCTGAAATATGGCACCCAGAACTGGACACAATACTCCAGTTGTGGCCTAATCAGCATGGAGTAGAGCAGAAGATGCCTAGATGGTCATGAGCCACATTATCAGTACACTTGGTTTCAAACCAAAGTCTAAACAGAGTTTTAGGTATCAAATCTGTAGAATCCAAGTGTAACTGGCCTCATCACCATTTTCTAAGTTACCTAAAACCCCAAAAGACATAGAACAAGATGGAAATTGGTATAGTTAATATCCAAAAATAATATCATGAGCAAGGGTCTAATCAAACCTTGTTTAAATGTGGCTGAAAGCTTTGCTGTTTCTCTTATAGCCATACATGTATCACAGGGGTTTGTTCACAGTTCCTCAGACACCTAAAATCTCAGTAAGCAAAGCTGAATGAAAAGAACAAATGACAGTACTAGGTTTCTCTTTTCCCATGCTCCAGTAGAGTGGACAAATTAACACAAATCCTATTAATAAAACAGATGGATAATTCCTTGCAGTGAAACACACTAGACTGTGGTTCCATTCTGACCTGAGACAGGCAGGATTAATCAGACTGCCCAACAGTTGGAATTGTTCCGGGTTTCATATGCTACACTCAAGTAGACGAAAACTCTTGATGTGAGAGTTCACGCACCAGAGCGACACCTCCTGGTGGCCATATCAGCTACCCAGGGGTGGCACTGAGACTTCCAGGGGCTATAGCCACCCTAAAATTTGCCTTAGCCCACGCATAGCAGCTGCCACTCTCCAGCCACCCAGCTCTGAAGGCAGAGCAGAGACAGCACTCAGCTCCAGCAGCAGAGGAGAAGTAAGCTTGGGCACAGGGCCAGGGGGCCTGAGAGCAGCCCACTCTGTGCCCCACCCACCAGAGTGCATCACCCAGGGCAGGTGGGTGTCTGGGGCTCCCCACAGTGGTCCAGACTGAACCAATCTAGTCCAAGCTCCTCTACCCTGTTCCTTGTGGTTGCTGCTCCCCGAGGGCTCTTCCAGCCCTTGAGTCAGGTCCCCCAGCCTAGGCAGCTCTTACCAGCTGTGAGTAGTCAGCACCCCACACTGCCCAGGTCCGGTTTCCAGCCTCTGACCTGGCCACAGAGGGGGGGCCAGTGAGGGGGTAAGGCCCTCCCAATTTTCTATCTGGCCCACCTCAGACCACCCACCAGGAAGAGCCTAGCACCATCCCTGCAACTACCCCCTGTACTCCAGACTTCTCCACTACCACACCCTCTCTCTCACATCATCTGTGTAGCATGGTGGCCTTCAAGAGCAACATAAGGAGAAAGAAGTATACAGGCTGTAGACAGAGTATTACAAAGAGGACCCTGGTGTCAACTCTCAGCCCATGTTTTTACCAGTAGACCACCCTGAGTGCCTGGAAAACTTGGGAATGGGCTAATTCAGAGAACTCCAAAAAGAATCTTTTATCCAGGCTGTGGTGGGGCGATGACTCACCAGCGCAGCACCTCCTGCTGGTCATCTCAGGAATTAGCTCTTCCAGCCCAGAGCGCCCTCTGTAGGCCAGTGCCTCACCTGCTGCTGGCTCCATGTCCTTCCCAGACCCCGGTGTCCCTTGCTCAGGGGTTCTGCCCACCACAATACCCCCATCCCCACCTTGCCTCAGTGGCTACTGCCAGTCTCCATTTAGCCTCCGCTCACTGGGGCAGATGGTAGTCTGTAAGCCACTCATCATCAGCAAGGGGGGGTTGGACCAGCTGCCTCTGCCTACCTCTGGGCTGCCCCTCTGCAGCCCCAGTACCTTTTGTGGGCCCTTAACTAGGCCTGCAGCCTGGGGTTTTGCTAGGCTGGAGCTCCCCAGCTGCCTCTGCCCTTCTCCAGCACTGCTCCATCTCGGGTACCCTTCACAGCTCCTAGGAAGCCTGGTCCTTATTTCTCAAAAGCTAGAGAGAGAGTCTCTCTGTGTTGCAGCCTCTGACCCTCAGCCCTCTTATAGGGCCAACTGTGGCCTGATTGGGGTGTGGCCCCAGCTGTGGCTGCTTCCCCCAATCAGCGTAGCTTTTCCCCCCTCCACAGCTCTCTCCCAGGGCTGTTTTAAGCCCTTCAGGACAGGAGCCAGGTGACCACCCCACTACAAGGCCCAACAAATTCCTTAATAGCATTGTATCTGGTTCAATAAAACTGATGTTTACAAAATCCATTAATCAGATATACATAGTGTCCCTGAAATATTACAGAAGTAAGAATGCAAACTAAGTGTCTGATCAATTTTGAAAATGTACTTTGTGCATGAAGAAGAAGTTCAAATGAAAGAGAATAGAGGCCAAGGCAGTGACTTAACAGGAGTCCTAAGGAACATTGGGGGGAAAAGTTTATTTCAGAACAAAAATATACTTCTTGGAAGAATAAGTGACAAAACAGAAGGGCAGCTTGCATCAGGGTGATTAACCCATTCTTTATCCCTGATTGACCATGCAAAGGCAAACTGTAGTCTTGCCCATAAGCAGTAGCTAATACTACTTTGCACCTGCTTTGAAACTGCAGGTTTCATTAAAAAAAAAAAAGATCAAACCACTCTTAGTCTATGCAAGGGGATATCCATTCTCCATCAAAAGGTTATTTAAACGGGTAATTTCCATGTAGCCCAATCTTGGTATTTTAATATCACTTCATTTATAAAATATTCATTCAGGTGTGTCACAGATACAGAGTAACTGCACCCATATTGCTCCCATGCAAAGGTTTTCAGACCCCAGCCATCACCGCTCCTGGGTGGAGACCTGCATCTCTCTCCCTTCTGACTGGGTTTTTTAAGGCTGCATAGTTCCCTGCCTTACATTGTGATCTCCCCAGCAAGCCAGTCTGCCTAAAAGGCCAGGGCCTATGCTTTGCTTTCTCTGAAAGGGGCTATGATCAGTGTATTGGCAGCAATTACAATTTACCACACAGCATCTTTTCATAGAATATCAGGGTTGGAAGGGACCTCAGGAGGTCATCTAGTCCAACCCCCTGCTCAAAGCAGGACCAATTCCCAACTAAATCATCCCAGCCAGGGCTTTGTCAAGCCTGACCTTAAAAACCTCTAAGGAAGGAGATTCCACCACCTCCCTAGGTAACCCATTCCAGTGCTTCACCACCCTCCTAGTGAAAAAGTTTTTCCTAATATCCAACCTAAACCTCCCCAACTGCAACTTGAGACCATTACTCCTTGTTCTGTCATCAGGTACCACTGACAACAGTCTAGATCCATCCTCTTTGGAACCCCCTTTCAGGTAGTTGAAAGCAGCTATCAAATCCCCTCATTCTTCTCTTCTGCAGACTAAACAATCCCAGTTCCCTCAGACTCTCCTCATAAGTCATGTGCTCCAGCCCCCTAATCATTTTTGTTGCCCTCTGCTGGACTCTTTCCAATTTTTCCACATCCTTCTTGTAGTGTGGGGCCCAAAAGGGGACACAGTACTCCAGATGAGGCCTCACCAATGTTGAATAGAGGGGAACGATCACATCCCTCGATCTGCTGGCAATGCCCCTACTTATACAGCCCCAAATGCCATTAGCCTTCTTGGCAACAAGGGCACACTGTTGACTCATATCCAGCTTCTCATCCACTGTAACCCCTAGGTCCTTTTCTGAAGAACTGCTTCCTAGCCATTCGGTCCCTAGTCTGTAACAGTGCATGGGATTCTTCCGTCCTAAGTGCAGGACTCTGCACTTGTCCTTGTTGAACCTGATCAGGTTTCTTTTGGCCCAATCCTCTAATTTGTCTAGGTCCCTCTGTATCCTGTCCCTACCCTCCAGCGTATCTACCACTCCTCCCAGTTTAGTGTCATCTGCAAACTTGCTGAGAGTGCAGTCCACGCCATCCTCCAGATCATTTAAACAACCACATGTATTCTTAAGGTAAAAGCAAAGCATATAAAACAATAAAAGAGCCTACATGGTTGCTGTAAAGCTTACCAGAGATCACCCTGCCCCCAACTCCAACCTAGAGCTCTGGTAGGTGTCAGTCCTCCATACCCCACAACTGAAGTCTCTGTGGTTACAAGTTCATAGCAGTCTTCAGATCAGGAACCAGAACAAAGGCCTGACTCAGTTTAAGCACAGGCTATTTATCCAAAAGTCCTTTCTTTGTCTGTTGGTCTCTGGAGAATCTAGTTTGAACCAGAATATACGAGCCTCCCCAGGAGGTGATGCTTTTTCTGAAGGGGTTATAATCTGAGTGATGTGCCTTAATCCTCCTCTACTGTTTTCACTTCCTCCATCTGTGGAGTACATACAGTCCCTGTCCCACAGTGATACATAAACCATTCACACACTTAATTCCATATGGTCTCAGAAATATTGCAGGAAGTTGCCCTTATCTGTCACAGGGTGAAAAAATAATTCTCCGCTGGCTAAACTACACTAATAACAATGTTTGCTCTTGGCCTAGATTAGAAAATACTGATTGAAACCCTTGGGAATTCATTTCAAAGCACTCTGGAGTGACAGTGGTTACTTACTCTCCTTCAAAAATGCCCACAAACAGCTCTAGTCTGTAGGGTACAGTTCTTGAAAGCATGCACTAGCAATTAGTGGGAACTAAATGTGTGCCTAAAGGAGTAATTAATTAGGAATATGGCCAGTAAATTGGCACAAATAATGAACATGAATAACAGTTGTCTCAACAAGCCCTGATAATTTCCTTTTAAATTTTCAAAGGAAAACCCTACAAAAAATAGTACAGAACCAAACTTTGAAGCTCTTACTTCTTGGGCTTGTCTATACTGCTTTTGACCTCCTTTAAGTGTAACATTGAAGAAACTGATATAGTTAAATCAGCATAACCTCCTACTGTGGATGCAGCTATTTTAGTAGTTTGCCTGAGAAATGACTGGGTAAAACTGGGGGACAGATAAGGACCTTAAGATCCAATGCAGAATTGGTAGGGTCATCACTTCACCCCTCCCTGAAGGACTCTCCAAAGGGCCAGTGATGCACAAGTGGAGAAGAGAGTGAACAAGAGGGGAGAGGCTAGGGTGGGATTTGGCTGGCTATACATAATCCCTTGCCCTACTGCACCCAGTGGGGGGAAAAAGCAGAAGAAAGTTATTACAGTACAATCTAGGTATTCCCTTCCATGCTGGGAAATCCATGTAAAGTGGAGTTCTGCTACCTGAGATGTACCGGCCCTTTTGCCCTGCAAGAACTCCAAGATATGCACAGGTCTCAGGGGGTCTTTAGGGTCTGTGGGCAGGTCTGTAATTTTTTTCTCCTGTGAGTGGGGCAGGGACACCTCTGTGGAGTTTCCTGACTATTATGTAGATGATCCACTCTCTACAAGAATCCCAGCCTCATTTTACTTTGATCTATTATCCTGAGGAGGCCCACTGGTCCACTACTCCTTTCCCTCCTGGATCCTTTAGGGATGCCTAGCTGGGACATTCAAGGGTGGCTGGTTAGCCCTTCCTCCTTATCTGGAAGCTTGGAAATGTAGATTTTCTCCCCTCCTAAACTGACAGGAATCTTCAGGCCATCCTGCTCCATATTGTGTAGCAATGGGGCTATCCAGCAGTGTATATGTAACCCTGGGTGTGTTCTATCCCACCTAGTGGCACTGAGACCACATAGAGTGAGAGAGATTAATGAGTTTGCTCTACAGTCTTAGCTAACAGCCAGTTGGCTTTTAGCTCATGCAGTAGAGGCTCATGCACTAAGCTCCAGAGAACCCAGGTTCAATCCTGCCTGATGATGACCAAGGTCTCCCAGCATTACATATGCATGTGTGTGTACATTCTGGGTTTCCAGGGACACATGGTTACTGTATGTATATGTAACAACTAAGGCCAGATCTCTACTAGAAACTTTTGCTGGTATAGTAATGTTGGAAAGTAGGATGATTTTTTATTACATTTCTATACTGGCAAAAGCCCTGTTATTCTAGCATAAAAGTGTTTTAGCCGGTATAGTTTATTTAGCTCATGGAACTGGCATAACTATGCCAGCAAAAGCACTCTTTTTGCCAGTATAAACTATGTCCGCACTTGGAGGGCATGCTAGTATAGCTATACTGGCAGAACATTTCTGGTATAGACCTGTCCAGAGAGGGTTCTCATTATAGGGCTATTTGAGGATGGTGGACACCTGGAGTCAATGAACATGACCATCAAATCAGTTAATTTTCTCTTTGGTGGGAGGGTGTAACATGAGTTTGGAGGAGAAGTTGGTAGTGAAATATTTCTCAAGTCTGGCAAAATATTCCAGGGGCAAGCCAGTTTTTCATAGCTCTGCACTTCCAACAAACACTACATACATTTATATTTAAAAAAAAAAATCATCTCTCTAGGCTAGCAAGTCATCACACAATGCCTTGTTTTTTTCTTGCTGGAATGCTCAGAGTTATGGTCTAGCAGAACTACAAGTTTTTATGAATAAAAATATAAAGGATTTGATAAGGATCTGCAATGAATTTTTAAAAAGTGATGACTTTTAGCAGTACTTGAACTGAACAGGATTAGCCATGAGAAAAGGTAGCTGAGAGGGAATCTAATTCCATTATATAAGTATCCAAAGGACTGGATGGCATTCATCCAGGAGTTCTGAGGCAACTAAAGAACAAAGTAGCCAAGCAGCTACCCCAAATATGTAATTTATTACTAAATATTGCTATTATACCGCAGAACTGGAGGGTGGCAAAGACTGTACTCATCTTTCTAAAGGTACCTAGGAATGATTGACTGGTGAAATTTATTTCAGTACAAAGAACAGAAGGTAGAGAAAACTGTTAGAGCCCAATTAATGTGGAAAGTATCAGAGGGGTAGCAGTGTTAGTCTGTATCCACAAAAATAACGAGTAGTCCGGTGGCACCTTAAAGACTAATAGATTTATTTGGGCAGACGCTTTCATGGGTAAAAAAACCCACTTCAGATGCATGGAGTGAAAATTACAGATACAGGCATAAATATACTGGCACATGAAGAGAAGGGAGTTACCTTACAAGTGAAAAACCAGTGTTGACAGGGCCAATTCAATCAGGGTGGAGGTGGTCCACTCCCAATAATTGATTAGGAGGTGTCAATACCAAGGGAGGGAAAATTGCTTTTGTAGTGAGCCAGCCACTCCCAATCCCAATCAAGCCCAAATTAATGGTGTTAAATTTGCAAATGAACTGTAGCTCTGCAGTTTCTCCTTGAACTCTGTTTTTGAAGTTTTTTTGTTGAAGGATGGCTCCTTTTAAATCTGTTATACAATGTCCAGGGAGATTGAAGTTTTCTCCTACTGGCTTTTGTATGTTACCATTCCTGATGTCCGATTTGTGTCCATTTATTTTTACATAGACTGTCCAGTTTTGGCCAATGTACATGGCAGAGGGGGCATTGCTGGCAAATGATGGCATATATCACATTAGTAGATGTGCAGGTGAATGAGCCCATGATGGTGTGGCCCATGTGGTTGCGTCCTCTAGAGTAGATATGGGGACAGAGTAGGCAACGGAGTAGGTAATTAAAGTGGAAAGGACTTGGATACGTGTAATATGGAAGGTATAAAAATATATGGGCCTGACACTTGATAACGTTCTCACAATGAATAGCACTCTGCTCATTGCACAGTCTCATAGACTTCTATAAGACTATCGGCCAAGTAGAGCTAGTTGAATATTCACTGTCAATGGGGGGGGGGGGGGGGGGTGTAATTTATTTTTCCCCAAAAACAGAAAATTAGATTTGACTAACCAAGTTATTTTTTGAGGGGGTTGGGGGTGTTGTGGAAAGCATCTGCTTTCCTCAAGAAATCGATTTTTTTCAATCAGAAAAACAAAAATTAAGATTTTGAATGAAAAAATAAAAAAATCTGCTGAAAATTTTGCAGAAAGTGAATTTTATTTTGTTTTAATTGAAACTAATCTTTCCTTCCATCATCTTTCCTTCCAGAGCAGGCCTAGAAATGGAAGAGGGGGAGGATGTGATGGTGCCATGTCCTCATGTTACCTCCTCTACCTCTTCCATGTCTGAGCCCTCTCCAGAAGGAGAGATAGCAGTTTAATAACCCTGGGCAGCCCACTTTACCAAGCCACCATATCTCCTTCCAGAGCGGGAGCTGTGTCATGAAATAAACCACAGCATTAAAAACAGCTTATACTCTTACTTTTCTCTATTTGTTGTTGTTTTTTTTCTATCCTGACATAGAAACATAGAACTGGAAGGGACCTTGACAGGTCATCTAGTCCAATTCCCTGCACTTGTGGCAGGACTAATTATCTAGACCATTCCTGACAGGTTTGTCTAACCTGCTCTTAAAAATCTCAAATGATGGAGATTCCACAACCTCCCTAGGCAATTTATTCCAGTGCTTAACCACTCTGACAGTTAGGAAGTTTTTCTTAATGTCCAACCTAAATCTCCCTTGCTGCAATTTAAGCCCATTGCTTCTTGTCCTATCCTCAGAGGTTAAGAAAACCAATTTTTCTTCCTCCTCCTTGTAACAACCTTTTATATACTTGAAGACTGTTATCACGTCCCCTCTCAGTCTTCTCTTTTCCAGACTAAACAAACCCATGTTTTTCAATCTTCCCTCGTAGGTCACGTTTTCTAGACCTTTAATCATTTTTGTTGCTCTTCTCTGGACTCTCTCCAATTTGTCCATATCCTTCCTGAAATGTGGCACCCAGAACTGGACACAATACTCCAATTGAGGCCTAATCAGAGTGGAAGACTTACATCTCATGTCTTGCTTACAACACTCCTGCTAATACATCCCAGAACGATGTTCGGTTTTTTTGCAAGAGCGTTACACTGCTCACTCCTATTTAGCTTATGGTCCACTATGATTTCTTTCTGCAGTACTCCTTCCTAGGTAGTCATTTCCCATTTTGTATGTGTGCAACTGATTGTTCCTTTCTAAATGGAGTACTTTGCATTTGTCCTTATTGATTTTCATCCTATTTACTTCAGACCATTTCTCCAGATCATTTTGAATTTTAATCCTATCCTTCAAAGCACTTGCAACCCCTCCAAGCTTGGTATTGTCTGCAAACTTTATAAGTGTACTCTCTATGCCATTATCTAAATCATTGATGAAGATATTGAACAGAACCAGAACTGATCCCTGTGGAACCCCACTTGTTGTGCCCTTCCACCATGACTGTGAACCACTGATAACTACTCTGGGAACGGTTTTCCAACCAGTTTTGCACCCACTTTATAGTAGCTCCATCTAGGTTGTAGTTCTGTAGTTTGTTTATGAGATGGCCATGGGAGACAATATCAAAAGCTTTACTTAAAAAAAAAAAAAAAAAAAAAAATCAAGATATACCATGTCTACCGCTTTCCCCCTATCCACAAGGCTTGTTACCCTGTCAAAGAAAGCTATCAGGTTGATTTGTTTTTGAGGAATCCATGCTGACTGTTACTTATCACCTTATTATCTTCTAGATGTTTGCAAATTGATTGCTAAAATCTGCCTTCTTGAATTTCATTGTCTTTATTTTGCTGTTCTCCCTCCTACCATTCCTTAGAATAATGAACTCTACCATTTCATGACCACTTTCACCCAAGCTGCGTTCCACTTTCATATTCTCAACCAGTTCCTCCCTATTTGTCAAAATCAAATCTAGAACAGCCTCTCCCCGGTAGCTGTCTCTACCTTCTGAAATAAAAAATTGTCTCAAATACATTCCAAGAATTTATTGGATAATCTGTGCCCTGCTGTGTTATTTTCCCAAAAGACGTCTAGGTAGTTGAAGTCCCCCCATCACCACCAAGTCCTGTGCTTTGGATGATGATGTTAGCTGTTTAATATTAAAAAAAAAAAAAAAAAAGACATCCACCTCTACCACCTGGTTAGGTGGTTTATAGTAGACTCCCTACCATTCCAAATCTTCTCCCAGGTCTCCATGTTCTTGACTTACCTGTGGGCTTTGGTCTCCTGCCCCCTTTGAACCTGACATCCCCCAATATACCCTGGCATTTATCCAGAAAATTGTGAAGTTAGTACTTTGCACTGATTTTCACCTTTTTTTTAATTTTGCAATGAACACTGACAAATTCCTGGGAAATTTTAAACAAAATTAAATTAAAAATGAAGGACCTTACATATAGTTTACTGTTCATAAAGACAGTTATTCACATTCAGAACTATGCATTATAATGTTAAGAAGTTAAATATGTCCTCTCTCTATTATACAATATTTTGACTTCAGATCAGTTTTGACCCTTAACACCATATCCTATAATTTTTGGAACATTTATAAAACATAAATGCAGACATCTTTGTAATGGTTATTAGTCTCCCATGAGGAATTATTTACTTGTGCAGATTCTAACTGTAAAGTATACATAGCATTTTAAAGGGGGGATGTGGTCACAAAAAGAAACAGAAATTCTTGCACAAAGAATTTACAAGGCAAAAATATACCCAACCAGAGAAGTGGTGGGATGAGGCATCTACCATTGTCTCAATCTCGAAATAAACTAGTTCTTACTGATAAAAGGTTTCCCTGGGAAGTATTCAGCTTAGAAAATAGGAGATGAATATATTTGAAAAGTGACGAGAAAGAATCCCAAGGTAACAGCTAAACAACTGAAAATGAAGACCAAAAGATTCCTTCAAGTTTGTTTTCACTACTGAGATCACAATAATAAATGATAATGTGGTCTGTCTTCATTCACTTCAGGAGAGGAAAGAATTAAGATGATAGTTTTTTTGGTTCTTGTTTTTTTTAAGAAAAAAGACGATATATCTAGGATGACACTTTTTTGGAGTAGTTTCAGATAAATTCTTTATACTGTTATAACAAACTATGAACTACAGGGAAATGAGGAGTAATCAGACTGTAACAATTGCCTTCGGTCTTGTTTTTAAAATTATGTAATGCATCTAACAATGTCTAAGTGAAACATTCATTAAAAGCTAATGGTATTATTTTTTATGGAAAGTCTACAATAGCCCCAGAAGATTTCTGCCATCAGGTTAACATTTGGAATTTTAATGGAGGCCCTAATTAGATGTCATTACTTCAAAGAAAGCACAATGAAGGATTGAGACAGACTTTTGTCTCAAAAATTGAGACTCTTGCAAAGTGCAGAAAGCCAAGACAGACTGCAAGAGAGCTGAAAAATGCTTTTAGCTGATGTGTGAAATTAATGTTTATCTGTCTAGATTGCCCCCATCACTGTAGTGTCTGAGTGCCTCTGAAGTATTTAAAAATAGAAATAACAATTCCTCTTTTTTTTTCTTTTCTTCTCACTCTGTAGGAGAAAGTGGGATGATGATAGGGGCTTTGTTTGTTTTTGCTTACCTGTTCATGTTAATTTGTGAAAGGACAGTTTGTTTATTGAAAGAAAGCTAAATTGAAGAAACTAGTGTGGCATTAGGATTTACTTCATAAAATAGTGCAGCCTGTGTTCATTCCTCTCACATGGCAGAAAGATCTGTAGCCTACATCCAGCTCCTATGAAAGAAAGACATTTTGTGCTCTGACTGATGCAAAAAGGAGTTACTGTACATACATTAACATTAGTCCATACTAGTAAAACACCTTATCCCTGTGTAAACAACACTGCAAAGTGGCGAGAGTGTGGCTTGGCAAATCAGTCTGGATTAAATAAAAAGCCACCTGAGACTTTGCTCAAAATTCAGATGAAACCCAAACCAGATTTATTTTTTTTTGAGGTTTGAAAGAATTTGATTAATTCCCTCCAACCCACTTTCCTTTTTTCACTTCTGCATGTCCATCTTCCAGATGGAACCTGAAGTAGAAGCATCCAAAATACACTGGGAAAAATCCACTGTTGGATGTGGGCTAACAAGAGCCTGTGCCCATGGGTCTTCCATACTCATTTGATGATTTCAGCAGCTCTGGATGACTTCATCCTGGTTCAGATAAGCATGCCATGGCCTGATCCTGCATGCTTTTACCCATATGAGTAATTCTTACATGTGCAACTATTTTATTAGTTAACATGTATATAAATCTATTTATGAGATCTTGATCAGGAGAGGTCCTATTGTGCTAGGCAAAAACTTATGGTCAGTGGATGATAGGGAAGAGACCTACGCTCTATATGCAGCTCTTCTGTGTAAGCTTTGCCATGTCTGTTTCCCCTCCCACCATTTGTCTATACAGAGCTCTTCAGAGTGCAGAATGTCTTTTACTGTATGCTTGTATGGTGCATAGCAAAATGGGTCACCCATCACAGCTGGGGCCTCCAGACTCCACCGTGAAACAAAAAATGACAATCCCTGAATAGTCACATTGTCTTCAGTAGGACAATTTGCATGAGTAAGGATTGCTAGATTGAACCTTCAACTTTTCGGTGCTTATCTAAACAGAAGAGAGCCTCTTGTAATTTGCCCAACAGCCATTATATATTTGAAGCTTGTTTATGAATATTAGTCCAGTAACAAGACAAACATGCTACAAGAAGACTCATTATATTTTATTGTGATTTTCCATGATACATAGGTTTATATGAAATCCAGCTATTATTCACAAGAAAAATGCTTGAGGATATTTTTCAATCTTCTCAAGGAACTTTCCATCTAGCAAGAAGAAAATATCCTGAAGCCTCCAAGTTATTATTACTCTGACTTATTGAATATTTTATAAGAATTCCACAACAGGATTGAAAATGTCTTCAAAACCCTGTGCATGAAGAATGATGCATTGATCAGAGGACTGAGATCAATTTAATTCCCCTTAGTTATAAAATATAGACTAACTACAAAGAATAAACATTCCCCAGCTTTCGATTGTTATATTTCATATTCTACTGCATGTACATAAGACAGTGTTCATGTATCATGGGAATTCATCAGCTGGAAGTTTTGTAAATATTGGCTAGAAGACCCCTTTCCCCCATTCATAATTCAGCATTAAGAAACAGATGTATGTGAATTGGCCAATAATGATTTGTATGTATATTGAATTTATGATAACCTGATCGGGGTTGGTTTGCACCACTATAACAGTAAAAATGAGCATGTGTTTTCTAACAGAATAAATGCAATGGTCCTGATTCTTCCTCTCACTTAAGCAATATAAAATGTGAGTAATTCCTCTGAAGCCAATGAAGCTGCATCAGTGTAAAGAGAGCTTAATCAAGTACTATGATGACTGGATTTTGAAACCGCATTATCAAAGCACATCCATTACAAGTGATAACCTCTTTTTAAAAATCTCCCAGACAGATTCCACAACTTCCTTAGTTAATTTGTTCCAGTGACTGTTCATTAAAGAATTTAAAGGGTAAAATAAAAGTCAGTATCCACATCAAACGGAACAGCAAGTTGGTGTTTGCACATCTTGGAAGGATCATGGCTGGGTTTCATACACAACATACATTTGCCTTTCAGAAGATTGTTGTGGGTGTTGAGATCTGTCCTTTAATAGATTTAGAAATGTTACTTAAAAGTTATTTGTCAGTTATAATTAGCATTGACACAACCATGCAATCAGCAAGCTAACAACTTCAGCCTCTCCAGTGGGATGGTATAGTAAACTATTTAAGCAATGCCAGGTCTGAATACTTTCTGTAAAGAAGGAGAAGTAATTCAAAGGTTCATCCTTTACAGATCACAGACTCCATTTTACCAGCTTCACATACAAATTTCACAGCCCTGATCATGGATACAAAAGTCTTATTTGGGCATACAGTCCATCTTTGTTAGTATACAATTGATTTCTATATTACATAGGAATAGGTGCTTTAGGGGGGGAAGGGTTCTCTTAATAGGGGAAGGATAGCTCAGTGGTTGGGGCACCAGCTTGGCACTTACGATATCCAGGCTCAGTTCCCTGTTCTGCTGTAGCTTTCCTCAGTGACCTTGGGCAAGTCACTTAGCCTCTTCATGCCTCAGTTCCTCATTAGTAAACAGGTATGATAATTGTTCCCTACCTCACAGGATCCTGAAGAGGAGATGGGCCCTGCCCATTGACCCATCATGAAATGACAACCGTACAACTGTGTCGGTCACATAGACTTCTGATGGGAATAGGAGTGTTATTTCACATAGTGATAACAGATATTCAGAATGTAGAGTGGTTTGGTCACCATTACTAATGATGTCCTGTATTTTAGTAATATTATCACATACCCTTAAACGAAATTGGGAGACAAGTGACAGGTAGGGCCTTGATCAGGATGAAACTAGAATGAAAGAAGGCAAAACCTTCCACATTGCCTTCCACAGAGGCAATAAGCATAGAACAAGATCAGAGTCTTTCATGGTCCATGGCAACAGTGTGAAACGAAACCACAAAATGACATGCCTGATTCTCCATCGCCTTGTGTAGTCATTTACTGCGCAACGTGCTATTAATCCAGAATGCTATTGTTTACACATTTTGCACTGATGTAAATGATTACACCCACTGCAGGAAGAATAGAGGATCAGGCCTAACATTTAGGAATGTGGGCTGGGGAACATCAGAGATAACAGAGGGAAGCATACTGTAAAGGAGCAAGGGCATCAGACTTGGCTTCCTTAAAACAGGAAAGAATGAAGTACCTGAGATGCTGTAGTTTGGTAACTACTGGTAAACATCTATTACTTGAAATGGGACCCCTTGAATTGTGCTTTAAAAAAGTGTACTGTGAGCTCCCAATGTTGGTAATAATATTAACCCCCAAAGTCTCATGGGCTGCTATGTGTGTGTACAGTGTCTAGCACAATCTCATTTGGGGCATCCAAGGACTACTGGAATACAAATTAATACATTTAAACTACATAACATTGAGGATGTGACACCAACCAATAAAGGCCAGGAAATACCAAACTAAGGTGATCTCACACCATGTTTAATTCACCCCCATTGCATTTAACCTCTGCATTGCATAATAGCTCTCTTTTCTTGGAGATCGGTCATAGTTAGGAACAACTCAGTAAGGGCTTGTCTACACAAGGACATCCAGGACAGTTTGTCTGAATTAACTAAAGGTGTGAGTTTGAAGTGGAATAGTTAAAGTGTATTAAATCTTTTTTTTTTATTGGAGATATCCCATCTCCTAGAACTAGAAAGGACCTTGAACGGTCATTGAGTCAAGTCCAGCCCCCTGCCTTCACTAGCAGGACCAAGTACTGATTTTGCCCCAGATCCCTATATGGCCCCCCCAAGGATTGAACTCTCAACCCTGGGTTTAGCAGGGCAATGCTCAAACCACTGAGCTATCCCTCATTTAGAATTAAAGTGACCTTAAATTGGTTTCGCTTAATTCATTTCCAAAGTGAACTGTGCTCACCCAAATTAAAGACACTTTAATTGTTAATAAAAAGTGTCCACACATGGATTTAACGAGTTTTAACAAATCCACTTCAAATTCACACCTTTAGTTAATTCAGATGAACTGTCCTGGATATCCTTGTGTAGACAAGCCCTACGTTTACAAGGGAAGGAGAGAGGTATTGGAATTCCTTTGCTTCACTTATTTCATTGCTTTCAAAGGTGCTGTTAAGGTGTTTAATATACCTAGTATGAAAGCACCTTTCTGCTCTGTAAAGCAACTCTAAAAATATCACCCAAAGATTCCACATTTGTTCTGTCTCAGGGATTGCCAGATCAAATAAAACAATATTGTTTTCTTTTCTAGCTGCCAGCCACACAAACTCATCCTGTGATCTGCCATTCCATCTCAATCCAGGCATCATCAGTAAGAGGAGAATCCATAGGCCCAAAATTCTGCCCTTCTTTACCACTTTTCTAGCAGGGATGCACAGGTAGGAGAAAAAAAAAAAAAAAAAGACAGAATTTGGCCCAGCAACTTGTTCTCCAGCAAGCAATGATGAATCTGTGCAATCCACCACAAATGTGAATACAATTCTGATAACGATGCAAATAATTCAGCTACCTCCCCCTATAGCTATGTTGGCTCCAAACGGTTAACAGGAGCAAATTCTATTACACAGCCCGGACTTATTTTAGACACCTAAGTCAGCAGATATGACTCTGGTTGCACAGAAGTAGTGTTCTGTTGAATAAGAAGGTGTTGCCATTTCATCATTTTCTTTCAGGCTAGAGGTGCACTTTAAAATATTATGTGTATGTCCTTAATCAAAAAAATGTATGGAAGACAAAAAACTTTACCTTTGTTGTGAGTGAATATATTTGACAAAGAAGGCTAATACCCAAGCAATTGTTTTTCATTTCTGCACAAAGTTCTGATCTCTGCCTCTCCCAAAAGCACTTCACAAAACATAATCCAAGTGAAGGGAGCTATTTAGGATTTGGAAGGCATCATATTCAGTCTTAACCTTGAGGGTTAAGCAATCACACATGCTGAAGAATCCTTTGACTAGAGCGAGGTTGTGATGCCTGAAGTATGTGGAAAATGTACTTGCCTAGAAGGAGCTTTCTTGCTGAGTGAGGAGAATGACAGATATTTGTAACACTTGGTGCAGAATGGGTTCACTTGACCATGAATGCTACTTGAGTATATGCTGAAAATTATTGTTCAAATACATTCACTTCTTGGAGCATTTTAGATAATGTATTATTCTTGGCTCATCAATAGGGGAAAAGTTTCTAGCAGTAACAGCTTTAGATACCCTACGAACAAGAAATGCATTAGCATCTTTATTACAAATATAATTGGTTTTCTTTTATTTGTGACTGGGGAAGGGTCACCAGTTAAAATACACCACTGTAAAATTTGCAATTTAAATTTCATTTCATGCCAGAGTGTAGAAACAGTTTACACAAATAGTATCCATTAATCATTAAAAAGAAAGGTTAGATGTATACTATGCCACTATTATTTTTCACATATGATTATTTATAGGTTTGTAATTAAATTTGTTTTCCCAAAGAAGAAGAATTAAGGCTTTTTGAAAGTGAAAGTACTTTTTAACAACAAACAACAACAACAACAAAAAAGCAGAAACTTCAAACAAGCAAAGTGTGGGCTTTATTGCTTTGACCCACAAGGGCAACCACAATATTCTACAGTTCATCACTTGCACACATTTTTGAAGCAAAACACTGTCACTCGTGCCAAATGCTATGTAACATCTTTTGTATTCCAAGCTGCTGCCTGAACTCAGATTGCCAAGTTCAGTCATTTCCCTTGCCAACCTCTCTTTGAAATATCTTTCTTCAAGTCTCTTCCCATTTAATATTAAAAATATATAAATTCTGAAAGACTTTGTACTGAAGTCAATGGAGTTAGGCCATTTTACATAATCTCAGGACCTGGACCTTAAGGGGAGATTTTCTGAGGGACAGCCAGTTCTTTGAGATAGGGACAAAGATTTCTTTTCTGTTGGGACTACATCAACTCTGAAATGCAAGGGAATAAGCTGTTATAAGAATTATCCAACCCAGGATGGTGCAAGCTGATCTGGAATCCTTGGCAAAACCACTCATTTAGGTGGCCCCTGCTGAAAGCTGCAAGATGCAATTTTTCCTTCCACTCCAAATTTCTAAGTCAAGCCAATCAGGGGGACTCAGTTCTATGGTCATAAACAGGGTCTGCAATAGGCAATATGATCAGAACTAGTGTGACTGTGTCATTTGAGGCTATATTTAGACTAGGAATAGTGGATCAAGTTTTCCTTTTAAACAGGAGAAATGAGGAACCAGTGAGATGCCCCAACAAGAGCTCTAACAGAGAGGGAGAAAGAATCTATGGCCCAAGGGGGAGGGGGGGTCTTCATTTATCACCATAAGGATTTCTCTCTGCTCAGAGCAACTAATTCTTCAGACCAGGTGGGAGTGGAGCAGGAACAGTAAATAGCATATTTGTATCTGGGCCCCCTTGAATGGGGAACCTGCTGCAGGTTTGGCAGCACTAACTAACCCAGTCATGTAATCAGCAGTTTCTTTCCAAGTGCACATAAGAGCAGTGTCAGTTGACACCCTGTGAGGACTACACATATTCACTTTCCTTAATGCTCCTGGAAGTTTAGAACAGTAGTACAGTAGGATTTCACTACACCAGAATTGACATCTCTCATAATTCACACACAAAAATTGCTGGCCTCACCCTTCTTCTCAGCAAAGAGATTCAAATGAGGTTTCAGAATACCCAACCTTCCTTATTTTGCAAACAAGTGTTTAGCATATTTACTAGTGGACTCTGAAGTAGAATCATAAATTATTAAAATTAGCCTGCAATTGTCAAAGTGACTCAGTATCCTTGTTTTGTTTCTTTCCTGTTGTGCTTGTTTACTCACTTGTGACTTCACAGACCATGATAATGCAGTCTTTAGTGAAGTTCATCTGTATGTAGCATTGGACATTCCACTAGGCCTCAATTTACATCCCAGTCAACACTGAAGGCAATTTATAAAGTATAGGACAGAAGCTGCTAGCACTGAAGGTAATCATGCAGCATAACTGCATGAGTGGAGCATATACTCATCTTCTTTATATTTTAAAAGCTAAGGTCATGTGTGTGTGTGGAAAAAAATACCAGTTTTTAACTTTAGTAACTTTTAATTTCTCCCCCCTCCTTCATAAGAGCATAATTCATGAGTAGTCATGATAACGAGATCATGGGTCACATAAATCATAGGGCAGAAGTTGCTACTGTCATAGGTATGTTATAAAATCCAAAGACTTCTAAAATAACTTTTTTTTATCATAGGTTTGGAAGGGACCTCAGGAGGTCATCTAAGCCAACCCCCTGTTTAAAGCAGGACTAATCCCCAGACAGATTTTTACCCCAGTTCCCTAAATGGCCCGCTCAAGGATTGAGCTCACAACCCTGGGTTTAGCAGGCCAATGCTTAAACCACTGAGCTATCCCTCCCATTTAGGTTTAGAATGCCTCCTCATCTACTCCCATATCCATCTATATGTCCAAGCACAGGAAAACAAATTCTCTTTTATTCACTACAGTCCTGTATAGGCTACTTGATATGTGCACAGGACTATGCATATGCACTGCTACTCCCTGATGGAGTGAGGCACCATTGAGTGGGGAGTAGGCAGTCTTGTTCCTGCTTTCCATTGTATGCTGGCCAACCCAGCTGAGCTGGCATAGAGCTATTGTGAGGTTATGACCCAGCAGCAAACTACTCTTCCCTCTGAGCAAGGGGAAGCAGGGGAAACATCATGGAGAAAAAAAAGCATCTTCTCTGGTGCTTCATGCCTCACAAGGCTATTTCTAGACTGGAGCATCTTATGCATCAGCCTTTTCTCAAGGCTCAGTTGAAAGACAATTTATACCCTAATAAACAACAGAAACTTTACCCAAAGCTGTTTGTTTTTTGCTGTGCATCTTTGTGTTTTCATTTGGGTATTAAAGACAGCAAAGTGACAGTGATTTAATGTTTTTTGTAATCTGACTACACATGCCAGCAGAGGGAAAGCACTGAAGTTTAAATATACTGTTGCCATGACCTTGTTCTAACTTATTGTTTTCCTCCATTGGAAATAGATCATCAAATCAAATCTTATTTTAAATGTACCAGTTGGAACAGAAAAATAGTAACAACTTCCCTTGGTTACATGGGGGAAAAGAATTATTTGTGTTATTCTGGAAGAGCAGGCCCCCATCCCTTTAACTCTGTATGTGGTCTTCATTATGGCTTCTTGGCACCAGTCCCATTGCTGTCTCCTACAGACACCTCTTCAAAAATTTATGACAGCACAACGGGGCAGCAGAAGCCACTTGATTTCTGCATATTAGCATATTCATTAAGCCCACTCAATAATTAATATATCACTTGCATGAAACATAGGGGTTAAATTACATCTGGGCTAAGACTATTTAGGAATGATCCTTAAGTATTTTGCTTCATTGTTTATTTTGTCAACATTGATCTCAAAACAGAAATGGTAATAGATTGATGGAAAAAACTACTCTCTCTCACTAATTCTGTAGCCACCACCCAATTGCCCCTTGTGGAGAGAAGTGCTTCTGCAGTGCCTGACCCTGTTTTCCCCTTCTTCAGGGCTCCTTAAACGCCATATAGCTGTGCTCATCCACTCACAGCCCTTCCTGGGGTCTGATTTTCATATTAACACAAAGTTCCAATAAAGCAAACAAAAACAAATCTTCCACCCAGCGGTAATCTGGGCACATCCCCTCCTTCCTGAGGTACTCTTCTGTCCTGCTGGCTCAGCAGTCAATTCCCTTCTTTGGGGATCATTGCAGGAGACCTCCCCCTCTCGCTGCAGCTTCACCCTCCAATTCCTCTTCCAGCACTGCCTTCACTGAATGCCCTCAGACCCTTTATAGCCCTGGTGCAGCCCTGCCCCTTAACTGCATCACCTTGGCGTCCATGCTCAGCTATTTCAATCATCGGAGGCCAACAATGTTGTGAGATACACACAAAGATTTTTCTGCCTCTCAAAATGTAATTCACCAGAAAGCATCACAAGTGTTGCTGCACATACTTAGAATTGTTCAAATGAGTGTTTATATTTGAGATGTGCCTGAACCAAAACCTTGAACCTGCAGAAGCCAGAGCTTTCTGGAAGTACAGGTCCATCTTGGGTTTTAATAAAAAAATATATATATATAAAAAGAATTTTATTCTGAAAAGATTACAAACAACCTTTTTGATAAAAGGAAGCACTAAGCACCCAATTCTGCCACCCTATTACACTGAAAAGATTCACTGCTGCTGAGCCAGGAGTCTAGACTCTGAGCCCTGGCTCAAGACAGGTTCTCAGGGCTTCCAGGCTCTTTGCTGAGGTGCCTCGAGCAGAGCCCCAGCTAGAAATAGGGATTCCAGGGCTCCCAACTCTACAGCAAGGAACCTGGGGGAGCTGGGGAGTTCTCAGGGCTGTGGCAGGAGCTCGGGAGTCCTGGAGTGCCTTGGTCCAGGGTAGTCCATATGACAGAGCTGTCCCAGAGTCATGGATCCTAGAAGCTCTGGGTCCCCAGCACCTTGCAAAGTGAGCTGATGGAAACCTGCCCAGTCCATTGGAATCCTTCTTATGGTGCATCAAATATTCATCTTACCCAATAGGTTTCTGGGAAACCTTTCATACTTGATGTATTGGCTTTTCTCAACAAAACCCTGTCTCCTTGGAAAATTCCTAACCAGCTCTACTCATATTTCCAGAAGGGCTAAATACTTGTACCCTGTTAAAAGGTGTTATTGTGAGATTTCCAGCCCAATTCTCCAGTCCAGACTTAAGTGATTTGAACAAACATCCAAACTTTGAGGCTTCTTCAAATACTACTTGTCTTTCAGTAGTGCCCAGAGGCCCCATCAGAGATCAGGGCTCCATTGTGCTAGATGCTAAACATACACGTAAAAAGACAGTATCTGCTCTGAGGAGCTTAACATTTCAAGACAAGACAGGTAAATGATTGGAGGAGAACAGAGGCACAAAGAGATGGAGGGACTTTCAGAAACTCATGCAGCAGGCTGGCAGCAAAGCCAAGAATAGAACTACCGTCTCTTGACTCCCAGGCCAGTGCTCTAGCCTCTGGGGGAGCCCACCCTCCAAACTTTTAGAAATTCGCACATCACTGATGATTAGTGCACTAATCTCAATCCTAATGGCTAAAAAACCTGTAAGACCAGTAGTGTGCCATTGTCAGCCTTTAAGGAGCCCTTTTCAAACAATTCCCTTGCTCCCATTCTAGGCATAAGATGTGACTTCTTTCCTTTCCACTACTCAGGACTGAGGATTTTGGGGTACTGTGTGTTTTTCATTCTCCTTCTTATCCTTGTGCTGAACAATGAGCACAACAATAAAGTAAATTGCAAATGATATTGGAGAAGTGGGTCACTGCTATGTTATGAGTGAGAAGGGGGAAAAAAGATGAGAAAAATGTCACTGTGAAAGTGAGAATTTCCTGATTTTTCCCCCCTTTGTGTTTTACTCTGTCTCTTCATTATTGGATGTATAAGTGATGTTCTTTTGAGTTCTCCCATGAATAGCAAAGCATATTATTATAGCTTTGCAAATGGTACCAGTCAGTGCTCCTTATAAACAATGCTGTAATCTATGTTGGAGAAAAACTGAGTTCTCACTTTTTGTTTGGGTACAGCAAGTTAGATGCTTTATTAACTTTTACAATTGTGCAGAGGGAGAGAGCTAAGCAGGTCTTTCTTAACAGTAAACAATTACAGCAAGCATTTATATTTTTTGTTACAGACAATAATGAGCAACAACTGCATTTTGTTTATACATAGGTCATTTTGATATTTTGTTTTGCTCACTAATGTAGACTTAGTCTACATTCCATATTATTTACACAAGGTCGCAATAACTTTTTACACAGTTCTTTTTTACCCACCTTACACAATTCTTGCTTTTACAAATCTTGCGTTATTAGGGCTACAGTTAGCCTGACTCTTGCTAACAAACTGTCATGCATTGCAGTTCTTTTCTGACAGTTCTGTTTTTGCTTTCACAACCCCCCCTTTTGTACTTTTAGTACAACAAACATTCTTAAACTTTTATTTGCATTAAGTCCTGGACTTTAGATTTTACATTAGATGCTTCAATTTTAGGGGTTTTGATTGGATGTAATGACAATGCATGATTAGCATAAACATGAAAGGTATTACTATTATTACATTTTTTACAACAACAATAACATAATTTTAAGCTAACTAATAGCAACACAAGCAATAACATTTTTATAGTAATAATATAATGGGGCTGTTGTACAGTTTTAGTTACAACGCACAATACATTATACTTAGTACATAAAGTGGATACTTTATAAGCAGTTTGAAAGGCATACTTTTTAACTTGATATATATTTTGAAGCATGTGAATTTGCCCTTGTATTTTAGAGATTTTTTGAATTTTTGGTAACAGTGAAAACAAATTTTGAAATTTATTAGGTACTAAACTAGTTTAATTAAAGGGTATTTGGAACCTAAGGGCTATTTGGAAAACTCTATTTGCAGGCCAGTAAATAATATGATTGCCTGCAGTGGTAATGAGATTAAAATGCATGTTTTGTAATGTGGTGTCATTAATATACACACAGCTATTATTAGCTTGAAAAAGTAAGTGTTCTGTTAGGGTAGTTTTTTGTTCCCTACCCTTTTAGCAAACGTAGTCATAAACAGTGACAACTTTTTTTGGCTTTAGTTTACGTATATACTGAAGCTGTGGGGGTTCTAATGGCCAAAATGTTTATAGACTACTTAACCTTATTTAAATGTTAGGTGTAATTTTAGGAGCACTGACTAAAAATTGATTGGGCATACCAGGAGGTCTAATTTTCCAGATGTCTTGGTGAATTACCTAATTTTATATGCATTTTTTTTATGGACTTGGCAGGATTTAGTATGTGGGAGCCTACACCCCCTTTACTGGTTCATATGCTTGGAAGGAGCATTGAGAACGTTCGCACTTTCACCCAGAAAGTTTTCAAGTATGTCTTTATGCCACAGATTAGATGGTACTTTTGATGTGTTTGTAAGGGCAGTGGGCCAAGCCTGATGTTTTAGATTATTTTGAATGGCCATTAGCTAGTCATTTAGGAAATTTTGAATTTTTGAATATGCTAGATTTTACTGCAATGCCTTTTTAGCTTTAGTGATATTTAATACCATTTTTGTTAGCAACTTTTGGGTTATTGATATTAATTGCAATAAGGTACAGGTTACATTATTAGTTATTGGAATAATTTTTATGCAGGTAAAATTTTTAGTGGCAAAACAAACTTTGGGTATTTGTTTAATTGTTTATTAATTGGGTGACCAAATAACAATAAGGGCTTTTTTTATTTAACACAGTGCAAATTTTAGGAACATTTGCTATAGAACTCATTAATTGCAATTATTAATTTTTGGGGTTTGCTGGTAGTGATATTATATACTTTTATTTTTACTGATTTATTTTTTTTTATTTAATTGTTTGCTTATATGGGATATTTTGAACCTTAAAAATATATATATATATTTTTAAAACAATATTTAAATAAATTATTAAAGTGTGAAGGCCTTGGCCATTGGTTTTATTAAATATATGGCATTGTCTATATTTGGATGTATTACAGGGGTAATAGTGTAATGGAGGAGATGGCAGGGGCAATGGCAACAAGGTGCCTTTGGTACTTATTATTTAAAATTCAATTAGGGAGGGCAATACATGCTGAAGGACTTATTTAAAACACAGGGCGCAGCCTGTAGAATAAATTCAGTTTTAAAATTCAATCAATACTACGTTCCCAAGCATGGGTCCCACAAGTTTTTTTTTGCCAGTGTATAATTTTTTGTTTTTTTACTAGGGTTAGTTTTTAATGTCTTTTGTAGTTAGGAATTTTTGGACTTTGTGGTTTTAATGAAGCAAGTGTTCCTTTTTTTAGGAAAATTTAAAGGCACAGTAGGTTTGTTAGTGGACAAGGGAGAGGTTACTAGCACGTTGTTGTTGTTGTTGTTGTTGTTGTTGTTGTTGTTGTTGTTGTTGT